>NC_079371.1:13577500-14177500 GCF_021018895.1 Seriola aureovittata | reverse complement strand
TTTTTTTGCTCTAAAAAAATTCCTTTTCTGGAATTCAATTGTTCCAGCACTAGATTTATGGTTCACAAATGCAAACACCCTGTGTATATAAATCAAGGAGAGACCTTCAGAAATCTGTTGTGACTGGGGGGGGGGGGGCTTCACCTTCAACTCTGAATTATGTGCAAGCTGCTGGTGTGACAAACCTTTATCAGCTTTATCAGAGTCAGGTCCTTTGAGTGCCACACAAGCCATTACCTAAGGTCAACAATGAACTAAAATGCTCAAATATTGATGGTTTGTTTGGAATAACTTTTAGTACAGAGTGGAAAATGCTTTGTATTCAGAATATTTATCATGCAAACCATCTTTTCTCTTGCTCCTGTTGTGTATCCAGGATCCCTGCAGGGGGAACACCAGAGGAGGCTGTACAAAGAGCTGCTGGCTAACTACAACAGGCTGGAGAGACCTGTGGTCAATGACTCAGCTGCCATCTTGGTGGAGCTGGGCCTCACACTACTGCAGATCATCGACGTGGTGAGGGAGAAACTTTTTTTGTGTTTTGTTTGTGTGTGTGTGTGTGTGTATGTGTGTGTGTGGCTGGGTCTTGAGTTTGTAGTGGTGCAGAGATGTAGGTAGATGGCAGGATATGTGGTTTGTATTATGTTGGGCATGTAATACAGTGTGTAGTTTAATGGAAAGTGGGATTCCTCCTGTGCTGCTGACTTTTGCATAATTTTACCTTTGAGGAATTAAGCTGCTTATTATAGATGTGATTAAACAACAATGGAATATTCTCAGAGAAAACAGAGCAGTATTATGTGTAAAGAGAGCAATGCCCTCGAAATATGTCTTATGTCTGAGCAACCTGCGTATTTGTTTTTACGTTTGTGGCTGTGAGGCTCTATTACATTACATTTACACATTCGGTAGATGCTTTTATCCAAAGCGACAACACTAAATCATTAGTGCAGTAGGAGACCTCGGTGTAAGTACTAAGCACTACATCTACTCAACAAGCGCAAGGAGATCAGGTAGAGAAGTGCAGTGAAAGTGCATAGGAATACTAGTAAGGCTTGTTAGGGTGTGAGAGGTGTTAGGAGAAGAGACGCTCTCAGATTAGTTGAGTCTTCAAGAGACTGTTGAAGATAGAGAGGGACGACTCCTCTGATAGGATTTGGTAGCTTGTTGCACCATTGGGGAACCGCATACGAGAACAGTACTACATGCAGTATTACATGCAGTCACATAAACAATGCCAGACGACATTCCTCAGAGGAACGTAATGACCGAGAAAGAGCATAAGCCTGTACAATTGAGTTCAAGTAGATGGGTGAAGACATCGAAATCCCTCTGTACACAAGCATTAGTGACTTGAATTTGATTCGGGCGGCCATGGGTAGCCAGCGTAGGCCGATGAGTAGTGGTGTGACATGTGCCATTTTAGGCTGATCGATGACGAGACAGGCTGCAGCATTCTGGACTATTCATATTAGTGTAATAGTGTGTTTTCTGAGAGAGTGTTGTTGCAGCTGTTGGTGCCCATTGAAATAAGTGAAAGATCCAGTAGCAGGTTTGTGCTTATGAAACAGTGTTAAATGTTGGCGGAAGTAATGCACTTCTGCTGTTTGACTTTTATTACATAAAGACCTTCTGGACTGGGACACATAATAATTCCTGCCACACATGCATCGGCACACACACACACACACACACACACACACACACACACACACACACACACACACACACATACATTTTGAGGACTCTAAAATCCTCATTCATTGTTCTTTACTTTAACTTACACCTTGTAGGTTTTAGGTTATTGACTCTAATGTTTTATTGTTTCTGTATGAATTTATATTTTTTGGCAGTTCCACTAACTAAGGCAGTTTAAGTGTTTTGGTCCTCAGGAGCAGTTGCCAAAGGAACGGGTTAGCTTTGCTTATTTACTTTCCCCATCCATATTTTCTCATGTTGTCCGGTCTGTAGATTAGAGATCAGAGTCAAACGTTCCTCAAGAGCCACTGTCCTGTCAGTGTTTTGTTTCTACTTGAGTTTGACATCGCTGACACATTTCCAATTTATGAAAATTACCATTTCTTTCTCTGCCCTCCGGCCCGTGACCCAAAAAGAAATCAGTCCAGGTCTACCCTCTTTAATGACTTTTCAAACTGTAAAAATTGTTCTCAGAATAGCAGTGGGCCTTCAAATGAAGCCTCGACTCATTACCCACCAGAGAGAACCTAAAACCTTTGAGACACTCTGCATGCTGTATGAACTTTTGTCTGTCAGCCGGCCTACAGAGACAGAAGGCAGTTTGGGGAAGTGTTAGCTTGTTAAATACCGTAAAGTGAGTATCATACCAGCCAGATGCCAGTTTTCATTTGTCAGAAAAGACAGATACAGCAGTTTGTGTGTGTCTTCGTCACACAGGACCTCGTGCTTTTTACAGCGGGGCAATTTTAGGATTGTTAGTCCATGTTCTTGGTAGTTGTTGTTGTCTAGTTTGTCTGACAGTGGTGGAATGATGAATGTTAACTCACATACTCTAGAGCTCCTAACAGAGTCAACTGGAACAAGTAACCCAATTTACACCCTGTGGTTATGTGGCCATTAGACTGTAAAAGGAGGATGGGACAGAAGCTGTCTGTATATCCCCTGAATGGCTGGGAAAAATGGTGGGGAGTAATCTTACTGTCACACTGACACTTTGATGGCAGTAACGCTTAGGTGGGATTCAGCCCAGCCAGCAGTTTGGATGCTTATATATGGTGAATTAGATTTCTGGAGTGGGTACATTTGCCCATTCAACCTGGCCAGAGGGGCTGAATTTCAGTCAAAAAGACACATTTCAATCCACATAAAAGATCTGTCACCACATAAATAAAATAAAAATAAAATAGAAAGATGTTTATCTAAAAACTGAGAATAGCTTGTGTCAGTGTGTGAGATTGATTCGAATTGTGTAGCAGTAATTGAGACCCAGAGGTGTGCAGGCATACTTTAATTTTTACTGTTGACTTGTCATGGGAACACTACTGTGGCAAAACAAATTAGTAAGAAAAGACAAAGTTAATCAGTCGACATATTATGGAGATAAATACTAAGCAGATTTTTGTGTGTTAATTTGATGACTTGCAGAGGGGACTGCATGGATGCATTTTTCAGTTTCAATTTCCTTTTGTTTCTCTTTACTCTGGGTGTTTTGGCAGTGTAGTTAGCCTCTCCGGTTTTGGATTTTTATACATTTCATACTAGTTTTACTTTAGTATATGAGCCTCTCCCCCACAGATACTAATCAGATACATGTTACCAGAAAACACAGAGATGATTAGTCACATCCTATGGTCACATCTAACAATTTCATACATCCATATTAATATACAAGAGTTAGAAGATTGACCTTTTAATGGGAGGATGACAATAAATATTTTACTTCAAGTAGATTAAGAAAAGTTAAGCCTGTGTCAGTGTGTTTATTGTGTATATGCTCTATATGCTCTATTATTCACACATGGCTGCAGGCATTCTGGCATTCTGACCTTGAATAAGTGAGTGAAGTTAATATTTTCTGGTTATAAATTTTACATGACCCACAATTCTATTTTCATCACTTCATCAAAATGGTAACACACACACACACACACACACACACACACACACACACACACACTAACCACTGGGGGATTTGAAATCTCTGGAGAGACACACATTTCCAATCATTACTTCCAGCTGTGACTTTTGCTCCATCATCTGGGTCATCTGCTTCCAGAAAAGACAATGTAGAGGGGTTTGCCATATGTGCCCGCATTTCCAAGTCAGAAAAGTGACAAAGAAAGAGAAAGAGAGAGAGAGATAAATGGATAAACTGATGCAGTGTGTTGAAAAAAGGGAAACCTCTTTGATCCCATTCAGCCTTACTCGCCTTTCAACCAAAGAATCCATGCAGGCATTCCTGCTCTCCTGACTTTTCCACTCTGCACTGGGAGCAGAGAAACTGTGATGCTTGCAGAAATGTTAATTTCACCTTCCAGCTAGAATATGAGCAGCATAATTTCCCAAATGCTATATGCACCTTGAAAACATTTTTGAAGTTCGTTCTTTATTTGGTAAAGATAGTGGCTTCGATCTGCATTGTTTCCATTTATTTATATTTTTAGCTTTATTATCTTTATTTTGGACAAATGCTCTGTGTTAATATGATTACATTTGTCCCATTGTTTATTGGGACCACCGTGACATTATACTGTTCAACGCCAATGTTTAAATCCAATGGGACCTATAGTATTTTAGTTGCTATAAAAGGGCTGTGTATATTGTTAGATGGCTCCACTGTGAAACCGTTCAACAGAACTACACTTGGTTACATAAAACCAGCTTTCACTCAGTTTTGGATAGCCTGGTTTGTTCCTCTTTGGATATGCAAAACAACTGGACTTGCAGATGACAAAGCCTTTCTCCACTCTATTAAATATGGATTTATCTGGTTGGGTTCTTTTATACAAAAGAACATTTCTTTTCTAATCTTCTCTTCCTATTTTTCTGTTTCTGTCTTCAGGATGAGAAGAACCAAGTGCTGATGACCAATGCCTGGCTGCAGCTGGTGAGTCAAGTTTGAGAAGGGCACATTATCCCAGATTTAATATGCTTTGATTATATTTATGATTTTATTACACAGTTATCATCTAAATACATTGTGCCTGTTTCTCAATTTACTATTGCCACTACAATAAGTACTTGTTGATGATAATGAATTTAAAGAATGTGTGTGTGTGTGTGTGTGTGTGTTGTGTGTGTGTGTGTGTGTGTGTGTGTGTGTGTGTGAGAGAGAGAGAGAGAGAGAGAATAAGAGAGAGGGGCAGTGATGTTGTGTATGCATGTTCAGTGCTGGCATCAGCATACTCAAGAAAACATCACTTCAGGCAGATTGTCAAGCAGAGAGTGGGATGAGGGGAGGAGGACGAAGAAAAGGGAGGAAGAGTGCAGCATATTAAGTGGCTGTCAACTTGATTGTTAATGGACTTAATGCCAAAGGACAAAAAATTCCGGTTCACAGCCTCAAGCCCAATTAGCCCATGCATCAGTGCTAGGTTTTTAAACAAAGACACAGTTTTCATGAACCAGGCGGAAGAACCATCTTTAGCTCATTGTTCTATAGTGATGTCATCGTTAAGGTGTTTCTGTCCAGGATTCAAATGAAAGAGTTAAAAGAAGAGAGTGAGTGCATGAAATCCACAGCAGCAGTTTTACACTGAATGTAGCTGTTTGACTGAAAATGGTTATAGATTGTTGCATTTTTGAGCCCATTGGTTATGCCTGCATGGTTAGAAACACATTTTCAGGAAATGACCTTTACTTTCTTTCCTTGATAACCACAGAATTGCTGTTTAATTTTAGAAAACAGTACTACAAGGATAATTTTACCCCTCCATTTTCATTTTCTTCCTGCAGCAAGATGCAGCCCTTCTCATTTCTATTGAATAGGCCATTTTCTTGTAAGAGTTCAATAGATTCAATTAGTTCAGCTAGTCATTGGACATTATGGGTTTTGTTTTGCAGAGCATGAGACTTATTGCACCCATTGTAAAAGAATGTAACGACATCTCAAAGTCTTTAGTGAAAATCTCTCTTTTTTCCTCAGTACTGGACCGATATCTACCTGAGCTGGAATCCAGAAAACTACCCTGGCGTCCAGAACCTGCGATTCCCTTCAGACCAGATCTGGACTCCTGACATCCTCCTTTACAACAGGTTAGAACTACTGCTACTCATCTCAGCCTTAAAGGTTGTGACCTTTTTTTTGTTCTTTTTAGATTTTGTTCTTGTCCTTGTTTTAGATTTTTATTTTTCCTGTTTCCTGTTGTCAAATGTGCTAAGATAGGTGTTGTAATCTGACATTGTCAGTCCTCTGCAGTCGGTAAACACACCTACAGAGACGGCATGCTTTCTTGCTATTTTTATCTTTGAGAAGAATGAATGAAATATCACTCTAATCCTTCTGATACGCTGCTATTATATTAAATCCTGTCTTTAATCTCCACAAACCATAGCAGTATCAGGGTTACTTTAAGCCAACCTGATAAACAAACACCCAATCAAACACAAACCCAATGACACAGGCAACAGGAGGAGACAGTAACTCTACTGCATCCAATAACTGTAACTTCCTCACAGATGGAAATTTGCTCCAGTAGAAGAAATAGAAAAACTGTATTTAAATTCCACGTTTAGCTTTCTTATTGATTGAAAAGAAGTAAGGCATATTTTGACCATCCATTTTGCTTAATTGAATAGAATTAACAAGTTGGAAGTGATTTTATACTCTGTCCATCATCTGCCACTAACAAAATATCAAATGTCACAACTCAAACTGCCATCAGACTTCTTAAAACGTAATACAACGGTTGGCAAAGGCTGTTAATGTCCTTGGGGATTCGATTTGGCCTTACTAGTTAACAATAACGTTACCAATGTCATATATAATGAGCTATTGATGTCAGAATGCTGAATTAAAACAAAAAGTGTTTTTATTTTTTTTACACATTAACAAGACATTACAGCTGAGGTCAAAGTCCTTATTTTTATAAATGAGGCTGAGCGAGCTCATTGCATTTTGTAATTCAGGTCAGATTTGTGCTGTTTGCTTATCCACTGTTCTTCACGCTTCTGTGCAAGGCTTTCTCGAGTCCCCGATTAGAAATGTAGGCCAGTTGTTTCTCTGCAAAACAACTAATTTCATTGCGTTTGCATGCTTGAGTGAGAGACGGATGATCTGGTCTGAGGCTGAGGAGAAATAAAGGGGAAAAGATAGAGAGATTCTATCTTTTCAAAGACAATGACACAGTTAGAATATGTGCAGAATAGTCAAAAAACAGAAGATTTGATAGATTTGAACACATTAACTGAGGTAAAGAGAAACGGCCATGCAGTTTCTTTTCATGTCTGTATTTCCCCCCAATACACACACTAACACACACACATTCCAGGGATCACAAGGACAAAACAAAAGGTTTTGGGGTATTAACCCAAATTTTAAAAGCTCAGCTTTTAGACCCGCCAGGATTACCCATCCTAATCTCAGTCTTTCCCCATCTCTGCCTTTTACCCTCTGCCTCCACTCCTCTCTCTCCCTCCATCATCCATCCCGCCTTACCATCTCTCTTCTCATCTCATTCTATTTGCGTCTCCCTCCGTCTCTCTTTCATAACTCACTGTCTCACTGTAATTCACTCTATTCAATCAACTCTTTCCCTTCATATTTTATCGTTCCGATTCTTCACTGACTCCTCTTTATAAATCATCCCATCTACCTGTCTCTGTCTGTCAAGGTGTCAGCATGTTACTCTCTCTTTCCTCTCACAGCCTACCTGCTTATGTTTTGCTAGTTACTCACCTGCCTTCTCTTGTGCTGCATCTGACTCTGCTACCTGCTCAAAATCTGTTCATGAAAACAACCATTTTGTCCACTAGATATTACTAATATGTTTTGCCGAACATTGGATTGGAGTAGAAATTACAGCTGTCTGGATTATGTTCACTTCTAATTTTTTAAACATATATTGCACGGAAGTCATAGGGTAGAGGTCAAACCGGAAGGTTGGGTGTACAAAGCAAAGGACTTTGACACCAGAGACACGGGGTTCATGTCCTGCATCTGAGGTGTTGTGAGGTTCAGGCCTCAAACACATTTGGTTATGGCGATGATGCCATATATTTATGATTAAGTTAAAGTGTTGATGTTGCTGGTTTTCAGCCTAAGACTATTGCTTACCTTGATGAAGTTAGCAGAGAGGATCAGTAACATGAAGCTGAGGGGGAAAATGTACTTTACAGCTGAACCAGAAGGTTTACATGCCCCCTGAGGAGAAATGAAAATGTACAGTTTTCAGCAATAATATTGATCGCTGCTGGAAACACACACATATGCACACCTAACTGATTACCCAACACAACTGTGAGCGCTCATCTCACTAATACACGATAAATGCCTGTGCACACAGGCACAAAATTACAAAAAAAAAAACACATTCAAATAAATCTGTGCAGGCAGTAAACTCTTCACCACACCGCATACACACATATACACACTATCTCACAATTACACACAGTAATGGCACCACACACGCCATTACACAGTGGGCCATCAGTGCACAGCCAATAACACGCTAGTCTTACTGTGCTGAATAGCAATTGCATACTAGCATGCTGCTCAGACAAGCGCTCGCCATAAATCCGTTCATTCATTTCTGTGATTTTAATACGAAGTTAATGATGTGCTGAGGTCAGATGCTATGTCAATACGGAGTGTGAAAATAATAATTGAGATTTTTTTAGTGAGATTTCTTTTGTAAAAATGTGATATTGTCTGTGATGAGTCATTCAGCTCATATATCATTCCAGTGTGAAATCGCTCGTATTGCTTTTCATATTTTCAGATCATTGTGCTCACACTGTCTCACACTGTCTTACAATGATGTTTTACGCATGGACAATCTATGCCGTGACTCATGGATTTACCATCAACACCACATCCATGCATACTGCCTGGGGAAATTATCTTGTTATTCACCGTATTTGTCCGGGTTTCTGTCCTGTGATTGATAGCTGACATCATCTGATTCAAATCAAAAGGTAATAATTGCTGCGTGTCCAATGCCTATCAGCAATGGCTCAGACTAATTCGTAATTCATGTCATGAAAACTGAACCTTCTCATTATTAAGTGCAAAGATATTGATGGGTTTAGTTGAGAGAAACTGAATATTTTGAGATACTGAGATTAAAATTAAGGTTGTGACAAAAGGACAAATGTGTTTGGCATCTACTCAGACAGAAGCTCTCACTTCATTGAAGAGAACCCAGCTGTAAACTTTCTGTTGGCAGCCTGTGTACACATGACTGTGCATATGTGTGTGTGTGTGTGTGTTGTGTGTGTGTGTGTGTGTGTGTGTGTGTGTGTCAGGTGAGCATGACTTGTGTGTGTGATTGTGTTTGTATAAATAATATCCAGATCTGAAACAGCTTTGCAAGCCGTTGACCTCCTCTCTCATTAGAGGGAAAAAGTCAATGGTCTCAGTTGACTGGGGATCGATGAGGCACATGAAGGACATCCAACTCAGGTAAACCACAGACTGAATCCAAATTCTGCCAGCAGGGAAGATAGATGTACAACACAGACAAAGCTTTGTGACAGGCAAGGGGAATTAATCAAATAAATGGATACTTGGAGGGTTTGTTAGTTGTTTTTTTCTACAGATGGATGGTTGAATGGATGGACAGATGGGCAGATTTGATGACTTTTCTTTGATCACTTAAATGAATAAATGATCTTGAAATAAAACACAGGAAAATATCCACTGTCTTCAGGACTGATGTGGATGACGGTCTAACAACATTTTTTTGTGAATGTGGGAACGATGTCAGACACAGTCTTTTCTGAGACTTTTCTTTTCTGTGTGTGTGTGTGTGTGTGTGTGTGTGTGTGTGTGTGTATACAAAGATGTACTAAATAATATATCCAATAATGAAGCTCTCATGATAGCTACATAAGAATTTGCAGGTTTGAACAATAACATATTCACATGCAGTTTTAGTTAGTAGCATACATGCCTGAGGTTTTTACTAAAAGAGAAAAAAAGTATTTACATGTACAACAAATGATGTAACATATCATTAGCTGCAACATAATGTTTCCAAGCCTTCTGTTCCCTCTTTCCTTAGTTTATGATTTGAAGATGAAGATGCTTATAAGTAATCCATTCAGCATTGCTAATATGTGTATATGCTCTCTGCCTCTATTCCAGGAATAAATACTTCCAACTGTAAATTACAAAAATACTGTACATCTGGCCTGCAGCTTCCCTGTCCATCTAGTTAACCATAGAGCCTTAAGGCTGGCAGACAGAATGCCTAATGTCAGGACCCCCTGAGGCTGTTTAGTTGACTGCTATATTCCAGGGATATGACTTCATCTACATGGATTGATGGGTCTCTCTGCTGACCCTGGGTAGCTCTCAACTGTGCGTGGAAAAGCTTCAGGAAAAAACTGTTAGCGTTTCTCCTCCGGTGCAATTACATATTATTTTACTCTCTTTCATTATTATCTTTTTGATTTGACAAATTTATATTAAAAAAAATGTTTTCATAGAAATAATGTTAAGTTGATAGGAAGAACTCTTTGTTGTTCTTTCAGCCTCTACAAGAACAGGCATCAGCCAGAATTCTTAAAATTGATTTTACAGGTACATAATAAATGTGATGTTACATGTTCTTGCCCAGTCTGGCTTGATGATGTCACTTTAGATTAGAGCATATTTTTAATTTCTGCCTTAGGTACACTTTGTGACTTCCTTCTTTTTGTCATTTGTGTGTGTGTGTGTGTGTGTGTGTGTGTGTGTGTGTGTGTGTGTGTGTGTGTGTGTGTGTGTGTGTGTGTGTGCGCACCTGTGTGAAGGCAACAGCAGGTGTTGAGTGAGTAAGAGGAAAGCATGGTGACTCATGTCCCATGGTACAGGGACCAGTCACTGCCACCATTGTCACTGTCGGTCAGTCTCTGTTTACACCTTACCCCACTCTCTCATGTCCACAGTAATCTTTCTCCTGTGTGTATGTGTGTATATGTGTGGGTGCTCTGTACAAATATGATCACTTCCCATTCTCCCAGGGCTATCATATGTCCAGTTGTACACGTTAAATAACTGAAATGTGTACATTGCGAAATGTCCACTACTCCAAAGTGTTTTATTTGAAAATCTTCAAATAATTTATCTGAACAGTAATAAAATTAAATCTACTGATTAAATAAGACAATTATTTTCAGTACACGCAAACTATAATGAAGTAGGTTGTTGGGACTCAGTCATTCAATAGACCAAATGTTTCTTTGCTCCACTGGACAAAGGAATTCACACCCCACAGTTCCTCACGGTTCACACCTGGGGATGACCCTTCCCCCCCATGGACCCCACTGGCCAGCCAGTGTGGGCCAGCGTGTGACATGTGACCCCCTAAGGTGTCACAAACAAAACCAGTCTTCTAGACCCCTTCTCCTCTCTTCCCTTCTTGGCTTGCTCTGGAGAGCAGCTCCAGCCCTCTCCTCTCGGTTCTTCAAAGGGCAACAAGGCCCCAGCCCAGGTCAGCTCTGCTACCTGAGAAACCAGCTCTCCCTCGCCGGCCTGCTCACAGCAGCCTGCAACCACTCTTCTCCTCAACAACAGCGACCTGCTTCGGATTAACTGTGAGTGAACCCAATCCTCTTCAGAATCAGCAGCTACGACACAAGGCCAGCTGATTTTCCAAGCAACAGGAGTCGTAGCACAGTTAGCTTGGAACAGCTAACTCTGTGAGGAGAACAAAGGAGATAACAGCAAGCAACACAGCCAGACAGGACTTTACTCCACCAGGAAACCTCCCAACTCACTGGATTTTACAAGACACTGGAAAGGACCTCTTTGCTTGTTCCAAGGACAGGGTAACGTTAACGGACTGGGCCTAACCTCTCCCAGCACAGCATAGCACAGCATAGCTAATCAGCAGAAGTCTTAACTTGTTAATGTACTTGTTGATTGATGTCTTGTTGTTGGAATGTTTGCTTAGGTTGTGGTCAGTCATACAGTTAATCGAGTACTCGTATGTTCACACACATAGCAGTACGTCTCAGTCCTAGAACCTGCATGAAGCTAACCTTCCCCCTCTAACCTGGTACCTTTAGATTACATGAGCTAGGCTAACAAAGAAACTCACACCCTCCCTCTCACACACACTAGGTGGTCTCAGCGGCCATTTTAGTAGTTTCTTTGTTTACCGCCATCTTTGTAGTCTACTTTGTTCAGGTCATGTGGTCACAGTGACCACTTTGAGTCGGCCATCTTGCCTTTGTCTGTGTCCCCACAGACACACACACACATACACACACACACACACACACACACACACACACACACACATACACACACACACACACACACACCTGTATATGCTAGATTAGACATTGTACTTTACTCTGCTCCATTGTAAATAAATGCCTTTTTAAGTATAGCTACTGGTGTGTTTAATGTTGCACAAGCGTGAATATTGCCAACCTCTACTCGGTAGAATTCCAATCCTTCAACTGTAACTTACTATTGATTTGGTAATTCGGTTATAGTTAGTAAGCTAATGGTTAATCAGAGTTCCAGATTAATGGTAATAAATTGAGACTAAAACCATATTGGCTATTTTGCCTATTAGTTTAGGCTGGTGCCCCGTGAACTTTAATTCATTTTAAAGTTATTCTTTAATATTAATATTTTTAATATTAATATTTTCTTAATTTTGATAGCCAATAAATTGATAAACAACCGAAATCTAACACATTTGGTGTCCAGCTCATGAGGTAGAGTACTGTTAACATAATGGTGCCGCCCGTGTGAGGCCGAGTACTAATGATTTCCAGTTACTAATAGAGCTCAGACCCAACATAATGGTGCCCCGTGTGAGGCCGAGTACTAATGATGCCCCCGTGTGAGGCCGAGTAATAATGATTTCCAGTTACTAATAGAGCTCAGACCCAACATAATGGTGCCCCGTGTGAGGCCGAGTACTGTTGGCAAATATTCATAATTGTGCAATATTAAATTCATAATTTGGCCAAAACCGCAAAGGTTGGAAATTTTTTTAGTCCACCACAGGAGTAAACGTCCAGGTGTACTTACAAACAAGTGCACTGTGGTGAGAATTGGTTTACTAATTTTACCTGAAGTATTATTAGACGTCCTCCAGTTAATAATAGCTAACACATAAGCCTTAGTATCAAGAGCCTGCTATTGTTGCTAACAATTCCAGTTGAGTTTATTCTGTAGGAAATGTAAGAACCTCAGTCCAGCATTTGAATATCACGTGTTCAATGCTATCTAGTAAAGCTGTCAGAATTGCTGCTCCCTTTAACTTAGACACTGTGTGCCGACAGCCCTGTGTAACACAGAGAGCTTATACCTGGCTGTTACTGCCAAGCATTTCAGCCTGAGTAAGAAATAGAGCCTGAGATAGAGCCACAGCGTGCTATCAGCCCTGTGAAACCCAAGTTCTGCACCTAGCTGTTACTGCCTTGCATTACAGCCTGAGTCGACTTGAAGAGATAATCTTTGGACTGTTACTGCCTTGCATCTCAGTCATTGCTTTTTGAAACATTTCTTAAGCAGACAGTAAACCTGCACTTGCCTTTACTGTCCTTAATCTTTATGCCCACTAGTGTAGCTGCCCCTCCTCCACAGGAAGCTACCCCCCATAGTGTAGGCCACTGCATTGTTTAGTTAGGCTAGTGTACTGCCAAACTACACTACAAGGTGTCTGCCAGCGCAACACCACAGCCAACTACATTGACTTCTTGTTTTTTCTGAAAAAAAAAAACTTGTTTAACCTCCCTCTTTCCCAGACACAACAATGGAGAACTCCTGTGTAGAGCAGTTTATTTCTTCCCTAGCACAGAGCCTGAAGCCTGGCTACCTAGAATTTATCAGCAAGTTAAATTCCAGTGAGTGCAGTAAAGAAATAGACTTGCTACTCAGTGACAAAGGTGATGCTCAGACTGCATCCAAAGGCCCATTGTTAAGATGTGTACTGTTGAACTTCCACAGGCAGACCAGCATTTCCCTTCAGAGCCAAGCAGCCCTAGAGGAGGAGGTAAAATCGCTTAGAGCTCAAAATGCTTTTCTCCTCCAGGAAGTTAAGGAAACTAACAAGAAAGCCATGCGCTACTTAGGAGACCTGCATGCAGCAGAGGTAGACCTCTGTTCACACAAGGAAGAATTGTTAAGGGTTAAATCAGAATGCTTTGCTCCACCACGATCGGTCAGTGCTTGTGATTCTGGTTTCTCTGCTTCACACTCTTCCCTTAATGACAGGTTAACTCCGCCTCCACTCAGAGGATGGGACAAATTCCCAACTGACCCTAAGTCCTGGGAAATGAAGTCAGCTCCTCAACCTCCACTGAGAGACAGAGGTTACACCCACCTGACTTCCCATCTTCCTGAAATTGACACTGAAGAGACAGGTAGTTTATCCGGTAGAGGATATTCATGTTCCCATCAGCCACTGATGCATAACACTTTCACCTGTGCTCACCCCTCCAACAGAAGGACCAAAACTTTCCCGGACTGTTCAGCCTCCTCTCTGCACCTCCATGAGAGTGATGACCGCTGTTCAGCTCCTTCCTCTAGTCCAGCTAGCATAGTCTCGCCTTCATCAGTAGGGACCTCACAGTGCCCCCGCCTCGAAGCGCTTGAGTTATTAGCAAAGGACATTGAACATTTTCATCCAGACAGCTCTGATCAACATATTGAAAACTACTTTAGGGAGTTAGATCACAACTTAATTGATTTGCCCCATGCAACCCAAAGGGAGAAAACTAAACTTGTGTGGAAGACCAGCTCAAAAGCAGTCCACAAGTTTATGCAATCACTGCCTCCCAGTGTCAGAGATGACTACAAAGAGCTCTGTCAAGCACTGACAGAAGAATTCTCTCCTGCTGCAGATGAGATACAATCTTTGGTTGCAGCTTCTCAAATCAAACACTCCCGCCATGAACATCCCAATGACTTTTACCAACGTTTGAGGCATGCATATTTTCAGGGTAGGAACACACCAGGCTTAGAGCAGAACTCCACCTTCAAGTCTTTGTTCCTACGAAACCTCCATCCCTGTGTACGCACTCATGTTACACTGATGACGCATCAAGGTAAGCCCACCATGCAGGAAATAAAGAAAATGACAAAAATGGCTTGGGAAACCATGGTTAATTCCAAGGCAAGGGGGAAAACAACTGAGCCTAGCAACTCAAACACCTTAGCGTCACACAGACATGTAACCTCAAAAGATCACCCTCAGAACAGATCGAAGGGGGGTGATAAAAGGCCACATATGGGTGCTGAGCGTAACCGCCACGCCCACCAAGTGCGTAGAGATAGGCACTCCCACAATAGGAGCAGGAGACGGCCTTACGCAGAAATTCTGGCTCAGACACAGGACCAGTCAACACATGGATCAGACAATGACCACGTCATCTCTGACCATGTTAATTCAGACAGTGACAATGCCTCTGAATGTTCTTCCTTCAGCTACTCAAAGTGCTACAGCTTTGTGCCACAGGTTAAAGAAAATTTAAAGCACCGGCGCTCCAGAGTTCGCCGCACTGAGTACTGACAGTAAGTAGGCTCAGGGTACCCTACACTCTTCCAGATGGACACAATGGGTTTGTCAGCAGCAGCAGCAGCAAACTAAATTCTGAATCAAATCAGATACAAGTTTAGGACACTGCATATACATGGCACACTCACCCAGACACTCCAAATCTTGTCATTCTAGGTGCCACCCTCTATATCTCACCTTAACAAACTAACATCCCTGACTTTCCAGTCCTCACTAACACCATGAGTAACTAGGAAACATGTTAGTTGTTTTACACTTTCGATCCTTGTGGTTATTATCTGAACTCTGCTTTGTAACCTGATTGTTCTTGCTTAGCCAAGATAGATAGTGTTGACAAATGCCCGGATGTTACCCGTTGAATGAACTGACAAATGGACTATACATTATGCTCTCAGGATGACACGTCAGGTGGCATCCTGACAACAAAGGGGGGACTGTTGGGACTCAGTCATTCAATAGACCAAATGTTTCTTTGCTCCACTGGACAAAGGAATTCACACCCCACAGTTCCTCACGGTTCACACCTGGGGATGACCCTTCCCCCCCATGGACCCCACTGGCCAGCCAGTGTGGGCCAGCGTGTGACATGTGACCCCCTAAGGTGTCACAAACAAAACCAGTCTTCTAGACCCCTTCTCCTCTCTTCCCTTCTTGGCTTGCTCTGGAGAGCAGCTCCAGCCCTCTCCTCTCGGTTCTTCAAAGGGCAACAAGGCCCCAGCCCAGGTCAGCTCTGCTACCTGAGAAACCAGCTCTCCCTCGCCGGCCTGCTCACAGCAGCCTGCAACCACTCTTCTCCTCAACAACAGCGACCTGCTTCGGATTAACTGTGAGTGAACCCAATCCTCTTCAGAATCAGCAGCTACGACACAAGGCCAGCTGATTTTCCAAGCAACAGGAGTCGTAGCACAGTTAGCTTGGAACAGCTAACTCTGTGAGGAGAACAAAGGAGATAACAGCAAGCAACACAGCCAGACAGGACTTTACTCCACCAGGAAACCTCCCAACTCACTGGATTTTACAAGACACTGGAAAGGACCTCTTTGCTTGTTCCAAGGACAGGGTAACGTTAACGGACTGGGCCTAACCTCTCCCAGCACAGCATAGCACAGCATAGCTAATCAGCAGAAGTCTTAACTTGTTAATGTACTTGTTGATTGATGTCTTGTTGTTGGAATGTTTGCTTAGGTTGTGGTCAGTCATACAGTTAATCGAGTACTCGTATGTTCACACACATAGCAGTACGTCTCAGTCCTAGAACCTGCATGAAGCTAACCTTCCCCCTCTAACCTGGTACCTTTAGATTACATGAGCTAGGCTAACAAAGAAACTCACACCCTCCCTCTCACACACACTAGGTGGTCTCAGCGGCCATTTTAGTAGTTTCTTTGTTTACCGCCATCTTTGTAGTCTACTTTGTTCAGGTCATGTGGTCACAGTGACCACTTTGAGTCGGCCATCTTGCCTTTGTCTGTGTCCCCACAGACACACACACACATACACACACACACACACACAACACACACACACACACACACACACATACACACACACACACACACACACCTGTATATGCTAGATTAGACATTGTACTTTACTCTGCTCCATTGTAAATAAATGCCTTTTTAAGTATAGCTACTGGTGTGTTTAATGTTGCACAAGCGTGAATATTGCCAACCTCTACTCGGTAGAATTCCAATCCTTCAACTGTAACTTACTATTGATTTGGTAATTCGGTTATAGTTAGTAAGCTAATGGTTAATCAGAGTTCCAGATTAATGGTAATAAATTGAGACTAAAACCATATTGGCTATTTTGCCTATTAGTTTAGGCTGGTGCCCCGTGAACTTTAATTCATTTTAAAGTTATTCTTTAATATTAATATTTTTAATATTAATATTTTCTTAATTTTGATAGCCAATAAATTGATAAACAACCGAAATCTAACACATTTGGTGTCCAGCTCATGAGGTAGAGTACTGTTAACATAATGGTGCCGCCCGTGTGAGGCCGAGTACTAATGATTTCCAGTTACTAATAGAGCTCAGACCCAACAAGGTTATTTTAAGACTGATTTCCTTTGATTACTTTTTAAAGTTTGAACAGTTGTCTTTATGTGCTGTAATTTTTCTTTTTTAGACTACATCTTTAAGTAACTCTTGTATTGTATGGTACATCTCATTTGTTCTGCACATGTGCATGACTTGTACAGTATGCACCCTCTGACACACACACACACACCCTTCAGAAAACTCTCTGCTGTGATGTGTGTAAGCGCTGATTGCAGAAAAGCACACACCTTCAGATAAAGTAAGGCCGAAGCTTGAATAATTCATCGTATTGCTCTGCCTTTGCCAACCCACACATTCCCCCTTCCAGCACCTGGAGCCACAGCTGATAAACACATAGTAGAGACATAATTTACACCTAACCGTCACTTAATCCCCCTTGAAAAAGGTAAATCACTCAATCTGAGCACAGGCGGGGATAAATAAAATGGTTCCATCTACAAGTTCTGTTAAGATGCAGACCACGTGAGGCATGAGGCTCCAGGATGTTTCAGACACACTGGCGTTATCTCTCTCACAGGGGAATGCATTGTGTGTGTGTGTGTGTGTGTGTGTGTGTGTGTGTGTGTGTGTGTGTACATGTATAAGTGTATTGTGTGGTCCTTTGTCCTGTATGTAGAGTTCAGTGTGTTGGTTTGAGTCTAATGTCGGTGTGGACTGTAAAGTGAAAGGGACTGTCCGCTCTCTCTAAAGAGCTTTTGTACGGCCTGCATTGACAAATTGGATTTGGCTGATAGGAATGTGTGTATGTGTGCGTATGTTAGGGGTATTGCATGTTTTGAATGAAAACGCTGCACTACTTTACACTAGTATTTGTTATTCTTTCCGTCTGCTGTAAAGCCGATCTGACATAAGAGATTTGTGCCTGTTTTGTTTCACTTATTTCGTCTGCTTTATTATTGAGTTTTCTACAATGTCAGTAGTTTCCTTTAGTCTTTGTGCAGTGGTATGGAGTAGTTTTTACATTCACATTCTACTGTTGTAGCCTCGGGAGGAGAGTGTTAATGACATTCAAATGTCAACATACTTGCAACAGTAACACGAATTGGTGAATGGATTAAAGGCTGCTGACTTGTTGCCTCTTCATTTTTAATGAATACTTAAAACTATCTAATCTTGCATAATGTTTAAAAAAAAAAAAAAAAAAAAACTTTTTGGACCAACATGTGGTGTTAAAGTTTTCCAAATCCCAAACTCTAGTCTCCATGCAGACTGTCAACAAGTGGGGAAAGATCCACTATCAGTCAACTGTCCTCCAGGTTAAACAGCTGAGAGGAAATATAAAACCCACTGTCCGACTGATTAAAATAGATACAGCGCAACTGGTTATGTAACTGCAAATGAGGTCATGTAAATCCAGATAAATTTTAACTAAGACATTCAATTAAATAACACTAGTTCTCCGTGGGAGGAAACGGGATGGTCCAAAACAAATTCATAATATTTACTGGTTAAAGTTGAGTACTAATCTTCTCTACAGCTGCCCTAATGTTTTCCCCACAGGCTCAGCAAGCGGGGTAAAATAAAAAAGAGAGATGAACAGAAGGAATAATTTTGTCCAGCTACTTGCTAGAGTGGAGAATCAGTTTGTCTGAAAACAGAATTTTGGACACATACTGCACAAAGAAAAAAAACAGGAGACACTGCGTAAAATCTCCACAAGTTAAGACTTTGCCTCAGGCACTTTATTTAAGAGTTCACACTGTTGACACCAGAGGAGCTGCTCTTTAATTCTTAATTAGAGTTCAACTGCAGTGCCACATCTGAAGTGGAGCTAAGGTTAGGTTTCTGGGCATTTTTCTTTACTATGAGCCCCTGAAGACAATGTTTGCTACTCCAAGACTCTCAGAGAAAACAGATTCTGTTTTGCTCAATTAGGTCATTCCCAGCAGGCACCAGACGTCAATGAAACCTCAGAAAGATGTTTAACTCTAACGACTGTAATGTCTGACAGACGTTAAATTTTGATGGGATGGGATTTGCTCATGTCGTCAGTATTTTACCTGAAATGAACATTGGCATTGGACTGACCCTGACATTGAATTTAGGTCACCCAACATCACAACCTGAGTTTCTGGTAAGTGAAGCCAAATCCATCTCAAACTGAAAATATTTGACACTTTACTCACATAAAACCTGTCCCCTATATCACTATATCATCCCAGCAGGTTGTGAGTTGCAGAGCCTTGAAGGAGGCATCTGCAGTGTTTTCTCGTGACACTGATTTGGTTTCTATTACTACATATTTGGCATAGTAATGGAAATGAATATTCAATTTCAGCAGGCTGTTTGCTCCACAGATGGCTGGGTAGATGCATCGCTTCACTGCTCACTGCTGTGGCTGGTTAGGTACAAACAGCAGACAGACTGCCACACTTACACAGGTATACAAATACACACTGACAACAGTGAATATATGGGCTGAATTAATGGAATGACTAATTGTTAATCATGTATTTATTGATTAATTAATTTTTACAAAACAAATGATATATTCTTATTAATTAATGTCCATCCTTCTAACTAAGTACTTTTCTTATTCCTTAATTGGTCTCAAGCAGATGTGCAGACTCTTGTCATGATGATTAGAGCAAACAGTCCTCTGGAAATTGTGATTTCTTCCATTTTCTGCTGTTGACATGAATTCAATTTTTTTTTTTATTATACTTCGTCTCTGCGATAAGACAAACTGTAGACATTGCCAGTTTGTGGTACCTGATCATGATGTCACAAACAGGTAAAAAAGGCGATAAAGAGTTCAGCAACATAGAGCTAAAATAGAGCTTTAGCTCACAGGCAGATTATTAAATGTTTTTAAGGTGCACACACACAAACACACTACTCTCTGTTATTCTTTCTTTCCTCAGTGCGGATGAGCGATTCGACGCCACCTTCCACACCAACGTACTGGTAAATGCATCAGGTTACTGCCAGTACATCCCCCCTGGCATCTTGAAGAGCACCTGCTACATCGACGTGCGTTGGTTCCCCTTCGACGTTCAGAAGTGCGACTTGAAGTTTGGCTCCTGGACGCACAACGGCTGGCTGCTGGACCTCCAGATGCTGGATGTGGACACATCCACCTACATACCCAACGGAGAATGGGACCTTGTGGGTAAGAGAGCCTTTGTTTATATTGTATCACTGCAGGTATTGCCACCAGGATATATGGCTGTACTTGAGAATCCAGTATGACCATCTCATGGGATTTCTCCGTCTGAGTCCTGAGATGAGATCAAAACAGACTTTGAAAACAATTCCTTTAGGGGGAATAAAAATATTGCACAACAACTTCTGCTGTATTCAGTCTGTGGTGTAAAACTTGGGATACTACAGCACCAGTCTCCTTCAACTGATATTGTCTATGATTTTAAAATATTTGACACAGCTAAAACATTCAGGAAAAACTGTCCAAGACATTCAGAGTAAAAATGCTTACAAATACTGGACATAAATAGCCCCTTTGCACCCCCCCCCCCCCCCCCCCCCCCCCCGTTACACTTGGATCAGGCCTTGCCAACTTCTTGTGTTGAAAATTAAGTCGAATGAATCACTGTTATATAAATGGTTTTCCCTGTGGGAAATCATTTGGATGGTTTTAGAAGGATAATCTGGGAAGTGGAAAGATTTTTGGAAGACCTCTCTAGCGGGGTGTTTCCAGCTGGGACAGAGAAAGAGCAGATCCCGGTGCCTGTGGCCCTGGGGTGATGGTTAGCTGGAAATGGGTGTCAGACAGCACCAGATGGCATGCAATAGGAAATGTTTGACACATTGGCAGGCGTGTAGCCAGGCCATATGCGAGGGCAGCACTCCATATCCCTAGAGTTGGAGTTCAAGGTGAAATAGTTCAACTACCAAATATCAGAAAATGATTCAGCTGTTTTTTTTCCTCCTGTTTTTTGGCTCACTGAACAGTTTTACTGATGATACAAAGTTCAAATGAAGGCAAAGTTCAAAGCCTGGTCTGACTTAGATTCACTCCAGTGCAACAAGTTGTGGTGTTTGCCTCTCCCTCAGGTGTGCCCGCTAAGCGTAATGAGCTGTACTACGAGTGCTGCAAGGAGCCCTACCCTGATGTGACGTTTACGGTCACCATGCGTCGCAGGACTCTTTATTATGGACTCAATCTGCTTATTCCGTGTGTGCTGATCTCTGGCTTGGCCCTGCTGGTTTTCCTGCTGCCTGCGGACTCTGGGGAAAAGATTTCTCTGGGTGAGAGGAGGCTGCTGAACACACAAACACAGATATTCTTTGTAGAGCTAGACCAGTATATTGACTGATATATGCTTACTACAGATATATTGGCATTTATTTATCGGCTTATAAATAACAGGAAATTGCAGTACAGAAATACCAAAGTAGGTCTGAGATAATTTAGAGACAATAAACAGCATCACAATTACATCATTTGTACATCAGAGAGCTCTGACAAGTGAGTTTTACACTGTAAAATGTCGTTCTGTGTGTATCTTGGTCACAATAAAAAGAATCTGAGGGATAGGTATCAAGCCTCTTAATTTACATTTTGTATTTATGTTTAAAAAAACAATACTATTGGCCAATATTTAGTTATGAGACTTTTTAAATTCCATATTAGCCTCAAAAGTCCAGTGTCAGTTTGGCTATGTGATGAAATGAGTGCTGAAGTAACTTAAAAAATGTGTTATTTATATATCTAAGAAAGACAGAAAGAAGGGAAGGAAAGATATATATTTTTTTATTTATTTATTTTTTACAGTTTTTAAATACAGTGAATCTGGAAATAAACACCGGGAGCAATATACAAAAAGATGTTATCAGGGGCTTCAAGCTGAAATACAGTCACAACTGTACACCAATGCATAAACACGTTAAAGCACACTTGTAGATTTGTGCATGCATATTTCTCTACATACACTTATGAATCAGAAAGCAAGTCATGAATACACGCATGTCACATCGGCTTGGAATAATTGAATTTTAAAAATAAGAGGCTTGCCACTAAATCCATGTTGGAATAATATCAGTGCCAGTGACTTTTGATGAATAGCCATCTGTGGATGAGCAGCCACCAGTTACAAAGTCAGAGTGTTTGAAGAATTTCTGGAACCTACTTTGGACACGTCGGATGAGCCAGCAGCTGACAAATGGTCGTAGTCGTGGTAACATAACTGATTACATACACAAGTAATTACAGGAATAATTTCACACACCAGTGACCCTGATCACATCATTATGTACGTATATGCTCATGTTCTCTGTCTCTCTCTCCCTGTGTGTGTCTCTCTCGATCACGGCCTCAAGGCATCACCGTGCTGCTTTCGCTAACTGTCTTCATGCTTCTGGTAGCAGAGATCATGCCTGCCACGTCCGACTCTGTTCCTCTCATCGGTGGGTTATATTTATACGTGTGTGTGAGTATATGTAACATTGGCGAGTCATGCAGATGCAGATGGAAAGAATGTCCAGACAGACATGCATTATTGAAGAGAAGCAACACCTCACCTGCTTGTGCATGTTTGCATCTTTACAAAAAACTTGACTAAACAGGGAAAAAGTCTCCTTACAAATCAGTCAAAATAAAGTGAATGTCATATCGATTTAGTCTATTAACACACAGACATTTCTGACCATCTGAGTATTTCTCGCACTTCCAGTAAACACCATAAATATAAAAAGATGTATTAATTATTGATTGTTTTCAATGTACGCAATTGCATTATCTCTATAAATACTGTATACGGTCGCCTGAAAAAATAATAAATAAAAACTCATCTTTGGGTCTGGTTTGACTTTGGACTGAGTAGCCTGAGGGCGTCCATACATCATTCCCCTGAATGGATTGAGTAAATTGGGTGGCCAGAGCTAAAGCTGTCAGCACCATTAATAGGCTGTGAAATGTCTGATTCTCCAATGGGGGCAGGCTGGAAAGGAAAGGAGCATAGAAGAGGTAATAATGGATGAAGAGGCCAAGATAGAGGGGAAGGGATGACAAACCTTTGGGCCTAATGTTCTCAGAGAGAAAGACTCCAGAGGCCTTGTGGAGGAAATGAAGAGGGAAATGTAAGGAGGGTTAAGGAGGGTTAACACTCTTTAAATCAGCTGTCATCAGGGCACAAAAAGAAATGTGACTTTTTGTCTCCAATGTGTGAGAGAATGCGCTTACATGCTTTATATCTGAAGCCCTGTTTTGTGTTATATCAATTCCAACCAGTCAAAGTGAAATATCAACTGTATTATTATATGAGTTGATGTGTATGAGTAGATGTAAGTAGTGTTTGGTCATGCTGAACACGGTTGCTATTTGCCCTCACTGAGAAGCTTGACTGTGATTTTTTTTATTTCCCATGACCTGAACACAAGGCCACCTGGGACGCTTTTAGTAGCCTTGTTAAAATGACTCATGTCCCTTTACAACACAGTGGATGAATGTGGATGTGAGTTATTGTAGCTGCTTGAACTCAACTGTAAATATATAAAGCAAATGATCAACACTGCTGCTAGACTCAAACCATATGTCTTTTATCATAAGCCTCTAATCACCAGATACTTTAAGTGTGTTCATTTCATTTAAGTTCATTTATTTTGACTTATCTTATCTGGTTCAACACCACGTGGCTCAGTTCATTTTACTTCAGTTATTTCAGCCATGAACAACAATGTGGTTTGTGACTGAAAGCCTCACAATTATTTTTTTAATTATTATACATCATATCTGCAGACAGCCTTCTTCTAGTGCTGTATCCATAAAGACAGCCAATGTCATTAGTGATTGACCATAAAGCAGTCAGGACACAGCTAATGTCCTTCCAACTCTCATTAAACACATCCTTTAACACCATTTTCAATATCCTGCCTCTTATTTCTCCCCTCATCTCTTTCCCCATATCTTTGTTTTATTTTCCTCTGCTCCACCTCTCCTCTAACCCTCTCCTCTTGGTTTTGTTGCTTACCTCTTCCCTCCCATCTTTATCTCCAAGACCTGACAAATAAGGTCATAATCCCTGACCTCACTAGGTGACATGAAGTTTGACTTTGCTGGCACTGCAGTCACTGTAGTCGTGTTTAGCTGTTAGTTTTTCTTTGTTAGCAGTCACTTGCAAACAAGAGAAAGGAGGGCAGGCCCTCAGATATACCTTGTGTGTGTGTGTGTGTGTGTGTGTGTGTATGTGTGTGTGTGTGTGTGTGTGTGTGTGTGTGTGTGTGTGTGTGTGTGTGTGTGTGTGTGTGTGTGTGTGTGTGTACATGCTGGTTGAGAGTAGAGTGTTCATTTAGTGCTCCCCTGCTGTTCCCTCATATGGGTGAAAACATCCCTCCAGAACCAACACTAATCTCCCACTCCTCTACTGTTTTTTGGTTTGTTTACCCCTATTCTCTGTTTTGTCACAATTTCTGCACAGATTTTTATTTCCCCAGTCTGAGTTCAAGTGTGCATCCTTCCCCCTTGGCAATGTAACTTATTGCACAGATTGATCAGACTTGCTTTCCTTTCATGTATGAGTGTGAAATCAACCTATTTTTTGGACTAAATTCAAGCTTAATGTTTTACCTGTTAGTACATGTTTATTAAATGTGACCATTGGGTAGTTCAAGTGGGCTGAAAAGGGAAAAACATTCAACAAGTAATAAAATCCTTGACCTTATTTATAACTGAAAATAAAACTAAAAGCGTGTTGATTTTTTTTTTCTGTGTGTGTGTACTTGGCAGCCCAGTACTTTGCCAGCACCATGATGATTGTGGGAATGTCTGTAGTGGTGACTGTTATCGTCCTGCAGTTTCACCATCATGACCCTCAGGGAGGCAAGATGCCCAAGTGGGTGAGTGACTGAAATCGATTTAATCACATGTTAATCACTATTGTCACAGATAACACTTAGCACAAATGTCTGTTTTTGTATTAATCTCTCTCCCCCTTCAGGTTCGAGTGGTTCTGTTGAACTGGTGTGCCTGGTTTCTCCGTATGAAACAACCTGGAGATGAGCGCAAGCGGACTGGTTACAAGTACCGTCATGCCTCCCAGCACCACTCCAGCACCAGCTCCATAGAGATGGGCACAGTACCAAGCCTGTCTGTGCCCCTCTCACAGACATCCTGCCCCCCGTGCCCCACAGGCACCTCCAATGGTTCCATGAGCCTCTACTTTGGTAGTTATCACCCTATAGAGAGCCCACACTGCCCGCCATCTAGCGACTCCGGGGTAGCGCTAGGCGGTCGTGCCCACAGCTCCCCTAGTGATGATGCTGAGCCACCTGGAGGAGTAGGCAGTGGCGTCGGAGGGCTGGGGATGGGAGTTGGCATCCCCCCACCAGAGATCCAGCGCATCCTGGAGGAAGTGTCCTACATAGCCCAGCGGTTCCGGGACCAGGACAAGGCTGAGGCCATCTGCAGCGAGTGGAAGTTTGCAGCGGCGGTGGTGGACCGGCTGTGCCTGGTGGCCTTCTCTCTCTTCTCCATCATTTGCACCTTCACCATTCTCATGTCAGCACCCAACTTCATCGAGGCTGTTTCCAAGGACTTCACATAGCTGGTTGCAGTAGCAGGAGGGAGGGAAGGAAGAATGTGTAAAATAAAAAAGAGGTTAAAAGAGAAAGTGGAGGGGGAAAGGAAAGAGTGCAGTGCTGTATGTGGTCCCCAACCTACAGTGTGGACACCCCATTGGATAGGAGGTGAGCCACACAGTGTTTTATGAGGAAAAACGGTAATATCTCCAAAAACTTAGTGCAAAGATATAGAGCCTTGCAATTCTGCCTAGCAGCTGAATCGTGTAGTCAATTGAACCAATCAGGAAACAAAACATTTGCGATTGATCAGCAAGTAATTACAAAGATACATCACTATGTTTCATTAGCAAATTTCAAATTGAGAAAAGAAACATATATATAGTAATTATTCTAATATCTAGAAGAGCAAAAGAGGTTGGTCATGCAGACTAAACAATGAAGGTCACCTGGGGCAGTAGAGCATTGCACTGTATAGATTTTCTTTTTTACATTGATCAAGATATCAATAAGGAAAAGATAATATGGTTGTCTTTAAATATCATCATTGTATCCGCACCAGTCATTTAAAATAACAGCTTAATTTACTGCACAATGACACATGCAGCACCACAGTCCAACTCACTGCCTCCTCTCTAGTTCATTTCAGTCAGCTCAACTGTTGTTGTCCTGTATGTACAAATCCACACATGCACATGTATAAATATCACGTCAGTCTGAGCTCATACACCGACTGTTCACTTCATGAACTCTTGATAAGGAAGTCACACAGACTTTTCTCTGACAATGTACCATCCCTGTAATGATGTTAGGTTAGATACTAAAATGAGATGTTTCACTGTGAATTTTATTGTTTTTCGTTTTCACTTTGATCATCATAGCACTGGACACAACTTCATTGCTTTGACACTTGTGTACAGGCATTTTCTTTATCTGTCAGTATAAAAATGTTCATTTAGGATAACTTTTCGCTTTGTCTTGCCTGTTTAATGTCGCCAGTAGTCAACAGTTTGGGACGGTGTAGTAATGAAACATCCAGTATATTGTATCAAGCAGCGCTGTGCTGACTGGCATGTACTGGTGTTGACCAGTAACACAACCAGAACAGGTGTCTTTTAACTGTAGAGTACATCTTTTAACCAGGTGATCTGACACTTCGCATACAAGTCATTCATTTATCCGTAGGAAACAGGTCAAGTAGTTGCAATAGTTTTGAAAAAGAAATTGTCTCACTGCTGTAAAATAACTTATATTTATGTACCCCTAAAAGATGAACGTGAAGTTGGACTTGTTGCTCTTTACTGTATATAAATGGTCACTGAAGATGAAGAGCGATGTGACTTTTGAACCTCTGACACCACAGACAGTGGAAAGAGACTTGACTGCAAGAGGAAAACTTCTCAACTCCATCTGACACCATATCACTGGAGAATAAACTGTAGATTTATAAAAGGCCCTAGCGTCAGTAAGTTTTGCCTGTGTTTTGTAGAGGGAGCCGAGTGACTGATTCATACAACAAAGGCATTAATGTGTTAAGTTCCTCCTCCACCTCCCAGCCACCTCTTTGTTGTAGCTACAGTTATTGGTCTCTTTTTCTCTTTCTCATTCCAAGTGTCAGTTTTTGGCTCTATGTTAATAAAAGTCTATTTATTCTCTGTATAACAGGCTCTGGGGAATGCTTGGTACAGTCTGGGAAGAGACCAGAGGTGTGTTGCTTGTCATCTGGAAGAGTCGCCATAGAAACTATATATCGTATAGTACAATAACAGCTAAGCCGGATTATAAGTTCACTGTGGTGAATAAATTGAAATTGAACTGTGGTAAGTTGTGGCATTCAGAGCATTATCCCAAACAAAATCTAAATCCCAATAAGCGTAACTTACTGGGATAACTTCAGTAGTTTCAAGCCTGTTAAACTCCATCCACAAGTTACAAGTTCAGTCAGAGTGCACGCTGCTTTACTGCAAGCTGCCAAATTGGAAGGAAACAAATCGGCCAGATGTCTTCAGTGCAAAATTTAAAGGCTCTGTTAATGAGGATAATACAATGGAAACTGGAATAAACAGTTTAAATGGTTGCGACTCAGTCTTATTAATAGCAAAAGAGTGGCATATGTAACGATGAGCACATCAATAAAAACAATGTCAGCATCCTCACTGATAATTAGGAAGATTAGTGATACTTTACGGCATCTGGTGTTTTTGTCTCCGGCTTTTATCACTTTGAAATATTCACAGTATTTTCATGGGCCGGGGTGTGCTAACCATGACAGAGAGGCAAAAAAGAAAGCAACGAATTCAGTCTCAACTGTGAGTCTAAACCATGAATCTCAAGCCTTTTGGACAGCTCAAACAATCAAAGAATATCATTAGGACAATGCAAGTACAATGTTTTCAGTTTTACATAAAAATGTCCAAATTCCCTTTATTTAAGCTTAGCAGATAGAGGTAGAAAATTTTGTTTGGTCTAAGGAAGGGAAATAAAACATTGAATTGGAGCGGAAATCAAATAGAAATCTGAGCTGAAATAGGCCAAAAAGAAAACAGGCAAACCAAAATATGTGGGGCATGTTTTCCTTCTGTGGTCTAGGAAATATGCTCTGATTTCTTTCTTGTGCAACCAACAAAGGATTCCTCTCTACTTCCAATTGTTTGATGTTTTGTGGATGAACTCCATTCAGTAAGATCGGGCCCTCATTTCAGGTGGAGTGGTTAGTGTATTTATTTTTTTAATAGATAAAGTTTTATTTTAGTAAGTCTACACACTCAAGGACTATCAAAAACCAATCAGCTTTGCCCTTGCACAATACAATTTTTTTTTCTGAATTCAGTCATGAAAAGATCTCAAAATTAGTGTAAAACCTCTACCAATACAAGTTGAAACTCCATTATTTTGGCATCAGCTTGAGTCTCAAATTCATAGTATTTTACAAAATAGAGCTTTATTCACTATCTGCTTGTTCAAGGTTTGTGTGACAAAAAGGCATGGAAATATATGGGTTACAGTTACATTTAGCAGCAAAGCAGTTTTACTTTAAAGTGTGGAATTAACATCCTAAATAAACATTTTGCTTTACAGGCTAAGACTGAATATACCTGCAAGAGCATCACTTTTTAAATTGGCTTCATTTGACTATTGTCACTCATTTCCTGATAATTCCTGGTAATAGGAATGTTTATTTGCTCATTTAAAAAAAAAAAAAAAGATCAAAGTTATATTTTGTCTTTTTTTGGAAAATGCATAAAGAAAAACACTCAGGGGTGTTTGATTTAGCTGAGCATTAGATACTTTACTGAGGTAGAAGTACTCACCACTGGGGACCGTCAAATGTATGTGCACTGTTTATTACTGATAAATGGGATGTCTAAAATTGTGTATAAACTCTGCATGTGTAACACACAGGGACACTAAAGTGCTGACTTATGCCTCCTGCTGTCTCAGTATTCTAATCATTTATTAAAAGGGCATGGGAATAAAAATGAGTGAAACAGTCCATGACGAAGGCAGATGGAAGTAATGCAGCCCGTGGGCGGAGGAGTACGCAGCACTTTGAATAAGCTTTTTAAAAAGAGATTCACTCGTAGATCTATGAAAGATATAATCGCACTTTGGTTAACAGTTATAGCAGTTGTGATTTGGACTAATCATACTGTAAATAGATGAGCAGCTGCACTGGTTATGCAACAGTATCCTAATGCATTTGCCCCATTAAACTGTGATGTCACTTTGAATTCAGAAGTGGAACAAGGAGGCTGTGTTAACTATTCAGTCATTTTCATGGCCCACAAGTACTGGTCATGAGAGAGCAAAGAAGTCAACAAACGCCAACAGTAAATATGATGTTATGATTCCCTTACAGTCATTCAGATGAATAGTTTAAAAAAAAAGTAGTTTGAGAGTTTGGTCTAAAGGGTTTGGGGCTGCAATCAGTCAGTGGGCCACATGTAAAGAATATTACATAACTGAGGATGAACTGAGAATCCCTGATACAAGCTTGTAGGTTAAGGATAGAGAGAGTATGTTCACAATAAAGGTTGAGCTCTTACAATCCATGTGTTGATGTGTCTCTGTGTGTATGCGTGTGTGTGTTGTGTGTGTGCTATGTTCAACTCTATTTTTTAAAGGAACAAGTTTAGAATTACAAGCAGATTAAACCATGAAGGTGAATGTAGGTTTATCCTCATAAATATAGTAGGGGAAGTTTGTTTTGTGTGTGTGTGAGTGTGTGTGTGTGTGTGTGTGTGTATACTTGATGCCCGAAGGATCTCAAAGTATGTTGGCTGAAAGACAAGCAGCCTCTCTATATTGTGTGTTAAAGGTTAATCTCTCTCTCTATTTCTGCAAGACAGGCCCTCCTCTGTTTTGTTCTGCTTACCTTAGCTACACCCTTAAGGTTTTGGAGACTGAGTGGTGTGTGTGTGTGTGTGTGTGTGTGTGTGTGTGTGTGTGTGTGTGTGTGTGTGTGTGTGTGTGTGTATTTTTGTGTGTGTGTGTGTGTGTGTGTGTGTGTGTGTGTGTATAGAAGAAAAACACACTAAGGAAGTGTCTATTCACTGAAGATTATATACTACAGCCAACTAGATACATACATAGGACACGAAGAAAGCTGGAGTTAGAATCTGATTCTGGATCAGGGTCTTCATTAAACTACACATGGTGATATAAAATCACACAGTCAATGACATTCATTATTGTCATTATCAATGGAACTAAACAAGGTGAAAGAAAGTCAGTGCTGTCTTGGTACACATAAACAACAACTATGATTGGGAGCAGGAAGAGTCAAGGACGCCCAAACTGCCCAGCTCCAGCCAGAACCTGAAATGAAACAGAATCACACCCAAACACGCAGCAGGCACACTCATCTCCCACTGGCAAGAAGTTGAACTCGTGCTGTCTAACTGCTCTTACCTTACCTTACCTTACTCTGATGAGACTGAGTCATAGCGAGTAACTGCTCAAAGCTAAGTCTGACCAAATTATAAGGGCAATGATGTCATATGAGGAAGTGTGGTAGGAAAAATACATACAGCCAAACACAAAGTTTTGCTTTTGTTTGTTTTTTTTGTGACACGTTACAGGCCTCAGGGTTACAAAATGGTAACTGTTATTAATGCATGAAGTATTCTACTGTATGTCAGCACAGTGCAACACCAGCTCAGTGCAATATACACAGACAAATAGAGCAAATAGTACTATTTGAGAAATATTAATGATCTTTCACATTTGCAGGTAATCTCGTTTTGGATAGACAAACAATAAACAAATCCAGTCGAAGTCTGTCAGACTCGTTTGTGAGAGCCAGCATTTTCTGGTTGATAAAAAAACTGCTATAGTAGAAAGTGAAAGTCAGGATAGTGTTTAGGGTGTAAGAACATGTACTGCATCGATTATGTACAGCTGTAGCGAACCTGCAAAAAACTGTTTTGTGTCAATAGGGAAAACTCTGATCTTCCAACTCAGTTTTATCCTTGTAAATACTCCAAAAGGATTTGGGGAATATGTAGCAATCACTCACCACATTGCGCACAGTTTAATTACAAATCTGTTCGCTCTTATGTCCCTCTGAGGTCATCTTGGGTCAGAGTACAATGGTGCTATGAAGAGAGTCAGTGAGCACATGACTAAAACACAAAATAAACTATGTATTCAAATACATAACGATACAAAACAAACATCATGTTACGTTCCCCAACACAAACATAACAAGAAATGCACCATTACCATGAAGTCTTACGGTGGCAGCATCAGGCCAGCCCTGGAAGATTTGTGAAAGTAGATGCTAAAATGATGCAACAAAATACAGAGAAGTCCTGGAGGCAAATGGTCTTTATTTATGCTGCTGTAAAAAGATGCAAATGGTTTCTCTTTTTCCTGAAAGGGTTTCCTGTGGTCTCCAGAACGTTTTTGGCCCTTCCCCACACTCTCCCCTATATTTAACATGTCTTTTATAATGTCTATCATTATGAAAATTAGAAAACAGTCTTGGGGAGGATAAACCGTTGGAACAGATGTGTGTAACCCCAGTCTCATCAACACGGCCTGGTATACATAGCCAACCCCCCTGTGAGGAAAAACATCTCAGCTGCCAGACTCCGCTGCTAATCTTAAAGTACTTCCACTATTCATCCAGACCTTAACAGTCAAGCCGCTTCTGAGATGACACACATGTAAACAAGTGTTGTTGATGTTCTCATGTCAGGCTGTAGATACCGAACCTGAGTGGCAACATGGCAGGTGCGAGACTGGGAAGTTGGGTGTCTTGCAAACACACATACACACTTTTACAAAACTTCAGCACAAATACACACTGACATATAATCACAAACACACTTGTACGGCATCAACATAAACACATTCACGCACACTGTGCTCAGCGGGGGCCTAAGAAAGACCAGATTGCATGTTCAGAGAGTGTCAAACGGTCAGGCTGCTGAGCTCAGTGTGCTGCTGATGTACACTTCACAGGGAATCAGAAAGTTATGAACCAAAAACACAGATGCTTTTCTTTTGTTTTTTTCTTTTGTTTTTTTTGTGTTCTCAGAATACAGATTAAAATCTAATCTGTAATGGTTAATAATGCAACTACAATAGATTATATACTGTGGATAAATTATTTGGAAACCCAAACAACAAACAAGTCAAGGGGGGCTATAGGGCAGAGTGAGGAAAGGGCTGAAAAGTAATGAATTCAATAAAAAAGTTATGGTTTGAAGCTCAATCTTATTACCATCCAATATGGCGTCGACCTCTGCCTGCTGAACTGCTGGGACAGCATTATTAGTTAAAAGAAAAATGAAGCTTTCACTGTGTGTGTGTGTGTGTGTGTGTGTGAATGTGTGTGTGTGTGTGTATGTGTGTGTGTGTGTGTGTGTGTGTGTGTGTGTGTGTGTGTGTGTGGCTGGTGGATTGTGGGTGGGTTGTTGTATTGCTTCTTCAAAATGAACAGAAGCACGTCAGCTCCGCAGCAGATCTCTCTCTCCCTCTTCACATTGTCTCATTCCAGGCCCTATCAATCCACCACTCCCACAATCCCCTGGGGGTCGGAGTTGAGAAACAGCCCTGCTGGACGCTGCTGCCACACCAGATGATCGTCTCTCCCCTCCTTGCCCTGCATGTTGCCAGGCCACCTGTCTGGTCCTCAGGTCCAAACAGTCTCTCACCTTCAAACACCATCCCGCTCTACTTTCTTTTACTGAGCTCTCTTGTCCTCTCCACTTTGTTTTCTTTTTTGTCTTCTATTCTTCTGTCGTCGCTGTGCTGTCACGTTTCAGTAATTCATTAATGCATTATTTGATTAATTCTGTCGTGGCACTTTCATTACTGTAATAAGCTCTGATTCATTTCAGTGGGTGGTGAAAAAAGGGGACGGCCTGAATGCTAATGTGACGCATCGCCAAATGAGAGAGCGGCACCGGGGTTGGCTGGGCAGGGAGTCCTTGTCATCCATCAGTCTCCTCTCACTCTCCTCAATAGTTTTCCTGACAGGGCAGAACTCTCCCCACTCTTTGAGCCAAAACATGAGCTTTATATGTGAGATGTGTAAATCCCCCTGAAGAGATATGGCGGCATTTAAATGAGTCAAATGATATTCATATTCATGGCACACACAAACAAATGAGCACAGCATTCACAAATACTTACAATAGAGTCTCCCAAGTGGTGATCTTGCTATGTTTTCAAGGACACGCGTAAGAGAAAGCAGACTTCTGAAATAGTTATTACAACCTAGATGCAAGCATAATTTAAAACCTAATCATGGTGAAAACAGAGAAAAAAACAAAGCAGATGGAAGCTTTTGATGTTTAAGATGGGAATGATGCCAAAAAAGAAACACATCAGAGCGATTAGACAATCCTCCATCGAATATTAAAGCCATTAGTTCCAGTGTGCTCGGGAGCTCAGAGGACAGGCTGCAGGTCACACTGAACTGAACTTTTTTTTTTTTCTTTTTGTGAAATTAAATAAATATAATAAACAAACTACAACAACATAAGCAGGGAACGTGCACAACATACGGTGCCTCGAAGTGCACAGCCAGCCATAAATGCCAAAAACAAACATACACTGTAACGCACAAAATACCTAGGAAACAAACAAAGGATACGCAAACAAACACAATCAGCACAGGCATGAATCTCTCTTTCTCTCTCTCTTTCTGCAGCAAATATGAGATGATGCATGACCTGTAATCCGCAGGCATGAAGTAATCTGAGTGAATGTGCATTTGGATTATGAGTCTGGAACAGTCTAATCTGAAACACTTCGCAAACTGGTTGACTGAGAGGTCATGAAAGAGCTCCTGCCATGTGGAGATGCGGTGTATCAGTATGTTTTCACCGAGCTTTGAGGCCCAACAAGCAGGCGCAGCAGTTCTGTTGAACTTGGGTTCTAGTCCTCTGGGAGTTTCTAGCTCCTCTGTCGGCAGATATCAAGCGTGTTACTCGTTCTTACTCTCACAGGCTCATCGGCTGCTATTTAGAGTTCCTTTGGCTGCTGCCACGCCTTTATCTGAGAGTCAGTGTTGTGACTTTTATCTTCATGATGCATTATGTGACAGCTGCTGTGACAGGTCTACCAGCTCCCTGATCAGATTTAGGATGTGCAATTTGACTTTTCTGTTGTACCCATCTTGCATCATGCTTCCCCACCAATTGCTAAATTTATTCATCTCGTACATTTTGAAAGATTGCTTACAACAACCCAAAGATGTTACAAATTACAAAATTACAAGTTACAAAATGTCACATTGCAGAAATCTGTTAAACAAACCTTGTGTATTAGGATATTTGGATATTACATGGATTGATATTATTGCCCTTGGAGGTGATGAGTATTAGGAACATGATTCAGTTAATGATACCTAATCTAATAAAACGCCTTCAGAAGAAAATTCATGTCATTCAGCACATTTTTTTTTTTAGTTAATTTGATCATTTTTCTTTGTAAAGGCTCCCTGGATGATACATCTTTTTACTCATCACATATTTCAGAGACTGACAACAAAACCTGACATTTAATACTGATATTTTTATTTATTGGACAGATGAAGCTGCAGCACACCATTTACCTGCTACGATGATACGTCCCTGACCTCTACTATGTTGCCTGTGCACATGCATATTCACCAAAATCTCATGCACTGTTTGTCTATGACCATATTTTATTTTTGCTCTGTGTGTCTCAGCTGTGTGACTGACTGCATGTTTTATCTTTGATGTAGAGTCTCTAAGGATTCCATTTCGCAGATAGGGGAGAAGTAGCTGCTGTGTAACATGTGAAATTCCATCAAGCCAAATTAATGCAAATGACCCCAGCTGCAAATGCTCACAAAGCATCCTTATTCCACACACAAACACACACACACACACACACACACACACACACACACACACACACACACACACACACACACACACACACACACACACACACACACACACACATTGCCACACACACTTTGCTGGAGAAGGGAAATGACTGTGTAGATGCATTAACACAACAGTGTGTGCGTACGTAGACTTGCACACATGCATGTTCACATTTTTAACAGGAACTGACACAGTGTTAACGGGGGACGATAATGGTCTCGTCCATGTGTCTGACCATTCGCTAATGTCCCATATGTGTCTGCTTGGTTAGAATTCAGCCCTTCTGCCCGTCTGCATTCTCTTCAATGAGTCACAAAGTGGGAGTGCATCCCTTCTGTGTAAATAAAGCATTAGTTAAAGGAAAAAGCCATCCCAAAATAGACTTTCTGATATAATCAGTATAACAGTCGCTACATTTTATTATTCCCAGTAATTTTGTAATCAAGTGTAATGTGCTTTTTTTTATTTCTTTTCTTTGCCAGATTCTACTAAATCAATTATCTCATTTTCCAGACATATTCTCCAACACAAATGTTGATTTTAATGAATAGGTTTATGTCTGACCTATTACTGTAGGTACGTGCCTCACAATAAATTTGAACATCAGAGGGCTCTTATGATCATGGCAGCACCCTCTATTCAAAACACATTTCCTTACTATACTGTGTGGTAAAGGAGAGATCCATTTTTCTAATGGTATGTAAGTGTTGAACACTGGGTCATAATGGCGACGAAGGAAAGAAGCCCTGATTCCTTCCCTCTCAGGGATTTAAGTTTACTGTTCATTTTCCTATTAATTGTAGCTGCACTGGAAATACAAGACTGTGCTTAGAAATGCATAACACACACACATTTAGTTGTGTTGTAGGTCTTTTTTCTAAAACATATTTCTTATTCATATGACGATGTCTGTTCATCTTGCAAGTTTTCTCAAATACTGAAGAAATATTAGCATTTTGTATTAAAAAACAACAGCAGTAGCAGCAGCAGCTGTTTCCTAGAAAGTCATAATTTCTCTCTTGTTCTTGCTTCTTATCTTGATTTCTGATATCTTATCTCTACTTAACACTACATCAGTAGTCACAGTTTCCCATCTTCTGCCCTCACATCCAAATAATATGCACTGTTGAAGATCTGGAGTGAGGTTTTGTATCAGCTTTGGATTTGAAGTCACAGTCAAGGCGAACTGTGCACAGATCTTCAGCAAAGTTTGATGAGCTTGATCACCGCACAATAAAGAGGAGACGCTGAACACACAATTTAGGGCAGAACAATTGTGTTTTCCCAGTTAACATTTTTTGGGCCATTCCTCTCCTCTCCCCTGCAAATGTGAGGGAATGGAAGAGTTGTCTGTCAAAACTCAGAGTTGTGTTAAATTGAATTGGGCAAGTTTTGCCTGAACACCCAGAGGAGGCATAAAAGATGAGAAGCACTTCTTCCAAAAACTCCATTTATTATCTCTCCTCGAGCTGTGTGGGTCGACTCTGAATGTACCACGTCTGGAGACTGTGTGCAGATACAAAGATGGAGCAGATTTACATCACAGAATATATATAGTAAATAACAGGAATAAAGTCAAATTGCTATTGTCAGTTTAAGAGAAGGTATGTGAATATCATTGTGTTGCAAATAGTTATCACTTTGTAATAATAATAATAATAATAATAATAATAATAATCACGTTTCAAATGCTTCACACATAATTTTGAAGAAAAACACCTTTGGATACACTGCAAACCACCATTAATATAAAGCACCTCAGTCCAGAGTCCAGCCATTGTTATTAATGTATTATTATATAATTACTTTTTATTTATCTATTTTTTATTTATTTATTTTTTTTACTGAATTAGGCACTGAAATTTGTCTGAAAAATCCCCTTATAAATTGCTGCAAATTCCTGGATCCCAGTGAGGTCCACTGTTCAGATAAGGGATGTCTCAACCCTGTTGCCACTGCTCTTTAATTCACAGTACTATCAACCCACATGGAAGTTAAGCTTCATAACTGACGTGTATTTCACTGGGGTTCACCAATCCTCTTCTTTTTTTTTTTCACTTGACCCACAACCTCACCACTCCTCTTGCTTGCTTTACAACTAAGTCTCTTTTCTCTGGCTATGTGTGTGTGTGTGTGTGTGTGTGTGTGTGTGTGTGTGTGTGTGTGTTTGTGTTTGTGTGAGTCATGACAGGTTTCATCTGCCTCAGGAGAGTAAAGACACAGTGCCAAGCCTCCCCAAACTCCTCTTCCAACTCACAACAGGCATAAAATCCTATTGATTTGTCCATCAATGTACCGACAGACTATGATAAGAGACGAGTGAAAGCTTCCACCTGAAAGCTGTTAATCTTTTCATGTGATCCATCTCTGCCAACAGTAGATATCAGAAATTGGCCTGTCGTCTTCTATCCTTCTCTTGGTCTGAACAGCTACAAGATGAGTGATGCAGGGCAGGTCCAGACCATAAATTAGCCTTGTCTGGAGCCTGTTGTCTCCTTTTAATACTAATAGGAGACATGGGGGTCACAAGGGCTGATGGTTAATGAGAAACTGTAACAGTACATAAGCAGTTTCTGAGACATAAGACACTTTATTGGTGTGAGAGGAACAGGACAGGAGAGGCCTGGGGAGAAAACTGAGTGTGAGTCTGAGTCTGAGTGAAATGACCTTCAGTGATGTCAGCAGATTGTCTTTCGCATAGTTTAGCCATGGGTCTCAAGCTGTGTCAGAGGAGTCTAACACATGTGTTTATAACCATTCCACTTAAATAAATCCCCTGTCTGGATGACTTTCAGGTTTTGAATGACTTTCAGACTGTTGCTCAATGTGTTAACACTGATACATCATTTGAGTGTCTTTGGTCTGAAATCACAGCTCTGTTCACAGTCTGATATCAAATGACACTTTTTCCTCAAGTGTGAATATCTCCTAAATATTCAAGTGCGGATGGCAGTTTTCAAATGCACTCAAAGAGGTAGTCTCACCACAACCGAGCGCGTGGAACTCGGGGCATCACTTGCACAAGCACACCAAAGCGAACCTTCTGGTGATGCCTGGAGTCATGTGTGACTTGTGTCATTTTAGAAAGCACACGCCACAGGAACATAAATATTAAAAGTAGGTTGCACAGAAAAAAAACTTTGGGGGAAAATTAAGTTAGATCATGCATGATCCTATTCGTGTTTGTGGGATAAGAGGCCTCAGAGGAACTTCAGCTTCATTTTCCTTTCAATTTAAGCCATTCCAATATGTATATGGATGTGATGCCACCTGGTGGTGTTACACAGTCTCACCATTGACTTATCGTGATACAAATGATTTGATCAAAATTAATTATTCTCAAAAATTCTTCCTTTATTTGAGAGAGCTAAGTGGTGAAGCCAGAATAACAAGTGTTAAATCTCACTTACCGCCAAGAAAAGTATAGTTCACTTAGAAGGCAAAGAGGAGGCTCTAGTTAGCTCTAGAAAACTAGTTATGCCGCACATCATAACAAAGAGTTCTTTCTATTTATTTCCTAAACAAGGAAATAAAGAGCTGCCATGAGATTCTGAATCGCAGGTGATTATTTTTCATAGGTTTTAATATACAAACAAACCCTTGTTATGGGAGTTAAAGCACAACTGTGATATTTTGTAAATTCTCTCATGAAGTACAATCATTAAGTTTAATGTACAATTGCAAAATATAAACTTGTCCCCATCACATGCCAAGAATAAAACAATATCTGTCGTTAACAGCAACGTACACATCTCAGAAACTCAGACAGTCCCGCTGGCACTTCTTTTTTTATCATTTGACTCATCACAGTTTTTTAAGGCCAGAGTCATTCACATGTAGGTTTTCACATTAAGAGAACTACACATACAGTATGAGAATTTTGATTGGATTAAAACATTTACTAAATTATCAATGAGCTCATTTTGCTTTCTTTTCATGTCAGTCTCTATCTGTCATCCATGTCACCACTGAGTCAGTACAGTTGCTGGAGTGCCTGAGTTATGATGTCAGGACACACTCACTGCAGTGTTCATGTTCAAATTTAACTGCTTTCAGGTGTCACACCTGTTGATCTGATACTGCGCCTCATTTCAACATAAGCTGTAAAAGATCAGGTTTTTCACATGCGAAAGGAAAGCAAAAATATGAAACGGAAATGAGACACTTCTAACTACAGTGTGAAACATATTGTTACATGTTACATGTTACATTGTCACATGTGACCTTTGACCTCTTATAATCTTGTCTGTTACATTACCCCCCTTTCACTTGCTCTCTCCCCCTGCCTTGTCCTCGCTCTTGTCCCGTGGTATACGGCCCATATTGTAAAATTCTAGGTTTGGCCTCATGTCGGTGAGATGGGCGAGCCGGTTGGACATGGCAAAGAAGGCGGCAATGGCAGCGATGTCCCAGGCATCCTCACGGTCAAAACCCACTTCCTCCAAAGACTGGAAGTGCTGTTCTGTGATGGCGTCGCAGCGACACACGGCCAGCGCAAAGTCAAGCATGGCACGCTCCCGAGGTCCCAGGTCTGCATTCTCATAGTTAACAACGACCTGGGTGAAAGTAGGAAGAGGGCTGATTGTTTTATAGTAATTCAGAGAGAAACCAAAGTAAGACACAACATATGCAAACACAAAATTAGTAAGAAACGAATATTATAAGGATGTGAATAGTTGAAACTCACACATTAAGTGCCATGTAAATGTATCTGCCTTAAGGAATATAAAAAACATGATACATGAAATATTTCTCCTTTCCTTCCCATTACAAACATACCCTGAAATGTATTTTATGCACCTTGCATACAGTGGCGGGATGTGTTATTTATGAGTTAGAATGTACATACTTGTGTTGATCAATTTAATTATAAAATAATTTTGAAAATAGCCTGAAATACTTTGTATCTAATGCCAGTATGCATTTGGTAAACAGCAACTTCTTTACCACTCAGATCATATTCTTGAATATTTTCCAAACATTACAACACATCTGATTTCAGGTGGGTCCCTGAACTCACCACAATAAATGTAACTGACTACTTTATAACAAATAAGCAGAGCAGAGGCAATCAGTGAAAGACGATACCTGATCGGAAAGAGTGGGTTTCTTAGAGTAAATTCGGTGAAGTGCACTGTGGGATACCACACAGTAAAGACACTTGTTGTGGATGCTGGTTGCCACGACAATCAGCTCACGATCTGCCTTGGTTAATCTGCCTGGAAGACATTAGATATTAAATTCATGTGAAATCAGGAAAAAAACAACACATTCAGAGACTAGAGACACATTCACACAATTTTAAGTTGCAACTCAGCACAGAGTTGAAAAGAGTTGTTAGTCAGGAAGTTGCATATGTGTTCTCAAACCCAAGTTTATAATATGACAATAAGGAAAGCTACTTCACTGCCTAGATCATTTTCTTTTTTATATCATTCAGTGTTCCAGATTTGAGTTGTTTCTGGTCAAAGTTTTAGTCGATAAAGTTATAAATATAAATCACTAAACCTGCTTCTTGGAACAGGCTCCTGTTATTCAGGGAGTGGCCACAAAAATCTTATAATTCCTCCTTAGATAGTCTATACAAAAAGTCACAGGTCAAATGTAGGCTAACAAATCACCTATTCAAATTTATTTCACACACAAAAACAAAAGACCAAATAAAGTTTAAAACTCAAAAACCCTTATAGAGTATATTCCAGTCACTACTTCCTCTCTTTGATGATGTTGCTGCCAACCTGGTGAGTTTGTAGTAAAATGTGCCAACTTTTAAAACCCCTTTAAATGACTTTATTAAAAACAAGAGCCTATCGACACATCTTCTCTCTTACCAGCAATATAAATCAGCACTACTGTTTTAGTCGGCATATTGACAATAAATATAATGATTGAATCTTCAGAAGCAGCAACTCCATATAAAATGTTTACTCAGAGCAAAAATCGGTTACAAGATTCACTCTTTGTGCTCGATTTGGCACATCGGTCAAAAACCTGTCTTGCTCCACAGACTAATTAACTCCAACTGAGAACTATTGGCTAAAGGACCATTTCAAAATTTTTACAATAAGTCACTAGATACAGCTTAGCAATTCTTAATGTAGCTCTTACAGACTCTTTGGGAAACATTATCTACTTTCTAATACTTCTAAATGAATATACAGTCTCCCTTGCCTTTTGTGAGTTGTAGAGAGCAGACACATCCAGGTGATCACTTAATAGCCAGACTGAAACAAGAACCAGTGCTCCACTAATACCCACCAATCCACATTGTTACCACAGGAATCCTATTGTTAAAGTTTATGCTGCTTAACGTGATTCTATTTTGACACTTGATTTGCTGCACTGTTAAAAGCAGCTAATAAGTGCACGTCTTTTAAATACTGTGTAAATGAAACACTGATTTTTAAAAAGGTGAAACTGCTTTATTCAGGCTTTTTACTGGATTTAATCACTGTGTTAATCACTTCCTGACTGCAATGACAACTCCCACAATCCCCTGCTACTTTACAGCATCACCAAACTCTGTCTTTTGTTGTTTTGATTGAGAGACCCATAGCTGCAGACAATTACACATTGTGCATTTAAAGCGCCGGTCTGTATTGGATGGGTGGGGTTTCCTCAAACTAAATCCTGCACACCTGCTTCTTATGCTGACCTGAATGACTGTTGTTTTGTTTGCCTATCTGACATGTACCTGATATGTTTCTACTAAAACCTTATTCACCCAAACCTTTGACCACACTACCTGCTGCTGTTTGCTTAAGAGCTGAAACAGATTCAGCGTCACACCTACCACCTCATGTACCACCTGCACTCCAAAAGAGGTTTTTCCATGCCCCCGCTGCCATTAGAGTGCAACAGACCGGCTAAGCCAAACAGAGCACAGCCCTGAAAAAGGTGTCAACAACACTTCCTACAAAGGTCACATAAGGACGTTGACTTCATCTAGTTTTCCTCCTACTCAGAAGCATCGCCAAACTCAGGGCTGTTGTGGTACAAAATGAAATGGAGATGCTAATATATGCTTTTATCTCATCACAATTGGACTCTCATTTCCTGCCTTAATACGCCTTCCTTACACTGGTTACAAAATGCTGCTGCTAGACTCCTAACAAAAACACGGTCACATATTACACCTATTTTAACCTCTCTGCATTGGCCTCTTGTTAATTTTAGAATTAATTTTAAAATTTTGGTGGTCACTTATAGAGCCCTTAATGGCTCATGCTCTATATTATTGACCCTCTGCACACCCACACCAGATTTGGGGAGATCATGCTTTCCAGTCCCTAGCCCCTAAGCCTAATGTGTTTGGACTCTGTGGTACCATCTTGGCTTATTGCGAGTGTTGGAGGATGTTTTGTCTGACCCTATAGCACATGCCAGGAATTCTAGATGTCAGTATTGTTTCAGGGGTCATAGTGTTGACCTCAAGATGCTTAGAATTTCTAGTAACACCCCTGAAAAATTACTAGCACTATCAGAGAAACATGACAAACACACACCTGTCTCCTTGTTCATTAGTTCATTGTAATATGCGAAGAAAGCTCTGAACTCTGCTGGTCTATGAGAGAGGACTTTGAAGACATTTGGCAAAAAGCCTCCCTGAAAGAAAATGTACAGTTTAGCAGGTAAATCATTGTCAAAAATATATATTATATGGTCTATCAAGGCTTTTTGTTTTTGTTTTACCTTAGACTCCACTTCCTCCATGAGCTCCACTATATCATAAGGTAAGTCTTTCTTGTAAGGAACTGGATAGCGACTAATTTTCTCCGGTGGAGGGTCGCTGGAGAAATGTCTGGTCCCCGCCACCGCCGCTGCCGCCCTCCGCCGGGACACGCAGCCGGACCGGAGAGACGCCTGGATGGAGGACCGGAGAGTCAGACAGAAACATGACTGAGAACAGCACAAAGTAGAAAAGTGTGCGACAACTTACAAGCTGTGTGAACACAGGACGACGAAACAACTTGGCGACAAGGTTATTCGCCATGTCAGTCCGCTGAGAAAACAGGCTGTTTCTTTGGATTTAATTTCGTCTCGTCGGACTGGAAAGTGCAGAAGAGCAGCCAGAGGGAGTGTCAACACCAGCAGTCACCTCGGATGGTTTTTAGTCTTCTCAGAATGATTAAGGAAGTCAGTTACCGCTGCAAAATTAAAAAAATTATTCATCAGTCTTTCCAACTTTCAGTCACCTGTCAATTGATGTTTGCCTTTATGTGAAGGGTTATAAGATCCTATGAAGGCTGATTATATATTGTTATAACTGTTACTTTATTTACCATTAACCTCTCGTCTTGTTGTTAAAAATCTTTCTCTGTTTCGCTTCGTTGCTCACCGTCCAGACAAACAATCCAATCACAGTACGGTACTGAGTCACGCCTGCTGTCTGTCCCTGCCTTTTTACAGACAGTCTATGGTTCTGGCCTCATGCACTATTCCTCCTCACCACCAGGGGTCAGGCTGTGTGGACCGGACTGTGTTGCCATGGGGCGTTTATGCCTGTAGCTTACAACCCACTTACCACGCAGATAAGACATTTCATGTAGGTTTGAGATCATTAGAATTGTGCTTATTGTTGTGGATGGTATGAGTTTAGCGCTGGATTTGTTCCGCAGACTGTACGCTTCATGACAGACAGAAACCGGGACGACAGAGGTGACGTCATCAACGCTCGACCCGGTGCCCCGGAAGCGACTTTGTTGCGAATGAGCGACTGGTTTTCACTCATCAAGTGACATACGGTTTGGATAGTTTATCAAAACAAGAATAGTAATCGAGGCCGAACTGAACATTGTAACCGACATGTTTTACCACGTAAGTGTGTGTTATTTTTCTTTTAAGAGCCGGTTATTAGCAATGACCGGATGTTTTGTTTATAAATGTTTGCCTATCGTGATCGCTGCTTCGTTAGCAGCGCTAAACAAAACTTCTCCAGATAAGTTTTTGTTTTGCTGATATGCAGTAACTCTTGTTTTCCTGGTCTTTAATCGCCATCACCGCAGGACCACGTTCATAAACATTGAAACAGTAATATATCTGTATGCAGTCGCTAACAATGGAAACGTTGTCTTATAATGCACGCACTATTTGGTGTTCACAGATTTCCTTGGAGCATGAAATCTTGCTACACCCGAGGTACTTTGGTCCGAACCTCCTCAACACCGTGAAGCAGAAGCTTTTCACAGAAGTGGAGGGTACCTGCACTGGAAAGTGAGTGGCTTCGTGCAAGACTCAATTCAGTGCACAACATCAATTCAATTATATAATTTGACTGGACAGTGTTAATCTACCATTTTGTTGACATGTAAAGTATTAGGTTGGATCAGATGCTGCTAAAGTTCAATGAACCCCAACCCAAATCAAACGCATGTGTACACACTTTCAGAAATAAACAAATAGCCACTTCCCTCTATTCTGGAATTAATTGCCTACCTGCTATTTTAGAACTTGTTATAATGTTTGTCATAATGTGTTTAATGACTTTGAAAACTGAAGTTTAACTTTAGTAATATTGAATCTTTCGGACCAACGGCCATAACATTTTGCGTAAGACTCTTGACTGACTTAAATTAAAAAATAAAACATTCAAAAACCAAAGGCACTAGATCAGGGTTGTGGCCTCTTTTAAGTTATCATGACAATATCAAATGCATAACAAATACTTTAATTTTACATTCATGTTCCCGCATGCAAAGCTTGACGTATACATGTTAATAATTTATCTCTTTCAGGTATGGCTTCGTCATTGCAGTCACCACCATTGACAACATTGGGGCAGGTGTAATTCAGCCAGGCAGAGGGTTTGTCCTGTACCCAGTGAAATACAAGGCCATTGTGTTTCGGCCATTTAAAGGGGAAGTGGTGGACGCTGTGGTCACTCAGGTTAACAAGGTGAGGTACAGTATAGTGCAGGTTTATCAGCCACTCTAGAGAATTTCTAAGCTTTAATGTCATTTTTAATATGATGAGGGCATTTTAATTCCCACTGTGGACTGTCTCAAAAGCTTCACTTCCACCATCCCTTCACCCCTCCATGCTGTTATCTGACACTGATGTTGCATTGCTTGATAACCTTTTGTAATGTGTAAAATGTGCACATTTACTTCTGAAAAATCTGTACAGTATTATAAAGTATTATGGCTAAAACTCCTGTTTTCCCATCTTTTCTGACCAATCAGTTAGTAAAAAAATAAAACGATACGCATCGTGATATCGGTTATATTAATTATAATGATAACTTTGTATGCCATTATTTTGACCAGGATAATTACTCTGGTACATGCCTAAGAGTAATGGACTTCTTCATTGTTGAAGCACACAAATTTAACTTTATCATAGTAAATGTAAATGCTGAGCTATTTGAGTTACGAGTTAATGCCTCTGTAGTGGATGATGTTTTCAATATGAAGTGATGAACCACTTTTGTGCCTTTTATTTAAATTATATTTTTCCGTGTTTCTTGCAGGTTGGATTGTTCACCGAAATTGGTCCCATGTCTTGCTTCATCTCTCGCCATGTGAGTCAGTGTAACATCTGTAGTTGTTGACTGAATTGGTTGTCTTTGATACATGTTTAGATTTATATTTGTTATCGTATTTCTCACAAGAAACACTCTTTTTGCAGTCCATCCCCTCAGAAATGGAGTTTGACCCCAATTCTAATCCTCCTTGTTATAAGACAGTTGATGAGGTAAGAATATTCAGTGTTGTTTGTCATTACCAGCTGCTAGATAGAAAAATTTACCATATGACACAAAAGTGTGTAACAAAATAAATGCCATTTTCAGCTGAAAACAATCTCCTCTCTTAGGCTTCTGAAATTAAACTTTTAGAATTAAATGTTTACATGTAAAAAATTCAGGTAATGATAGTTACACTGGTGTTAAAGAAGGTATTTTTCAGGAAATGTAAGCGATCGTGACTGGAACATCAAGCATTCTGTATGCCAAGTATCTGCAGTGCTGCTCACTGTTGTTTTCCTCCTGTCACTTTACTGTTGTTGAGTCTTGCATTTAAGAATGTTTTCTTCTCTTCTTTTCAAGGACATTGTAATCCAGCAAGACGATGAGATCCGGCTGAAGATTGTGGGAACACGAGTGGACAAGAATGACATTGTAAGTGTTTTTGTTCCTTTTAAAATAATAATATTTCATCTTGCCACAGGAAAAAATAACAAGAAAGGATATGTGACTATATCTCAGGTGTTACATAGTAGTTTATAGAAAAGACACACTGTATGCTAATTTACAGTAAGTTAAAAACTTTTCCCTTGTTTTCCAGTTTGCTATTGGATCTCTCATGGATGATTATCTGGGTGAGTATTATACCACAGCATATTGTCACACAGGTGGTAGATATGCTCATTCGATGGGCATGAATCGATAAAATGCCTTGTATTATGTAAAATTACTCTGCACAATAAGGACAACATGATTCATAGTGTCACAATACAGGCTTTTTATTGTTTCAGTTTGGTTACTGTGGTTGCAATAGCACATATGTAGGCACCCTGTAGGTTGAATATATTATTATTTTTTTTTTTTAACTGATCATTGCCCTCAACTTTTATTTACAGGTCTTGTGAGCTGATTCATCCCAGAGGTTTCACATTACATGGGACATTTTATGTAGTAGCCTATTTCTTTCTTGGTTAAAATTGATATTTTTCTACACAGATTGATTTTGTTGGTGACAGGTGGTGAAGCCCCATAGATACATTGTTTTGTCGTTATGCTGTACAGTCTTTATTTGTTTGTATTGGAAGTAGTGCAAAAGAAAATTTTCTTGTAATCAGAAATAATTCATATGCTTAATTTTCAGTTTTTTCGTTGAATTCGTAATTTTGATCTCAACTATATATTGATTGTTTTTGTATGAGGACTGTAATAAAATATTTTATTTGTTCTTATATTCTTGTATCTTCCTATTTTAAGTATCACGGTGTGTTAATTTGATTTTACTTTGACTTAAAATAGATTCAATGTGCTGTAACTGTACGCCATCTTTAGTTAATATTAATACATTTTAAAATCAGATCAGATGTGTTGAAATCGGCTGAAATGTGGCAAAGCATCACCCCGCCGGTACAAAACATTCGGCGAAATGTGAACGCGGAAATTTTACGGGCGCGCACGTCTTGTGGCCGTAAATACGTCAGTGGAGCGCGCCCTCGTTCTTTCTTTCTCTCGTCCTGAAGATGGCGGCAGGGGTGAGTAAGATGGAGAGATGGCTAGTGATGTTGCTCTGTTTAAACTTTCCTGGCGTAATCCGATGAAAATCAGTCCCATCTGCATCTTTACTGAGTACCTTTGCATGTGAACAACGCTTTGTGTCTGTTAGGTAGATGTTAGAGGGTTTATTTTCAAAGAATTTCATTCAGTGTTCATATTAACTGAGGTTAGCTTTTGCTATCCTGACGTTGCATTGAAAGTGAATGACGCCCCTTTGCTGGCCCAGTCTTGTGCCACGTTACCTTAGCTATTTTCATCCTGTTAAAAGTTAGACCTTGGACCTTTTGTCCAGATTTTTAGCGCCTGTAATTACGGCTATTGTTAAATGTTACGCGAACTAAGACTCCTGTTATACTGCCGGTAAAGATAGCTAGTTAGCATTTAAAGCGAGCTAGTAGCCACGTGAATATTTCAGTTTTTGCTCGTAGTTTGTTACCAAACGTACATTTGTCATTGGTAACCTGCTTTTATTAGTTAAATCTGTGGACGTATCCCAGCTTCACCCTGTTACCCTTCCTAGCTAGGGGGTTTTAAATGGTCAACCAGCTGGATTTGGATGGCATCATTCATCTTTTACCTCGTAACTGAAAGAGGATGTGCTTTGTTGAAACATTGAGAGATCACTATGAGAACATCCTTAGGTCAACACAGTATGCAGTTACCTTGTTAGCAAATTGTGATTTTATGTATGTTCAAATTAATTTTAATGCTTTTAATTGTATAATACTTTTTTGTGTTCTCTTCCTTTCAGACTCTGTTCACATACCCAGAGAACTGGCGGGCCTTCAAGGCCCAGATTGCAGCCCAGTACAGTGGTGCTCGCCTCAAAGTTGCCAGCAACTCCCCTGCCTTCACCTTCGGGCAGACAAACCGCACTCCTGCCTTCCTCAATAACTTCCCTCTGGGCAAGGTTAGTGCAACTAGTTAAATGGGATTGCACCAGTTTTGCAAATGTATCTGCAGTCGACTTGAAGAACCTCCTTTTCTACTGTAGGGCTTGTGGCGATGTTGGCAACAAATGTGGTCAAAACAGTTGCTGCAATTATTTTAAAATTTATTGTTAAATGTAATTATTTAAGAACACCATTGTAACCAAAGAATCTGCTCATGCACATTACTGATTCATTCTCTGGATAAAAATATAACTAAATCCCACTGTTTGCAGGTACCTGCCTACCAGGGAGATGACGGCTTCTGTCTGTTTGAGAGTAATGCCATTGCTCACTACTGTAAGTTGCATTCACTAATAACTAAATGGTTAGTGCCTTATGCACTCTGGCTGTTCATCAAAAAGGTCTACATTTATAGTCTTAAAGGAAGTAGAGTTTATACCACTTGGCCAAACAGACGGCTTCTTCGTTAGGGCTTAAATGTTTATCACAGATGTAGAGTTTGTGGTAACATACATAATTTGTGTCAGCAAAACATTAATTCAGTCTCTTTTTTTTTTTTTTTAATTTTTTTTTTTTTAGAGGAGCTCTCTCATGACAGACATTTACACTGTTAATTTTGGAGTTCAGCCAAACCTGTGAAACAGCATGATCAGCATTGGGTCCCTACCTAAATGGATCAAAACTGTTAAACTTTTTGGACAAATCAAATGTTTCACATTCTTCACACCTTTCTGCCAGAATTTTTACTCGACTGCATTTGTAACTGCAATTCAATGCAAGTGTTTCAAGACAGTACATTAATGTTGAAATAGAGTTTATCCCATGAAAACCCACTTACTATATGTGTTCAGCACACAAAATGTGGACTGGCTCTGTAACTTTGACTTTTTTCTTCAAAAAACATTTTTCTATCTTTTAACAACAGTGAGCAATGATGCCCTGCGTGGCGCCACTCCCCAGGCTGCAGCCGAGGTGCTGCAGTGGGTGAGCTTTGCTGACTCAGAGATCATCCCTCCAGCCAGCGCTTGGGTCTTCCCCACTCTGGGAATCATGCAGTTCAACAAGCAGGTGTGCAGCTCAGCATTTTCTGGCCAAGCAAAAGACTTAAATTACTATTTTGTCGCTGTGTTGGAACGTTGGTGCCAGTTGGCCATAGTACAACACCCTCTTGTGACTTAGCGCTTGACTACAGACTTTAAATATTGTGCATCCCCTCATAGTCATTATTTATTTATTTATTTATTTTTTATTTTTATTTTTTTTCCCTCTGTCGAACTGTCCAGGCCACGGAGCAGGCCAAGGAGGATGTGAAGAAAGCCCTCACAGTACTGAACCAACACCTGAATACCCGTACCTTTCTTGTGGGAGAGAGGATCAGCCTTGCTGACATCACTGTGGTCTGCTCCATGCTCTGGCTCTACAAACAGGTTTGACATACACACAGCAAATAAGTTACATGAACAGCCACATACTCAATAGTCATTAATTTTGACATTTCTTGGACCAACTTTTGATCTATGAAAAGTTATTTTTGCTAAGATGCTCTCCAAAAGACTGTAACACATCTTTGTACCCTTCAGGTCCTTGAACCTTCTTTCCGTCAGCCATACCCCAACGTGACCCGCTGGTTTGTCACCTGTGTCAACCAGCCCCAGTTCAAGGCTGTCCTTGGAGAGGTCAAGCTGTGTGACAAGATGGCCCAGTTTGATGGTATGTTGATGGCAATGAGATCAGAAGTGGTCATTCAGCACATTGATGTCATTTGAAGGGTGAAATTAGTACTCCCCCTTTGTTGCTGAATTCTTTATTGTTCAGCTGAATGATCTATAATAGATGTGTAATGAAATAGCTGCAGCCTTATTTATTTTAACACTTCTGCAAACTTTGTCAAATTGCTTGTAATATTTTACAATTTATTTCCAAAGTATTTGCCAGAGTGGTCTCAGAGGGTGCAAAACTAAAGCCGGATAAATGGAACATTTAACAGAAAACACGTTGTCCATTGTTTTGTTCTCTTTGACCAGCCAAGAAGTTTGCTGAGATGCAGCCCAAGAAAGAGACCCCTGCTAAGAAAGAGAAGGGAGGAAAAGAGGCAGCCAAGCCCCAGGAGAAAAAAGAAAAGAAAAAGGAAGAGAAGAAGCCTGCACCAGAGGAGGAGATGGACGACTGTGATGCCGTTTTGGCTGCAGAGCCCAAAACCAAGGACCCCTTTGCACACCTGCCTAAGAGGTAAATGTCTAGAGGCATTTCTTATCTGTAGTGTCCGTTTTGGTATGCAGTTTCATTAATGTCATTTAGAAATTGTCATGTGTAGTTAACAATTTAGATGTTTGAACAGGAGTGGTCAACAACATGGAATGGAGGGTCAATAGTATGCAGGAATTATTCCAACTGATCACCTCAGCATGATCACCTCTTAGTACCTCTTTCTATTTTAGAGTTCTAATTAGTGGGTGGAGGCAGTTGACTCCATGGCACATTTGAGGCATTTGATGGCGCATTGAATCATTCATGGTCAGGATGTTTAGTCTACAGATAATTTGTTGGTCAGTAACAGACCTCTGCAGCAATTGGAGAAACTTCCCTTGTTGGGGAAAGCAGATGGTCCCCTGTCATTGGGCAAGGCAGTGTCCAGTCATGGCACCCAGTCTTAATCTGACAGGGGAAGAGAAACTTGAGACCACATTCATCCCAGTCATCTCTGTTTCAGTGAGCAAAAGGCTGGTTCATGCTGTGGCCACAAATTCAACTTGGAGCTTTATTGTTGATATTGGTATTGAAAGATGAAGTATAGTGTAGATATTTCTTTGTCACCAGCCAAAAAAAAAAAAAAAAATATATATATATATATATATATATATATATATATATATATATATATATGTATGTGTGTGTGTATATATATATATACACACACACACACACACACACACACACACACACACACGAAGAGTTGTGGTGGGACATGAAAAGTTAATTGAGCATTTAGATCACTTTTTTTTTAGTTAAGTCCACCTGCAACATCTTATTTTTCTCCTATCTACATGTTCAGACAGCAGACATGCATGACCCAAATCTGTCTCCGCTTTTTTTTTTTTTTTTTTTTAAGCACATTCGTCATGGACGAGTTCAAGAGGAAGTACTCCAACGAGGACACCCTGACAGTAGCCCTTCCCCACTTCTGGGAGCACTTTGACCGTGAGGGGTACTCCATCTGGTATGGCCAGTACAAATACCCCGAGGAGCTTACACTTACCTTCAAGAGCTGCAACCTTATCACAGGTGAGACTCAGCAGCAGCCCCTTTACTGAGCTTATTGATCTAAAGGGGATGACTTTAGGGGTTCTATAATGTATTGATGTCATTTTTGTGAAGGCACAGTTCATACTTTTCAGTCCTACGTATTTATCTGGAACAACAGTCGCTCAGTTGTTGGAATGAAACTTCAGAAAGGGATTTAATTTTGGCCTTGGCCCTACTTGTTATGGGGGTTTCCTGGGTCATGCATTGGCATGAATTTCCTCCATTTAAGGTTTGTTCCCATGGTCCAAAAACAAGTTTTTATCAGAGCAGATTCAGCTCATATTTTAATGTGACCTCAAGAGTTAGTAGGCCTTTTAGGAAACTTTCATGTGGCTTTGAAAAGTAGGCAGGTACTGATTAAATATGAATGTATTGGATAGATCTTTATTTAGAAATAATGGCTTACATCATATTCATACATTTTAAAGATTGCATGTGCTATGCTTAAACATTTTAAAGCCTCAGCTGCTTCTGAGGTTGCAACATAAGTTTTCAGTTCTCAAGATATCCATGGTTGCTCTAAAGTTCTTAGAATTAAGATGTGATTTCCAGATCGTTTTTTTGAAATGAGACGCATCTTTTGTTAAAGAAAACTCAATGCTGTGTACAATATGTGCTGTTAAAATGCACAGTATTTGTTGGGTAGAAATAGGCCTGCACTATAATTGGGAGTCATCCCTGTGTGGGGTAAGCAGTGTGTGTCCCCTGTCATTGGGCAAGGCAGTGTCCATTCATGGCACCAAGTCTTAATCTGATGGGGGAAGAGAAACTAGAGACCACATTCATCCCAGTCATCTCCGTTTCAGTGAGCAATAGGCTGGTTCATGCTGTGGTCACAGTAAAACAAGACTCGTATTGAAATACTGAAGTGTTACTCTAAGACAGAAGTGAGCAGCAGGTATTTTAGTTTGAGCCTTCTTTTTTCTTCTTGGCTATTTATGAAGGTGGGCATGGAGTTGCTGTGGATCATCTATAAATATTTTCTTCGAGTTAGGCATTGAGTGAAGTGTTTTACAACAAACATGGATGAAACGTATGGCATTGTTCAGTGTTGCTACCAAACTGTGTGTTGTGGATGTTTGATTGTTCATTGATAAAATACCCACCATGTGTCAAATGCCTTCCTTGTTCTTCAGGTATGTTCCAGCGCTTGGACAAACTCAGAAAGAATGCCTTTGCAAGCGTCATCTTGTTTGGCACCAACAACGACAGCAGCATCTCTGGCATCTGGATCTTCAGAGGCCAGGATCTGGCCTTCACTGTAAGTATTTAAGTATGAACACATTTTCCATGGTGTTCTCACTTCATATGAACCCCACCCTGGAGCATTTACTGCCTGTTTTTGACAAACTAATTTATTTCCTGAGAGATTAAATGATTGGATTCTCATTATTTCCAGGTTAGTGGATTGTCCCCTGTCATTGGGCAAGGCAGTGTCCAATCATGGCACCAAGTCTTAATCTGACAGGGGAAGAGAAACTTGAGACCACATTCATCCCAGTCATCTCTGTTTCAGTGAGCAATAGGCTGGTTCATGCTGTGGCCACATTAAACAATGTCAAAAACTTGCAGTAGAAATTCTAGATGTAGGTTGAGTTTTCTGCACTGCTGTAGTTTGGACTTTATTTACTGGCTAAATTTTTTGCAGCTCAAATTGGAATTGAGTTGTTTGAGAAAATTAGTCTTGAAATTTAACATTCAGACTTTTGAGACACACTGTAGTTTACATGATCTGCATTTGACTGCACACATTTTATGGTCCAAGTATTCCCTGCTGGATAAACTGCATTGAGTAATCTATCATCTGATAATCAGTGGTGGTTGTACATTATCAGCTCATCAAAGTTGAGGGTAATTCCCTTCCATTCAAATAAGGAATTGTTTAATTTCTCCCCCAGCTGTCTGAAGACTGGCAGATCGACTATGAATCATACGATTGGCGCAAGCTGAATCCAGACAGCGAGGAGTGCAAGACCATGGTAAAGGAGTACTTTGCCTGGGAGGGAGACTTCAAGCACGTGGGTAAAGCCTTCAACCAGGGCAAGGTCTTCAAGTGAGAGGGCTCTGGGGACAGTATGAACAAAAGCACTCTGCGCCTATGCTCTCCAAAATGTAAAACCTACAGACTTTCAGCCACCACGTGCTTACTTAACTGCAAAAATGACTTGGAATGACGGTGTTAAAAGACGAGTGAATTGTCTGTGGCCCCAAACTGGTTTTTTGTTGTTTTGACCTGAAAAATAAAGCATTTTCCACCATGCCAACTATGGGATTTGATGTCTGTTGTATGGCTTCAGTCTAAATGTGTTTTTAAAGTGTTGAGTGTCTGGTGTCTTTTGGTTTTTAGAGTGTTAACCCATCAATAAATGCATTTGCATTTCCCTAAATCCTTGGTTATAACCATGCTGCTGCTATATGAGTGTATTGAATACACTGACGTCACTGTTATATGGTACAACAGTGCACACTTCTGACCACACCCAACAGTAGTGCTGGGTGTGGCTGGAGGTATCAGATTTGAAACTTTCAGCCAGAAGGGGTCAGTGAAATAATGCTTTTTAACTTGGTATCAAGTTACTCTAATAGTCACTACAGGCATTTTCTGTACCATTTATACTGTTGACTTGGAATTGGTTAATGCATCTATGAAATATTTTTGATCTAAGAATTAAATTGGTCCCTGTCAGCTGTTATTCCTAAACTGTAGGTTTTAGGTCCAGCTGGTTATGCAGTGTTATCTAACACCTGCAGAGGGCAGGCAAAGACTTGCCACTGGGAAACTGAACGGCTTGTTGAATGACGAGCATCCAACAGCAGGAGAGAGAAAGAAAATGACTGGGCTAAGCTTCGTGGTTTGCTCAAACTAAAATAAAAATGTAGTCTGCTTTTAAAGTTTGAGCTCTTGTAATATTTCTTGTGCTTCCCCAAGGAGTGGAAGTCTGGAACAAATCAAGTAGCATCCAGCTGGATGCCCCTTGAAATGTCATCTACAAGGCCCTGGGCCATAAACACAAAACTTTTTCAGTTTAACTTTCTCTTGAGTAAAATTTAACTTGCGTGTTAGTTTTATGACACATGAAATGAGAAAAGCCTGCACACTGACTCAAAACTAAAATTCTTTAAAAACAATGTTGCTATGCTGGTCATATAATTTTTAAATTTATCCTCATTTAACTTTATAAAGACAAATTCATACAATGTATTGTAAATGCACAGTATCTGAGAATGAATTAATTTACTTGACGTGACAGACGGATATAAAAATCTTTTGTATGATTTGACCACACCCCACTCAAATGGAGAAATGCCATGTTTCGGAGCCTACTTCTGCAAGTTGGTATCATTAAAGAAGAAAAAACTTTCCATTAAAGGGGATAGACCGTGTTAATGCAGTTTTTTTGTCTTATGTCAGCCTGCAGCTTAAAACATTTCCTTTCTTTTATATTGATTGAGGAAAATGTTTATGACGCTTCATGTGAATTGTGTCTGTACAAGGTAGAGTTAATGTTGGACTGTGAAGACAAAGCACTTGATTTAATCGGACACACCCAACTGTATGAAAGTTGTTGTTGACTGTTCCCACACCTGCAAACAAACTTATCCTTTCAATTCTGCCATAACTGATTTCTTTGTTTAGTGCTTCATTGTTTGTTGTACATACAGTAGCTATGGGCAAAATAGGACACCTGGCCCAGCCCATATAATGTCTATTGATATTCTAATTATGAAGTCACTTCATTTTGAATTCAGTTTGGAAATGTTCAGTAATGTATTTAGCATAATCAACCTTTGTTTCAACACACAATATGTTCACTTCATAAGATTAAAAAAATCTTAGGTGGATCTCTTTTTGTCTGTGACACACAGGCTCACACTCACACACATGAGAGATGCACAAGAGGGGAATCTCATCCCAGAGTGAGTCAGATGTGTCATATTTTCCAGCTTACTAAGCGTGATTCAAGATCATTTTGGCGCAACCATCTTCCACCATAGTGTTGAATCAGGGAGGCCATTTTAGTTTGTTCTGTGGTCTCATGGAAATCAGAAAATGGAAATCTTCCCATAACAGCAAAGCGCACAAGTCCTTGAACACATGACTCACCCATCCTGTGGATCGTAGTGGAAGAGGGCTGTAACTTGAACAAATAGCTTTGACTTCACCCGCAGTATCGCGGCAGTTACAACACTGCTGATGGGTAATCCTTGGATTGCTGAAGGAGTGGCGTTACAAAAGCCATTTCATCTTGCAATCAAATATGATATTAATGTGAGCAGAACACACACAGCTGTAAGGCTCTTGGGGCAAGTTCCCTACGCAAAAGCAGTGAGTATTAAGTCCATAAAATGTTCTGGTCCTTATTTGTGTTTAGTAACTGCAGAATAAAAAAAAAGCTAAACTAAATTAAAACACATGAACAATATGCCGGTCTTATGCCAACAGCAACATTTTCTCTCCCAGCCCTGCCAACCTTCCTCCCCCTGGTCTTTATTTCGCTGTTGGCTGCACACACACACACACATACACACACACACACACATACACACACATACACTACTTTTTCCTTCCCCTCTCTCGATCCTTGGTCCCTGGACATCTTTTTTTCTGTGTCCGTTTCAGGGAGGGGGTGGGGGTGGTGGGTAGTGGAGGGGGTGGGGTGAGCAGGGGTTTGTCTTAAAAGCAGTTGCAACAGTGAGGAGTGCTGGCGAGTGAGGAACACAGAGAGAGAGAGAGAGAGGCCGTATTGTTTCACCACACAAGGTCCCTGTGTGGCTGTCAGCCCCCTGTAGGAGCTTTAGGCATGGTATGCATGTGCTGAGCATCTGGTGGTGCAGGGCACACATCTGGAAAAGAGTGAGGCAGTCGGTGGTGGGCTTGGAACAAAGAGGTGAAGAGCTAACACCGGGGAGTCCGAGGTTGAACTACAACACAGCATTCTCTAAAGAACCTCAATGCATTGCAGATGCTATTGCTACAAAAAGTTCCTCCACTATGTGTTTAGCATTTTTTTGTGACTCTAAAATGAGACAGTTATAATTAGATAATGTGCATTTTTTGGGGGGGGGGCTGTAACTGTCTGCAAAGTCTTTAAATAGATATTTTCTTCCCCTTTAGACATGTTTACAGGCTTTTTGGGCCTAATAGCCAGTATCAGAGTGTCAGTGTTGTCAGTTGTAGGGATGTTTCTAGGCCGACAGAGACAGCACTCAGCCACCACACAGTCCCACCCTCAAAGTTTTATAGAGTTTTCCCTAGACTCTAGTTTGGGGTTGGGCTTCGAGTCCACCTAACACACACACACACACACACATACACAAACACACACATAAACTTGGGCAAAAGGAATGGGGGCAGGAAAATGGATCCTTAGTCAGCACTTGAGGGCTGCTTCACCTCGAGTGTCCTCTCTTTGCATTTGAGGTACAGCCAGGGACATGTGAAAGCTAAACTGGAATTCCAACAAAGGCAAGTGAGTACTCTGATAAATACATGTAAAACAGAAAAAATGCAAAAATACAAGAGGGGTAGAAATGCATATCTACATACGTATTAGTGTCTTCTATTAGGCAAGAAAAGGGACCCTTGGATCAGGAGTGAGGGGCGTTTCTTCCTATTTCTGCACTTAAAGGGGTGGGAGCTGCACATTTCTCTCTGGCAGTAAAACCTAGCGTAGTAATTCAGTACTGGAATGGAATGAGGGAGGTCAAAGGTGAGTCTGCTGAGGGGAAATAGCTGAAGAAGGCAGGGAAAGAAAAGATGATATGATATAGTAACCAAGCGGTCATGGCTACATAACAATGCCTGCAAGTAACATCCTTAAACAAGTCATTGTTTGGAGAAGTGAATATCAGTTATATATTTTCATCGCTAGTTTGTGTTGCCCTGCAACAGAGGTTGCCAGTGTGAGAGTGGAGAGGAAAGTGCGTGACACGAGGGAGGGAAGAGAGGAGAGGTACGGCGGAGGGAAAACAGACAGCCCCTGCGTTTTTGGACATGAAACCCCAGAGTTGCCTCTGGCTCATATTACCAGAATCTGGAGGTGGGGCAGGAGGAGCGATGTTGTCAAACTAAAGCAAAACTGTAATACACACTCCCATGACTACCAAGAGCAGAAATATTGATCACTGCCCTGGAAATAAATAATAGTAATAAAATAAAAATATCATGATAACTATAATTGACTCCCTTTCATCATCCTTCCACTTGGTGCACAACACAGCATTGTATTTTAGTGAATATTACATTCAAAAGTTAGTGTCAGCTACTTTGTGGTTTGGGTGTGTTGTGTACTGAACCCTCAATCTTTAAATTGGCCCCCGGCTATCCATTATCTTCTCATGAAACACAAGTACAGTTGTCCTTTGTGTTGTAAATAGGCAAATTGCAGGTGCATGAAACTAAACTCAGCACAATTTACAGTAACTTACATTGTTTCACTTCTTTTCAAGACCTTTAATAGTCTTCCCCTTTTAATGCTTGGTAAAGTAAGTGGCAGTTGAGACCTGGACGGGCTTTCTGAACAAACAGGTACCCTAACCCTGCTCTGGAAAGAATTAATTGCCATTTCATGTACTGACTTGCTGGTGGTTTACATCCCAACCATTGAAAGAGCTGGAGTGTTGGAACATTTACAGCTATGACTGGAATGTGCAGCTCATGAAGGTATCTGCTTGTGTTGAAACACAAGAGATGAGCGTAAGCCACAGGGAGGAGAAACCCTTGCAAAACGCTTTATCTCTCCGACTGATCAGTGATTCAAAACAAATAAACAGTGAGTGATTGTTGGCCACTATGAAGAAATTGACCTCACAGTAATCTAATCCCACGGAGTGGTATTTTGCTTGAAAGCGTCAAATCTGCGGAGTTGCGTCACTGTAAGTGGGCTGATGTGTTAAAACAATTGGGCAACAGTATTATACCTGAGGTAAGTTTTCAGTGATCTTATCACTCTGACTGCACATTGTGATGGCAGCGGCAAGAACAAACCTGTAAAAAGTGTTCCCAGCACCAGTGTGTTTAGATGAGTGTAGTAAAGACCATTCAAACTGCTTTGGAAAAAAACAGAAATGGTGTGAGGGTGGGTGGGGGTGTGTGGGTTGGGGGGCATTCTCTCTGAAAAAGAGAAAAAAAGACTATTACCAACTTTGTGTAACAAAAAAGAACGCTACAAACAGCATTGTGGCATGTGATATTTATCCATACACACACAGGGCATTGCTATGGAAACATCCCTGCAAGTACCTGCCCCCTTGCTTATTATGTTGCTATAGCAGCCATCCCAGAATAGTCTCTTTTTTTTTTTTTTCTCAGTCCCTCCCTCGTGTTCGTGACTCACAACTTGCAGTGGAAACCACAATTCAGTCTGTCTCTTATTCCCCTTTTTCCCTTACATTCCTTTGTGCACCAAAGGAGCAACTTGCTTTTCTGAATCATCAGTGTGTGTTTGTGTGTGAGTGTGTGTGAGTGAGGGAGCACGCGCTGCGGGGAATTCCAAACAGATTACCAATGATGAGTTACTATGGTGATGGCAAATATCAGGCGGGGCGACCTGTGTGTTGCGAGATAGTGTATCTTGAGTACTGCGCATTCATTATATGACTGTGATTTCTTTGTAGCTGTAATCTCTCCATGGATACACTTTGCTCTCGTGGTTTCTTTAGGTCCACTTTGTTTTGAGAAGTCCCAGCTTGTCTACTCACCCGGCTCCACTGACAGCACAGCACAAAAACGCTGCATCCAGAGTAACAAACAGTGCATGTGGTAATTGAGTTAAAGGGAATTTCTTTTTACTGATGTGCTCAACAGGAACATTATCTCTCTGGCTTTGTTTTAGTTCTACGGTCTAATTAATTTGCCAAGATGATGAAGGAAATCCAATTATCAGCGCTAATTAAATTAACTTAAATCAAATTAAATTAGAAAAAAAAGGACTTCACAGCAATTTTACAAGTCAGGAATTTTCCAATTATATTTAAAGCTTCACTGGTTTCAGTCTGAGAAAATAAGGGAAGGACGTAGGAAAAGTCAATGATTTTCACTCGATGATTAAGACACTATTTTACCAAAGGAGATGACATGTTAACATTTTAGATTTTATTGCATTATGAGCAGTGTTGGAGGAAATAATCAGTTCTTTTTCACGGGGATACCACACTGTAAAAAGTGACTGTCCCATTGCAAGTAAATGTTCTGCATTCAATTTCTTAAACAGCTACACTATAATTGATACTTAATAACAAGGTTTCAAACGACAATGTGAATAGGGAGACTCCTTTCACAATGAAAGGAGTTGCTCATGGTGAAGAGATTTGTCACCTGAATGAGCAGTTCCTCTTGGCTTTACACAGCTTTAAAACAAGTTTTTGCTCACTGTTTAGCCACAACTTAACTATTCTGGCTCACTCTCCCCACCCTCATAGCATCATTTTCAGTTGCAGCAGGCAGCTTTGTTCAGAGAAGAAGCTCCTGCTCAACACCAAACAGCAAACAGACTCAGTTAACAAGTCAGGTATTTCAATTTTGAGTTGGTAAAGACCGAAAACAGAATTAAAAGAAGAGTGTTTATTGGATATTAATCAGGCCATGAAGCATAATCATTTTATTTTTGTAGCAGGTGGAGGTGGAGCAAAATCTAAGAACTAATTATACTGTTAGGTAGTGTAATCTATAACAATCTGTGGCGTCATATTTTAGAAAAATGATATGAATTGTGGAAAGCGAAGCGACTGCTAACTGTAGCTGTAAAATAAACACAGTGAGAAAAAAAAGTGCAATATTTTCCTCTGAGATCTACTGGATCAATTCCACCACTGATTATAAAAAAAAAGAATTTCTTTCATTCTTTAGAAATGGTTAATAGCTGTATGTATTTGCTTATGAATGTATTCTTTTCTTCTCGTTTTTCATTCTTATTTTATTACATTGCATGAGATTATATTACACTGGATTGCATTTGATTACATTAAAATTCTCCTCATGATACAACATAAATGAGGGGGACGTAACAACAATCTGTGGGTCAATTGTTTGATTTAACATTGTTATCTCAACAATGCAGATAAGACACGATAGCTACAGAAAATCATCTGAAGATGTGGAACTCGTGTGCTTCTAATAACCGTACATACCGAGTTAAAGACTGAGAGTAGAGGCTGCAGGTGATCACAAACAACTTGCATTCATTACAACCCTGCAGATCCCCTATTTTTATGGCTTGTCCTTCTTTTTTATGTTCTCCTCTTGTATGTACTGAAGTCCTGTTCCATCCAAATAAACAGTGACAAGAGAAAATATCAAAGAAAAAGTAAAAGAGAAGAGATTTTGTATTAAACTGGAATAAGCTGTGGGAACATATGATAGGTTGCTATTTGTGCTGCTTAATATTGCAGCTTTTCTGATTCATCCTCAACAACAGTGCATTCATTCATTTACGAAGGACACAAGCTGAATCTGTGCTACATTTTCTTTGACGTTCTTTGACACTGACAATGCTTCTCTGGCAGTGTTTATCTGATTGTGTCTTCAGCATTTGCTGGTGAAACACTTATCACAATATTGACAATGTCGCATTGTGTAAAAAAATCTAATGAAGTTGGTATACAAAGAAGTCTTCTATCTGCACACAATTTGGTTTGTGTAGTAAAGTGCTTGCTTTCAACAATGATCTTTCCAGATGCAGATTGGACTGTTAACTGGACTGGACTGACTTTTAAGTTCATTGACATTCTCCACCATGACCACAAATGCAACAAACAAGGTCACTTTCAGTGAAAGCACACACTTTGAATAGGTTTGCCGTTTGTTTAAATTTTGTTTGGCATTAGTGCCAAGGCTTTCATTTCACAACAGAGGATAATGAAATCACACAACACTTTAAAAATGTGACACATGTACAGAATTACAGAATTACATTACACACAGAATTATTTAAATACATGGACTACACCTTACTTACCAAATACTTTCCAATTTACCGTTTTAATTTTGCTATAATTCTGTAGCTGTCACCTGTAGCAAACATGCAAAAAAAGAGAAGAAAAGATAAGAATCTTAAAAAAAAGTGCAGCAAACACCAAGTTACATTCTCAAGTATGTTTTGGAATAAAATCCTTCTATTGTATCCCGTGTTCTCACAAATGATCTTGATGACTCATACAAACAGGCCATTTGCCAAGTACACTGCTTGCATTGTCTGAATTTGGGAAGGAATTTCAGTTAATAACTGTGACATTTTGCAAATACAATACAAGAATTTTTTCTGTTTTGACCACATGCTAACCTTTACCAACTTTTTTCAAAACTATTGCAAATTTTTCGTTGATCTCAACTGTGTTCAGATAATCCTTTTTGTCTCATTAAACTTGTGTTACACAATCAAATGTGTAGCTCCCACCCATTTGGCTCTTGTCTATGGACAGAGCCAAACAGTTGCTCAAGGAGGTTTAATAGAATTGAAATCATTAGATCCAGGTGTGGTGTCACTTTTCTTCAATCGTATCACAAGTTAAAGCTTTCTTCAGGCCAGTGCCATGTGACTTCCCTTATCCTGCGGAGACATTAATCATACACACACGCTCACATGTACACAAACAAGCACAAACACACACACAAACACACACACACACACACACACACACACACACACACACACACACACACACACACACACACACACACACACACACACACACATTCAACCGTCCATCCCTATCTAATCCTCTGATTTACCTCCTCTCTACAGTCTGAGCTGCCCTGTTTTCATTGTAGTCATGGGCTGTGACTCATCGTGCTCATCTGAGCCAAACTATTTGCGTTGGTTCACACTGGCTGACACACCTAGGACCAGGAAACACACCCATTCCCACATATCCTTGTATTCAACTAGAGTGACCTACAGTAAAGCTGTGACAGGCAGAGGGGATTGAGTTTGTAAAAACATGCACTGGATGAGAAAAATAATCAGGAGATCTCCTAAATGTTTAGTTTTATCCCTATGGTACAATCCACATTTTAGTTGTCTCAAAGCTCATTCTCCTCTACTTATCTTTATCTTGATCTCCAACACCTGCTGTTGATTGATTTAGAGTTAATAAGGCGTAATCAACAGGTGATAAAGGTTTTTAAAACACTATTTACCTCATCATTTAAGAATGAGTAAGAGTGAAAGTGCAGAAACAAATAGTGAGCAGTAAAAAAAACAAAGCAAGGCACGTGTTTACTGTGGGGTTGTTATCTGACCATAAACATTCCAAACCAGCAGAAAAGTTGTTGGGTAGCACACACTTCAGACAGGAGCCCTGCTGTTTACATGAGAACACTTCATAGGAGTTGTCTGTCTGGAAGCAGCAGTTGCTCTAAGCTGAAACTGTTCTTCAAAGGCAACAACGGCCACACCTTACACACGGAGCTGTGCAAACAGGTGCAGTAGCACGACACTGTACGAGGAGGATGATCCTTTTTGCCAATGCAGCAACGCAGTTCTGCAGCTAATACTTTCAATCATGTAGAAAAGCACCAGAGGGTTACTTTGAAACAAGCACGTTGACAGTATGAATGATCTCTGTAGTCAATAAAATGATGTAATACATGTTGTAAACTTACTCATTCACATAATATGTTTTCAGAAAATTTGCATCCATACAGTGGATAATTTATTTTTTGTTAGCACCTTATAACTGTCCTTTAAAACAGTTTGTTTAAAACACAGTTACAGTCCAAAGAGTAAAGCAATATTACACATAGTTCTTTATGATTCCTACTTATCTTACACATGGTTGGGATTACTCCATCGCTTTTATCTCAGCGTGCACACTTACAAACAAATGCATGCACACGTGCACACACACAAACAGTGGGTCTTCTTCTTTTTGTGGGAGAACTGCACTCTTTTTTTCAGAGAAAACAAAATCAGAGCTCTCTTGGATGGTGGGGCGGTTACATTAAAATACATGTGTGCACACATGTACAAGAGTGTGTGTGTGTGTGTGTGTGTGTGTGTGTGCGTGTGTGCGCCACTCCCTGTTCTTTCCCGACAAAGCCACGCAGTAACTTCCTCTGTGTTTGCTCTACTCCTTGCATGGTGTTTGCTTTGTCACCCTGTGGAGCATGGGTGCGACAGGTTGGTGAGGGGTGTTTCAAGGACGCTGCACATTGAAGTAAGAGGTGAACAAGCATACACATACATTAACACATACATGTACATACTTCAACATCCCACATGACATGCCATTTGCAAAACTGTATGCAGACACATATCCTGCAGTTGCAAGGGGATACATGTTAATATTTTAGAGTAGCTTGCCAAAAAAATAAAGTAAAATAAAAATAGAAATTATGGTTTGGTATAAAAATATATCCCCATATTGGGTCAGCTGTAACACATGATCTCTAAGTAATAGAACAGCTGTAGTAATATTAATGTATTAAATATTATTAAATCAATACATAAAGAATTCAACTAGTTAGGTAAAAGTAATGGATAAACAGTTGAAATAGCAAGCTAAAAGCAATTAATTCAATGAAATTAAACTTAAAAGTTAGACGAAAATGGTTGAAATAGGTGGCTAAAAGTAATGGATAAACAGTTGAAATAGCTATCTTGAAGAAGGTTAAAAGGAAAATTGTTGAAATAGCTTGCTAAAATGGATAAATCATTGAAATAGTTAAATAGTTGAAATGGTTAGCTTAAAATTATGGAGGAATAGTTGAAATTGGAATAAATGAAGTAGTAGCTAATGGATAGAAGATAAAAAAAAATAATAGAGAAAATGGTTTTAAAGGCTAAACGTAATGGAACAATAATAGACTGTATATAAAAAAAGGGAACAATAGTTAAAAGCTAATTAACTGAACATGATAGATAGTTGAAATACAAAGCTGAATAAAAGATATATAGATAAATGTTTGAAAAGATAAAAATAATGGATAGATGGTTGAAATGTAAAGTGTTAATAACTGTAAAATAGTATATAGTAACTGTTAAATAACACATGGTTTAAAATCAGTTCAAATGAACTAATTTGGAACATGATGGATGGTGTTGATGCAGAGTATATGTGACAGGGCTCTGTGGGATTGCACCTAAAATATTGTTTTTGTTACTGAACTCATGTTTTATCAGACATTCTCATCTATAAGCCTGTAAGGACTCATTTGCTGAGCCAATATTACCCGTTATCCCAGGCTGAATTAGCCCGAGGCACCACCCAATATGACTCACATATATCCTTTATTTCTCCAGCACAGTGAAACAGATGCACAAATTCAAATTTGCCTTAACTCTTAGTGATCATTTGCAGTGTTTTTGAGTTTTATAAAACAAAAGTTACTAAGTGAGGGAAAAAAAAAAAATTCAGAGTGAGTTCGGATGTGAACTGTTTGCTTTTGCTGGTCCTTAGAGCTTGTAGGAACATGTATCTCTGTGTGGAGATTAAAATGTGCTCCACAACAATATTGTGTCAGTGGAAAAATGAAACATCATTTAGTGCATCATGGCTGTAAAGTACTATACTTAAAATACTTGAAATAACAGTGTGCTGTAAGAGGAACAATACCTATGAAAATGAGAAGAGTTTCATTCCAAAAAAAAATCTTTCATGTGACACAGAGCTCTTACGAAATTATGCAGAGAAGACAGTTTGGTATTCCTTCCAGCAATTACTGAGACTTTACAATTGCTGTTTTCAGCTGAAGCTGTGATGGAAAATAACAATGTAAAGCATGCTTTTGATATCTTCCATCAAAATAAATAAATCCAAAACAGAAATAAAGTTATTCAATATTAAACATGCAGCTATTGCAATTCAATAAGATCCTGTTCAGGGTGGGCATTGTTAAAACAAGTGACCTTGGAGACAAAGACAGAAAATCTTGTCTTGTAAATAGACGCTTTGGCCTATGTAAGCAAAGGACTCATTCTTGAGTCATTTTCTTAATGACAACTTTGGATCAGTTTGTGTGCAGTAATTTAAGCGCCATAATAACATGTTTATGTCATTGTCTATCATATGATGATATGATATGACCCATTTTGTGGTGCGTTATGTCTGTGTATTTCATTCTTATCCTCAAATCCAGGTGGGCTGCTGCAAATCCATGTGTTTGAGAGCATTCTGCATGAGTGTTCCGGGACTGAGCTCACTGGCCAATCACAACCGAGTTTCCACCGTCACCGACTCAAGGATACATGTATAATGTGAAAGTACTTATGCAAAGCTTGCGTATGGGTAGATGGATATAGTGAGGTGTGTCATGTGCCTTAAATTAGCTCAAACAGTCAAAATGTTATCCAGTTTTGGTATTAGTACTGGCAGCAAAGATGAAGAAAAAATGTCCAAAGCCATGCCAAAAATATCTTGCTTCAATAACATGTGACTCAAGAAAATATTTTCTCAGACAATGCTCATTTTGACTGATACGCACTTTCAAAAGCTGACCGGCTGCTGTTAAAATATTTCTGTCAAATGTACTTATTGAAATTTGATATAGGTGTTTTGCAATTAATTTCTGTTCATTTTTTAAAGCAGAAGTTACTTTTACTGTTGCATGTCATCGGAGCCCTCAATGTGAAGCAGTGGGTGGTCCCATGGCTGCTATGGACCACTCCCTCGCACCGGTCCCCTCCCCTGCATTCCCCTCCTTCTGCAAACCAGGAGCCCTACCCAACTCCCTGTCCAACCACTCTGCTCAGCCCAGAGGAGCAGCCACATAGAAAAAAAGAAAGAAGTTAAAATCAACTCACAGCAGAAGAGGGAGGGAGAGAAGGGGGGAGAAAACGCCCTGGAAACTTGGTTGATCGAGACATAGGAAAGGAGTGACAGAATCCTAACAGACTGCAAAGTTGTGACTGGAAGAGGTGCTTTTCTTGGGCTGGGGAGAAGGGGAGAGGACACGTTTTCAAGGATGCTCAAGCTGGTGTGAGGCTTCTTGGGCGCAAAGACTGCGCACAGGTAAAGATGCACTTTTTTCTTTCCTCAGATTGAAATGAAAGTTTTTTGCTTTGTTTTAAAAACTGTGTTTCTGTACTTTGTTGCGAGTTGTACTTTGCTTAAAACTTAACAGTGCTACAAAATACTATATATATAATATACTATAATATTCACTTACAATAACTTGACCAAAGTTTTATCAACTAAGTTGCAAAAGTGTCAAAGTGAAGTCAAACGTTCCTGTAATATTCCAATGGGCACTTGTAGTGAGACTGTGTATCATAAGTAAGATGACAGTGACTTTTTTCCTATTTGTCCTATGTGTTTATCTCCTGTGGTATTTTATGGTTTTTCTTTTAGGGAAGTTTTGCTGTTTTGTTCAGTTGTATGAATAGAAAACACATGTGAATTTTCCTGTTAATGTGGTGGTAATGTTTGGGAATATTATCATAAGTTTTAAATGCTGATTTAAAATGGTGCAGCACATGAGAAGTGGGTGTGTATCCACAGCCGCCATATGAATGCAGAGGACTGGAGTTGCGCACTTCACTTTTCCTTTGACTACACACAAAGGTTGTTATCTAAGTTGCATATAAGTGCTGAACCCACTGTTGTCGAGAGAATAAAGAGGAGCTTCATATGATTTTTGCCCCTTTGGATATGAGAGGTAACACCTCCTCACTTTGTATTTGTGTAGTAATTTGACTATTATGCAATGTGGATTTCTCTCTCCATATTCGTAATCCCTAGTCTGTGAGATAACAAACTTTTTTTATGGCACTGGAATATCCCACACACTGAAGGTGGAAAGGAATAAGCGCTGGAAAGATAAAAGAGTTAGGCTGTGTGAGTTGATATTATAGACGAGGTGTTTCTCTTATCTGTCCAACGCCCTTCGCTGAGATTTGGAAGTTTATAATGTGAAGGTACTTCCCTATGGAAGCCTGCAGCAACAAGCTTGGGTGTGGATTCCTCTCCTTCACCTCCCTCCGCCCCCCTCCTTTTTTTCTCCCTCCCTTCTTGCTTCGCTGTCTCCTCACAGAGGCACACCCTTTACAGCCAAAAAAAAAAAAAGAGAAAAAAAACCCATACATGCTGTTGCAGTGGGTCCCTCCAAGCACATCCAAAGGTCCTTTATGGGGTATCCAGGGGGTTTCAGCAAAATTAAACGTATCAATCACAACCTTTTCTTTGCCTAATCTCATGTAATGTCATATATGGGCATATTTTAATGCAGTATGCTTTCGTGGAATGTAGCGATCTTGTCTCAAGCTTCTAGATGTGATAAGTTTTTGAACAAAGCGTTCCTCCTTTCCAGCTAGTGTTACGTAAGAGAAAGTTCAAAACTATCACTGCTGCTTTGTGCTGAGGCATGTATGTTTTGTTTTTTTTTGTTTTATATATATAGCTTAATTTTTCTTTGGCAGAGAGAGATTTGTCTTTCTTTCTGTTACCTTGGGTCTTTTAACCTGGGCTCCCAGCCAGGGTGTGCAGGGGAGGAGTGAGGGGAGAAGAGGAGAAGGAGGGAGGAAGACGGGGAAAGAGAGCCAGGGAGTGAGTTAGTGAGGGGGGATGGGTGGGGCGGGGGCGAGGAGGGGAGTAATGGAATGTAGTGGTTTGGAAAGACAAGCTAATTGAAACCAGGTTTGAGGCATAGAGGGGGAGCGAAGACTTCGCACATTTGTAGAAAGACAGGAACGCATTTTATAAACCCAAAAGTTGTGAGATGTTTATTTTTCCTCCAAATGTACATGTAAAGCAGAAGTGGCATCTTTCCAGGTGTGGTTCAAACTTGAATCACCACATATCGTCTGCTCTGCGTTTTGATGTGATGTCTTTGTTCAAATAGTGGCAAAAGCAGATAAAAAAAAAAAAACAACCCCATACATAATCCTTCGTCGTATCTCACTTGAAAGTCAAATTTCTGTGTGTGCAGTTGCCTGTCCTCCACGGCTCCCTGCTGCCACACCCAAGAGTCATTTCAGTGGAGTGCTCCGCTCTGCACAGTTTTTTCTACAATGCGCACTTAACTCATGTTTAGGGCTCCACAGCTGTAAATGTCTGGCATTTCTCAAGTCACTCTTGTCAAGGTGATTGATTGTTACTCAGACTGCCTGAAGAGCCAAATGGTCACACAGGGCTAAAAGATCTTTGGGCATTAGGTGTGTGTTAAAGTTATAAGTGTTTAGTGTTCTTTGTATTTCAAAAATTCCACTTTTACTCGGTGATAATATGGCGAGACGCATTGTATGACATGTTACTTCATGTGGAGAGTTTTGCTGCAATGGTATGGGTATATAAAATAGGAACATAAAAAAAAAGTAAATAGCTTACATTATAAACTTATGTTTCAGGCGTGGAAAGTTTCCGAACTGGTTCCTCTCTTCCTGCAGCTATAGCCAGTCAGTTGTGACCTGGGGCGGATACTGTTTATTTAAATACTTGCAACGTCTATCACTGCAGCAGTACAGAGGCTACATTATGTTGTCACCTAGATTAATGTAAGACATCTGGAATGCCAAAAACCACACTGTGAAATTTTGAAGAAGCTTAACTGATAGAATCTTGCTCGGTCATCATAGCCGATATCCCTCTGTGAGTGCCACTCATGGTGATTTTGTTGCACTTGCCACCCATGTGGCAAACAGCATCTTTACTAGCCTGAAGAACTGTTTGGAGTCTTAGCTTGACCATGTCAAAATATTTATCACAGCAGTCCACCAGAGCCACTATATATTCTTGTCCTGTTGACTGGCAGACGGGAGGAGCTGTGTTACTCAGCCGTGCCAGTGTGAAACGGAAAGAAGCTGGTCTCTAGCACACTTCCTCTGTCATTTCCTCATGGGTTTGTTGAGTGGGTGGTTAAAAGGAGGGACAGCGTGGAGAGGCAAAAAGAAGGAGGTGGATTTAGTGAATAAGCTGAAAGAAGGGAGGGCTGATTGCAATCAAACTATAGCTTTTTTTTTTTCACACTTGGCATTCATTTAGAAGCAAAACTGGGCTCTCGGACATCCTGAAGTTCCAGCAAACTCGCTGAAGTCCCACCCTAGAGCTTGGGTAAATAACACAATAGCGAATTTGTAGATACACAACTGCTCCAGTGAGGGATGTTTAGTTTTCCTCCTGCTGCAAATAAACATCTAACTGTGGTGTGTGATTTTAGAGAGTCTTTCTAGGCAGTCCACTCAGCAGCCACTCCCTTTTCATCCATCCATGCTGGGCTGGAATGTTTCAGCATGCCCTCAGTATGCTCTACGGAGTGGCTATCATTATCATTGGCTGCCTTCTGGTTGAGAAATAGTGTTTTGAGAGGTATGATGAGACAGTCATCACAAGTTACGCATAATACCCCTGTAAGTCACACCCATGCACGTGCACACAAGCTTGGAAGGACTTTTGCAAGCATCGCATTTTGTTTGATAAGCCTGCAACGTTCAACATTGCTCAGCTAAACATCTGTGGTACGACACCATCCAAAAACAATAAATCTTACGTAACAGTTGCCTCACTGCACCTGCCCCCCCCCCCCCCCCCCCCCACACACACACACACACACACACTAACTGTCTTGTCTTGCACCCCAACCCCCACTAGCTGTTATGTTGCCCTGCACAAGGAGTGACATGCGGCATCTGTTACAAAAACTCTATTTGGAATGAGGCGCCCAAAATGTCAGGGCGGCAGGGCTTGGAATGTAAATTTAGAAATACATTCAGCTTTGTTTAGGCTTTCTTTATCTGGCACAAGATACTCAAGGATGGCACTCCTCACAATCCAACATCTCTTGTTCTAAACAACTCTGAGCTATGTGGTCTAAATATTAAGTACGAATACATATCCTAATGCAGTGCTAATGCTTCAGGTTCTACAGCCAAGGAAGTCTTATGTCTATATATACATTCTGCTGCTATGGTTTCATCTAGCCCTGCTCTTAACCTTCTCACCTCCTGCTCCATGAATGGACTTGCATTTGTTCTTGTTCAAACAGCAGCTGTGGAAGACTGAAACAAATCCTGACTAAGTTGCGAAAATAAATTGAGTTGAAGTAGGACAGTTACATGACATAGCCTCCGGAAGGGCTGGTGTGGATGTCTGCAAACCTGAAATGATATCTTAATTATGTGTCAGAACTGTGTTAACTTCACTCTCCCCTTTCTCTTTATCTTACTCTCTCTGGTGTAACTAGTTATGCCAGTTGTGCCATCCTCATCTCAGAAACATGGCTGTGCTTTTATTCATCATATTGTTTTACTTTGTTAGTTGCTCAATGTTCTTGGCTCTGAAACTGCCTGTAGGAACCAGCCCTGGGTCACTTCTCATTTCAGAATTTCAGCTATAGTCAAATGACCTCTTTCATTTTTGCTAAAATGTTACGGTTGTGTTCTTTCGACTTTTATGTCAACCTTTTTTGTATGGCCCAACAATAATGTCTCGGAGGGATTTTCGAAGCAAAACAACAGTACAGTTTATGATGCTGCCTAAGTTCCTAAGAAAGCAAGGAACTACTCCCCTTTAAACCTTAGCGCATTAGGAAAAAATTGAAGAAACCCTGGGAGACGAAATTCAAATTGAGATCCTCCCTCCTAGGAACATCTAGGGGTGTAACAGAGAACAATGAGTAATGATAGGAACCCTGAGTTATCTGGCACGTACTGCCTCATACAGTATAGAACCCTTAAGCCACTTTCCTTTTGTGAACACGAGGCTTAAAATATAATTTACATGAAAATCAAGGCAAAGTTGAAATGTACTCTCAACGCGCAACCCCTGGTCTTGTTTGTGATCTCGTAAAAAGCAAGAGAAGAGGGTTTTAAGAGTCTTCATCAGTTTTTCCATTTAGTGCACGACTCCTGCCAAAGTCACAATGGTTTAATCAGCAGCAGGCCAACTTGGCGTCAGTGGGCAGGCTTTGGTCTTCTGCAGGACTTGTGGTTTGGTTTAGGGCTATGTGGACTATGGAGTGCAGAGAAGAACCATTTATTTTGACGTGCATTCCTTTTATATGCGTCACACATGCATGTCCTATCTGTGTTTTTGGGGGAAGAGTGAACCTACGCTGGGGCCTGCTGTGTCTCCTTTTGTGTTTGTTGTACTTGCTGTGTCAAACTGCAGTACAGAGAGGGTAACACAGAGTCTGTTTTGACAACAAGACTGATTTGGTCACTGCTCCTCTCTCCCTCTTTCCCTCCCTGCACTGAGGCCTTTTTATTTGCTCATAATCAAATCTTATCACTCAACAGCACCGCTGTGCCTGATTCACTTATGACTGAGCTTTAATCATTGTCACACTGCTCCTGTTTTCTGTTCACCAAACTGATTGGATTTGGCAATCAACCAGATAAACTGACTAAAGCCACTTTGATCAGTTACCAGTGTGCTGTGATCTAAGTACAAACTATGACCAGGTACAGTATGTGTTCTGAAGGCGTAGAATAAGAGCTAAAGCCTGGGGTGGAAATGGACAGTAGTGACATGTAGAGTACTGTTTGTTGTAACTGATTGCACAGGTGGAGCCAGCTATGATAATTATAGGAGCTGTGTGTATGGATGATTGAAATGGGATCCATTCAGCCAATCCTGTGTTACTTTTCAGCGTTCATTTGAGAGAGTGTGTTTCACGGTGCCGTTAAATGTGACTATGTGACTGGATGTGGTGTTCTTGTTTATTTGAGCAGAACCTGGAGGTGGGGGGTGTGGTGGACTGACTGCAGGAGGGTGGCCACTCAGGCAGGGTCCAGGGTGGGCGGCATAGAATGAAGCTGGAGTCAGAGTCAGAGAGAGAGAGAGAGAGAGGACATTTCTTTATAGTTAGTCATTGTGGGGAGAGGCTGGGCTCACTTCCAGCTGGCCTGACGGCTCTATCAAGGAATGTGTGTGACTGGAGGCCTGGGTGGGGCTGTACTCTGAGCTGCTCCCTCTGTAAGCAGAGCAGAGGCAAAGCGACGTGATCCACCTCGTGGACTGTGGCGTGGTATTTCTACTCTTGAGCACAGCATGTGTTTTTATTTGCTTTCGCCACTGTTGGTGACCACGTTTCACCTTACTGTGTTGTGTGTGTGTGTGTGTGTGTGTGTGTGTGTGTGTGTGTGAGTGTGTTTGGTCTCACCAAGGAACTGAGTGCTGAAGGTGTGACAACCTGTTTTCTTATCAGTTGACTGTATTTATTCAGATATGGCCATTGTAAAAAAAAATCTACTTGCATGAGACTATGTATTTTTTTTGCTTCATGTATCTGGATGTTCATCAGAAAATCTTATAAAAATAAGAAATAAGTCTCTTTCACAGAGATCTCCCATACCCATTATCTGATTTTTTTTTGGGCTTCAAGTTTAACCATTCAATTTGTACCTTTGAAAAGTGTCATTCAGTCATCCCTGTACCTGAATGACTCCCCAACATGGCAGTCTGATGAATGCGTCTCTGTAACTAGAGTATCGGCCAGATAGTGTACACAGCTGCTGTGGCACAAGGCTTCCTACACAAACACAATGACAACCACGTACTGGCTGCCATTTATCTCAGCTATGTCCCATCTATTTCAGCATAGGACCGGTTCAAAGCAGTCAACAACAATGCATTCTTGGGCAAAAACTTTTTACAAGCTTTTCACCGCTATTGCTGCTTTTAAAAGGACACGTTTGCTCACTTTCTCTCTATTGCATTTAGTGTTTAGCAAAAGTATTTAAACCCCGACTGTTTAGAAATGGTTTCAGAGTCTCACAAACACAGTTATTTGGTGTAATTTTCACCACGGTAATGAGCACTTTAGTTTATTGAACACGGGGGACTGGGGAGGGGGAGGTTAATGATGGGGTTGGAGAGCCTGTGTCGGAAGAATTTTTCTGAGGGACATGTTCCCACCGGTAGATGCCTGTCTGTACACACATCAAGTCTGGTTCTGTTTGTACTGAGACTGACAAAGAGAAGGCTTTGTTTCACAATATGCCGGTGGGTTGAAACAATAATTCTCATAAATCTTGTAAGATTTTGGGCTAGTTACAGCGGGTAAAAGTAAGATTGACTTGGCATGCAGTATGAAACTCGGAATCCAAATGATTAATACAGTTACAGCAACAACATTTTCCTGCTATATTGGCGTATATGGCTACCTATTTCTGCCGTTATACTGCAGTGAGTTTGTATGTCACACCTTGGCAGGGAAGTCTTGTTTCACAGTCAGTGAGAGTAGAGGAATTTACAAACACATTTCAGAGAACATTTCCTTTTAGATTTCCTCTAAAACTTGATTTGTTTCTTTTTAACTCTCAGTTTCAAATTCCATCAAACTGAGCAGGATCCTGGATAGACAGTGTGTTAGTGTGTCCATCCGTGTCCTCTTCTGCAGAAGTCAGAGCCACACTGAAGAAGCAGGTGGACTGATTAACTTAAAGGGAGTGTTTTGCATAATTACTTGTCAGGGTCAATACTGCTACCATTGCTTGGTTAATTATTGAAAACTCTGAAGGCTATGATTGGTGATGGAGGGTCCATTGAGCATGTGCAGTAAAATACCATGGGTAAATCTTGTCTGTAACACCGCTATACGTGGCTGTCATGTGAGGGCACAAGTAATAATGCAACAATGTGACTTTTCATGTGAGGAATATGTTTACTTATCTGTCAAACATGCAGTTGAAACATGTTGTGTTATTGTATAGGAGAGGAGCATGATGAATTTGTGATATGGTTCTTTTGTATTGCCCATGATAGTGTAATTAACTGTATATATATTTTAAAATTCATATTAAGTAAACTCCAATCTTCTCATTGTTTTTGTCAACAGAAGTCAAGAAAGAAGCATCACAGCATAAGACTGAAGCCCTTGGCATTGCTTGAGCAATCTAAGGTAAGTGTCCCTCGACATGATGCAAAAGATCCACACATCACATCTGTGGTGCAGAGAAAACTTAATTTCTCTGTACCCATCACTCCGCTCCAAGGCCATCTAGTCAGTGTCACCTTAGAACAGCGCTCTCTTATGCGGCCAGACACCAAACCACTGTTGGAATGTTTGTTGTAAAGCTTCCTTTGAACCTGGAAGGTCATACCACCGTCATTCAGCTGTGAAAAGCCTGCCTTGTGGAAACCTGACACTTGGCTGCTTCTGCTTCCCGAGCCTCCTCTTGCACCCCTCCTTCCTCCCCCAGCGACCACCTGTTCCGCTCGAACCCCTTTCCCCTTCTTATGAAATAACCTTGCCAAAAGCCCGCCAAGCTCACACTGTTTTAACTGTTTGTAGTCTGCATCTTTGGGAGGTTTATTCCTTTTGAGTGGAGGGAAAAGCTAGATGATAAGGCATACTAATCCAAAACCACACACAGCCTCTGAAGGCCAATGACAAGCCAGAAGAGAGGTGTATCCAGAAATGATGTGGTTGCATTCTAGTAAACAAGCTTTTGTCTGGCTGGCTGTGCCCATGACACCCCTTGCTCAACACACATGCTAGGCCATAATAAAATATGATATATAGACAAGCTCATCTATCTCCCTTTCCCCTAATTTTCCTCCCGCTTTCACGGTTTCTTCAATGCTTTTTGCTAAGATCTCATTTTGTGTGTCCTTCAAATACGCTTTAGATGACATCACTAATGAAATTTAAGGACATGTGACACCAGGAATGTCACCCTCAGACATGAAAACAAGAGAAATAAAAGGGAAGGATAGAGGACTGGTTGATTGTCATATTGCCTGATCGCTTTGAGTCACAGACTGTCTGCCTGTCTTATGATCCCAAGAACAGGGGCTTACTTATTTAGCATCTGTTTACAACACAATCCATATCTAATCATATGATCTTTTTGGATCATTACTTGTATCCATGTTTGCCCCTATTTCCATCATAGTTTATAATTGTTAAGGCATATTCTAAGCTTGTGTACAGAGGGGGATTCTGAGACTGAGTTTAGTAAAGAATGAAAATGCAAAGAGATTTTCCTGCAAATATTCTCGATGCCCTATGCACTGTATGGCATTGTACGTCTCTGAGAAGACACGTCAGAAATAGCCCCAAATTTTCATTTCTACTCGGCTGTCTTACCCCGTCGTCACTGCTAGCATTCCACAGAGCAGTCTCACAACCATTCGCTTTCATTTTTTTTAACCATTTCTTCTTCTTTCCATCTCCCTCCTTCTCACTGAGTTCCTTCCTTCCCTCCTATATTGCTGTGAGGCTCAGCTCCTCCCCGCAGCTTTCTGCCAGAAATATGTCAAAGCTGGGAGAGCAAGGACGGCCAAAATAGTGCACTCTCTCTCATGGAGAACCTCGGAGCCTGGGTAAAATGCGGGAGGAGGAAAAGAGGTTTAAAAATGAAAGGGTGATTATGGATAAAAATAGACAGATGGATAAGGAGGGAAAACTGAAGTTGTGCCTTTGAGTGAGAGATTGAAAAATGAATAAGAAAACTGTTTTCTCTCCCTTGCTCTTGGGGAATTTTTGTGAACACATAGATGTTGCCTTCCCTTTGTCTCTGCGAATTGTTTATTTCAAAAATGTAATCCAGCCAATAATAATATGTGCCTTGTGTGAGAGTTTAAGTGTTTCATCTTCACTGGCCCCATCTCAAACGCTAAACAGTTCTTTGCAATATCAATAAGCCCTGAGAGGCATGTGGAAGAACGAAAAAAGTGAGGAAACCAAGATCATGTGAAAAGATTTTCAGCTATTTTTGTCTGTTTTCATTGACTGAGTGAAGAGAGGAGGTGGATGTGTAAACTGAGCCACATTGTGACCCATGGGGAAAACACAAATTCTTTTGGTTCAGTCCAGATACTCTCAGGGTGGGATCAGAGGGGCCTTGTTAAGATACTATAACTGGCAGTGTCAGCTGACATGAATGGAATTTGTTATATATGAAATTAATTGGATAAAGCTGGATATTTGGCACTGCAAACTGCCTTATTTGTCCCTTCTGCACTGTATTTGATCGACATAATGGAGCAGATTTAAGGCTTGAGGTTTCATGATTTATGTTCAAGTCTCACTGACAGACACAATGAGATTGAAAGGGAGAGGAGAAAGAGAGAGAGGGGGAAAAAGATCAGGTTGTGGATGCCTACAAGTGGCTGGTATCATCTTTGGCATAAACACCATCCCTATCGATGTTGGTGGCCCTGGCCCTTGTTATTCAGTCCCGAGAGTTTGCGAAAGGCTATTTTAGAGAGAGGCCTTAATATTACCTCAAAGCATTGCTTGCATTTTCCAGTGTTCCCAGTCATGCAGGGCCAGTCTATTTATTGACGTGTGTTAATTGGTGTATTGCATGTTATGTGTTCTTGGATAGGGTCCAGCAAACTAGGGAGACAGTTTGCAAATCACTTGGCATTCCAAGTGTCTGTGTTGCTTTCTCACACACCCTATGTTTTTTCAGAAATCTGCTCTGTTAATTTTAGTTTCATAATCTTTATTGACACACAAGTCTAGACAGTCCTGTTTTCCATGTATTTTTTTTTTGTTTTGTTTTTACAATTTAGAGTTTGACAGTTGATACATAAATGTTCAAGCAGAGAACAGAAAAATTTTGTTAAAACATTTTAATGTATAGCCTACATATCTGCCAAAATTATTATTTATCTCCATGTAAAGGCACTGGAGCAAATCCAGACATAGTTGCTGTATGCATGGTAATATTTTAACACACTACCTTAATTACATTAGGAGAGAAACAGGTCCCACTAGTATTTTTTGAAATCCCAGCAAACAATCCAAACCATTGGTGTTGTCTTTTTCCAAACTTCTCATTTTGTTTAAAATACTGTACGCTGGAAGTGTGGAGAGAGTGGCAGATGGCAGTTAAGTGAGTGATGCATAATACCGACCCTTTGGAAACAGCTGTTTTGTTATCTTTGCCTCAGGTTCCTCTTGTTCCCAGCAGCTTGTTATCTTGCAGAGCAGTGTGGCAGCTTCAATGAATGGGGGTGGGTGGGGGGTTGTGGCTTATTGGTCCAATTATGTTATTTAAAGTTACAGGCTTTCCCTTTCCTAGTTAGCCTCTGGTTGTCAAGTACATCCCATGAAAAACACAAGCAACCATTCACCACCATGACTCACATCCTGTTTCTTTTGTGTCATCCCATGGATAGGCTTTTAATATTTGCATTGGCTGGTTACAGGCAAACAGAAAATTTGCTGAAATGCAATTCAACTGCTGCAGAGTTTGATGGGGTAGTGATGATGAATGATTCTCTGAAATTACTTTTGCGATACAGCTTTTATTTGTGTCTCACAGTGCGATACCATTTAGCAAAAAAGTTTCAGTATTGTGAAACATTGACTGGTTGCTGTTGGAATGATCAAGTCAGATGCTCAAGCAATGAAAACAGCCCATTGAATAACCTTGCTTTTTTAAAAAAAAAAAAAAACAACAATCTTTTTTGTTTTCTAACACAGTTCCACTACTTATTATCTAGTCAGTGGGTCCTATGGACGATGACTTGTCGGTTCATGCATTGAACCATTAAATTGGTGAGTGGCTGTAGTTCAGTCAGTAGAAAGGGTAGTCTTTTAATATTAAGGTTGGTGGTTTGCTTCCCTGTGTCGCCATGTACATGGAAGGTGGCTGAGCAGATGATGTAAATAAACATTATTATTATTATTATTGTAATGGTCGCATATGTGTTTACGACAGTACACATACACAGTTTAAGTCAAGCATGCTTGTAAAGTGGCTTGATGTGAAGTAATAGGAATATGGTGAACTGTTACATCATTGTTTGCCTATTGAAAGAGATTCTGTATCATGGCCAGCAATATGTAGTAAAGACTAATGACCACACCCAGTAAGTAACATGATATTTGTTTTTGTATTACTATGCGCACCTTAGTGTTTAAAAGTTTAAACTGTGTGCAGTGATATATAATGAACAAAATTAGAACAAATTTATGGTCAACCTGGACTGAAACTGATATGTATCTGTCATTAGTGAACACAATAATAAGTTTGGTGTGCCTTGTTTGTATGAACATATGCAAACCTGTAATTGTTTTAGAATTACAGTGCTGTTTGTGGATGTGCATGTGAGTGGGCATGAGGTAACATGCTGATGTACAGTATGTGTTACTGTGTATGTCTGCGTGTGTGTGTTTTCCTAAAGCAAGGCAGCTTTAACCATCATTGTTCTCTCTACTGACATTGGAGCTGGGGTGTAGGCGAAGGATCAGGCTGCTTTCCTCAGGGCAGGGTGTGGTGTGACTCCAACCAAATTTCCAAAACAGAGCAAAAAGGAGCGAGAGAGAGAATGATTTGGTTTTTGCAGAGGTAGAGGCTGTGTTGTCTGACAAGGTTTCAACACCATCTAGTGTCCACCATTGGGTCCTACAAGATGGACCTACTTTTAAACCTGGTTTGGTAAATGTTTAATTCAGTCAAATATAGAATTTGTCTTAAGGGTGTCTTTACTTGGTGAATATAAAGTGATGTTATTTTGTTGTTTGTCATGATTTTGTCTTAGTGATCATCACTGTGTTTTCTTCATGTAGGAAAACAAAGGTAGAGTTTCCATCACACCAGGGGTTAAAAAGAGGAAAGCAAAAACAAGGTATTTTATGAGTATTTAAAGTCACAATAAATCCCTTGTATTTTCTATATTTCTTCCTGTATAGTTGGATGCAAATGCATACAGTCTTTGTAGTTTTTTTTTTTTCTTGAACCCAGTATTTGGTTATGTTTACAGATGGCTGAAGAGGAAGAAACCAGGGAGGTGCTCTTTCCAGACTGGGAGGGGCCAGACAAAACTGGCTTAACCATTGAACAGACAAGTGGAGGAGAGATCTTCGTCAAGGAGGTGAAAGGAGAGTCACCTGCTGCACGGTCTGGAAAAGTATATGAAGGTAGTAAATTCCTTTTTTTCCTTCTAAATAAGTGTCTTTCATCAAGTCAAAGTAAGAATTGTCCCACCTATGTGTCGACTAATATCCAGTATTCTTAACAGACTTTTTTTTGCTACTGTCTCCACTTAATTCACAGGTGACCAGATTGTGGGCGCCACTATCTACTTTGATAACATGAGCTCAGAAGAAACAGCTGACCTACTGAAGACACTGAACCGCCACAAGGTTGGACTGAAACTACAAAACAAATCCCCTTGCTGCTCGCCCGTGAGCACACCATGTCGTTCACCAATGGGCACATTGACATGGGAGGGGAAGACCCGGTTTGGAGGTTCCAGTCCAGACATCATCCTTGTAAGTTTTTTATTAAGTTGTAAGATATTTGACTTGTTCGTAGGAAACAGAACAAAATACATGGTATAATAATATTTCCATGTTGTGTGCCTTCTTGTTTTTTCTATCAAAAGAGTGGGGATGATGAGGACTATAAGAGAATATACACAAAAAAGATCAAACCAAGGCTGAAGTCTGACGACCTTGCAGAGGGAGTAGATGTTCGCACAGAGCGGCACAGCAGCACAAGCAGCGATGGCAGCACAATTACTACCATCACCCGCCGCATCACTACCTACACTGTGGATATGCCGAGTGGCATAAGTGAGCAACTTGAACTTTCAAGCCCAGAGTTTAAGGGGCTAAGACACGAATCTGGAGATGGCTCTCCTCGTATCAGGATCTCACATGGCAGCCCTTCAGGTAAAGGGGGAGCAGAGGAGGGAGTTTTTGAGTCAAGTAATGTCTCTTACACTGGGCCACACATTAGCTCCACAGAGACACGCTGGGGCAGTGGGGGAGTTAAGACCACAACAATCACAAGAGAGGCAGAAAAAGACAGAGGTACAGGTCTTAGATTTAAAGGGCCAAACTTTGGAATAGGTGGCAGCCAGGGAGGCATTGAGATCTCAAGAGGGAGTGTGGAGCAAGGAGATGGAAGCATTCAGGTGCCAGAAACAAGCATGACACTAAGAGACAACACAAACACTGGGAGTAGGCATGTTACAGTAGGAGGGTTGGGAGGTGCAGAGGTAACTTCAGCTGATGAGAACGGAGGGTCAATTAGTCTGACTTTACCAGGAAAAGGCATGCAGATTTTGACTACATCAATAGATAAAACACAGGAGGGAAACACTGACACCAGTTTAGGTGAGAGAACAAAGATGACAGTATCTGAAATTACCATCAGTAACTCGCAGGCAAAAGGATCAGGCAGTATTGATATTCCGAATGTCAGACATGGGGGAGGTTCCACAGATATTGATACTGAATTGAGAGGTGGCAGGATCGGAGGATCAGCAGTGTCATTAGGCAATATTGCTTCAGGATATTCCTCAGGGCCAGGCAAGATTTCAGTGACAGGTGTGGATGTTAACCTCACAAATTCAAAGTCCAAAGGTGAGGTTGATGTTAACCTACCAAGCACAAAGGGAGGAATAAAAGCATCTGGAATAGACACGGAAGGTGAAATGTCAAAAATCAAGATGCCTGGTTTTGGAATGAAAGGAATCAAGAGAGAGGGAGCTAGTGTTGAGTTTAAACTCAGTGGTGATGCAGATATATCAGTACCCGTGACACACAAAGAGGTGGAAACACCAGAACAAGACATCAAAGGGACATACATGCAAATCAAAAGTCCAAATGCGAATATTCAAGGACCAGTTATGAATGTGAGCCTCCCAGAGGCAGTAAATCTGAAGGGTTCTAAGGCAGAGGGAAGTTTTGATATAACAGTGCCAAAGACTGAGGGAGAAATAAAGGCACCCAAACTAAACATTAAACAAGGTGTTGTTGAAAGCACTGATGTAAAAATAAAAGGAACCAAACCTGACATTGACATTAAAACAGCTCAAGTTGACATTAAAGCACCAGACCTTGATGGTAGGGCTGCTGATATAAAAACAGAAGGACTGAAATTCAAGATGTCGTCTAAAAAAGGAACTACAACGCCAGATTTGGATATCAATCTGAAAGGATCCAAGCTAAAGGGAGATGTAGCAGTTCCAAAGATTGAGGGAAGAACAACAAAACCTGAGGTTCAGATCAAGGGACAAGAAATTGATACTGAAAGACCTAAAGGTGGATTTGAGGTAAAAATTCCAGGAACTCATATTGAAGGACCTGATGCAAAACTCAAAGGACCAAAACTGAAAATGCCATCCATAAAAGGAACAAAGATGCCAGATGTCGATATCAAACTTGAAGGTCCAAGAGTTGAAGGAGATGTGGCTATATCAATGCCAAAGATAGAAGGAGACATAAAAGCACCTGTAGTGGATGTTGAAGGTCCAGATGTTGACACTGAGGTTCACAAAGGAGGATTTAAAGTGCCTAAATTTAAAATTCCATCATTTGGAATAAAGAGTCCAAAAATGGAAGGGCCAGAAGTTGATGTTGATCTACCAAAAGCTGACATTAACGTGAAAGCTCCTGAAGTGGAAATGAAAGGGCAAAAAGTTGACATGGAAAGTGTTGGTGGTAATATTAAAGGATCAAAAATCACAGTGTCAGGACCGAAAATCTCAACACCTGATGTGGATATAAGTGTCAAAACTCCAAAACTCAAAGGTGATGTGGACGTGCCAGCTCCAAAGATGGGAAAAATAAAAACACCTGGAGTTGACATCAAAGGCCCAGAGGTTGACATTGAAGGACCAAAGGGTGGATTTGAAACACCTAAGATAAAACTGCCATCATTTAACATAAAAGGTCCAAAAGTGGAGGGGCCAGATGTGGATGTGAACGTGCCCAGAGCAAACATTGATGTGAAAGCACCAGAAGTTGACATTAAAGCTACAGAGATTGACATTGAAGGCCCTGATGCAAACATCAAAGGACCCAAAGTCAAGGTACCAACCATAAAAGGACCAAAGATACCAGATTTTGACATCAAACTAAAAGGTCCTAAAGTCGAGGGAGATGTGGATGTTTCACTTCCAAAGATTAAAGGAGACATAAAAGCTCCTGAGGTGGACATTGAAGGACCAGAAATTGACATTGACGGGCACAAAGGTGGATTCAAAATGCCTAAATTTAAAATGCCATCATTTGGCATGAAAGGTCCAAAAGTAGAAGGCCCAGAAATTGATGTCAGTATTCCAAAAGCCAGCATTGACGTTAAAGCACCTGATGTTGACATCAATGCACCAGAGGTTGACATTGAAGGACCTAATGCAAAACTCAAAGGACCCAAATTCAACATGCCAACAATTTCAGGACCAAAAATCAATAAGCCTGATGTGGATTTCAATCTAAAAGGTCCAAAACTCAAAGGTGATGTGAATGTGTCAGCTCCTAAGCTAGAAGGAGACATAAAGACACCTGATATTGACATTAAAGGTCCACAGGTTGATATTGATGGCACAAGAGGTGGATTTGAAATGCCTAAAATCAAAATGCCATCATTTAACATAAAAGGTCCAAAACTGGAGGGTCAAGATGTTGATATAAACTTTCCCAAAGCAAACATTGAACTGAAAGCACCTGATGTTGACATTAAAGCTCCAGAGATTGACATTGAAGGCCCTGATGCTAAAATTAAAGGACCCAAAATGAAGATGCCAACCATCAAAGGACCAAAGATGCCAGATTTTGACATCAAACTAAAAGGTCCCAAAGTTGAGGGAGATGTGGATGTTTCACTTCCAAAGATTGAAGGAGACATAAAAGCTCCTGAGGTGGACATTGAAGGACCAGATGTTGACATTGACGGGCACAAAGGTGGATTCAAAATGCCAAAATTTAAAATTCCATCATTTGGCATGAAAGGTCCAAAAGTAGGAGGCCCAGATGTTGATGTAAGCCTTCCCAAAGCCAACATTGACATGAAAGCACCTGACGTTGACATCAATGCACCGGAAGTTGACATTGAAGGACCGAATGCAAAACTCAAGGGAGCCAAATTCAACATGCCGACAATTTCAGGACCGAAACTTTCAATGCCAGATGTGGATTTCAATCTCAAGGGTCCAAAACTCAAAGGTGATGTGAATGTGTCAGCTCCTAAGCTAGAAGGAGACATAAAAACACCTGAAGTTGACATCAAAGGCCCAGAGGTTGATATTGAAGGACCAAAGGGTGGATTTGAAATGCCTAAGATCAAAATGCCATCATTTAACATAAAAGGTCCAAAGGTGGAGGGTCCAGATGTTGATATAACCCTCCCCAAAGCAAATATTGATGTGAAAGCACCTGAAGTTGATATTAAAGCCCCAGAAATTGACATTGAAGGCCCTGATGCAAAAATTAAAGGACCTAAAATGAAGATGCCAACCATAAAAGGACCGAAGATGCCAGATTTTGACATTAAACTAAAAGGTCCGAAAGTTGAGGGAGATGTGGATGTTTCACTTCCAAAGATTGAAGGAGACATAAAGGCTCCTGAAGTGGACATTGAAGGACCAGATGTTGACATTGAAGGCCACAAGGGTGGATTCAAAATGCCAAAATTTAAAATGCCATCATTTGGCATGAAAGGTCCAAAAGTGGAAGGCCCAGATGTTGATGTAAGCCTTCCCAAAGCCAACATTGACATGAAAGCACCTGACGTTGACATCAGTGCACCAGAAGTTGACATTGAAGGACCGAATGCAAAACTCAAGGGACCCAAATTCAACATGCCATCAATTTCAGGACCGAAACTCTCAATGCCAGATGTGGATTTCAATCTCAAGGGTCCAAAACTCAAAGGTGACATGGATGTGTCAGCTCCTAAGCTAGAAGGAAACATAAAAACACCTGAAATTGACCTCAAAGGTCCAGAGGTTGATATTGAAACGACAAAGGGTGGATTTGAAATGCCTAAGATCAAAATGCCATCATTTGGCATGAAAGGTCCAAAAATGGAGGGTCCAGATGTTGATATAAACCTCCCCAAGGCCAACATTGATGTGAAAGCACCTGAGGTTGACATTGAAGGCCCTGATGCAAAAATCAAAGGACCCAAAATGAAGATGCCAACCATCAAAGGACCAAAGATGCCAGATTTTGACATCAAACTGAAAGGCCCTAAAGTCGATGGAGATGTGGATGTTTCACTTCCAAAGATTGAAGGAGACATAAAGGCTCCTGAGGTGGACATTGAAGGACCTGATGTTGACATTGACGGGCACAAAAGTGGATTCAAAATGCCTAAATTTAAAATTCCATCATTTGGCATTAAGGGTCCAAAAGTAGAAGGCCCAGATGTTGATGTAAGCCTTCCCAAAGCCAACATTGACATGAAAGCACCTGACGTTGACATCTCAGCACCAGACATTGACATTGAAGGGCCGAATGCAAAGCTCAAGGGACCTAAATTCAACATGCCATCAATTTCAGGACCGAAACTTTCAATGCCAGATGTGGATTTCAATCTCAAGGGTCCAAAACTCAAAGGTGACATGGATTTGTCAGCTCCTAAATTGGAAAGAGACATAAAAACACCTGAAGTTGACATCAAAGGTCCAGAGGTTGATATTGAGGGGACAAAGGGTGGATTTGAAATGCCCAAGATCAAAATGCCATCATTTAACATCAAAGGTCCAAAAGTGGAGGGCCCAGATGTTGATATAAACCTCCCCAAAGCAAATATTGATGTGAAAGCACCTGACTTTGACATTGAAGGCCCTGATGCAAAAATCAAAGGACCCAAAATGAAGATGCCAACCATCAAAGGACCAAAGATGCCAGATTTTGACATCAAACTAAAAGGCCCTAAAGTTGAGGGAGATGTGGATGTTTCACTTCCAAAGATTGAAGGAGACATAAAGGCTCCTGAGGTAGACATTGAAGGACCAGATGTTGACATTGACGGGCACAAAGGTGGATTCAAAATGCCTAAATTTAAAATGCCATCATTTGGAATGAAAGCACCTGATGTTGACATCTCAGCACCAGACATTGATATTGAAGGGCCGAATGCAAAACTCAAAGGACCCAAATTCAACATGCCGACAATTTCAGGACCGAAACTCTCAATGCCAGATGTAGACTTCAATCTCAAGGGTCCAAAACTCAAAGGTGACATGGATGTGTCAGCTCCTAAGCTAGAAGGAGACATAAAATCACCTGAAATTGACATCAAAGGCCCAGAGGTTGATATTGAAGGGACAAAGGGTGGATTTGAAATGCCCAAGATCAAAATGCCATCATTTAACATAAAAGGTCCAAAAGCGGAGGGTCCAGATGTTGATATAAACCTCCCCAAAGCAAACATTGATGTGAAAGCACCTGATGTTGACATTGAAGGCCCTGATGCAAAAATCAAAGGACCCAAAATGAAGATGCCAACCATCAAAGGACCAAAGATGCCAGATTTTGACATCAAACTAAAAGGCCCTAAAGTCGAGGGAGATGTGGATGTTTCACTTCCAAAGATTGAAGGAGACATAAAGGCTCCTGAAGTGGACATTGAAGGACCAGATGTTGACATTGACGGGCACAAAGGTGGATTCAAAATGCCAAAATTTAAAATTCCATCCTTTGGCATGAAGGGTCCAAAAGTAGAAGGCCCAGATATTGACGTAAGCCTTCCCAAAGCCAACATTGACATGAAAACACCTGACGTTGACATCAGTGCACCAGAGGTTGACATTGAAGGACCGAATGCAAAACTCAAGGGACCTAAATTCAACATGCCGACAATTTCAGGACCGAAACTCTCAATGCCAGATGTGGACTTCAATCTCAAAGGTCCAAAACTCAAAGGTGATGTGAATGTGTCAGCACCTAAGCTAGAAGGAGACATAAAAACACCTGAAGTTGACATCAAAGGTCCAGAGGTTGATATTGAAGGACCAAAGGGTGGATTTGAAATGCCTAAGATCAAAATGCCATCATTTAACATAAAAGGTCAAAAGGTGGAGGGTCCAGATGTTGATATAAACCTCCCCAAAGCAAACATTGATGTGAAAACACCCAAAGTTGACATTAAAGCTCCAGAGATTGACATTGAAGGACCTGATGCAAAAATCAAAGGGCCCAAAATGAAGATGCCAACCATCAAAGGACCAAAGTTGCCAGATTTTGACATCAAACTTAAAGGTCCTAAAGTTGAGGGAGATGTGGATGTTTCACTTCCAAAGATTGAAGGAGACATAAAAGCTCCTGAGGTGGACATTGAAGGACCAGATGTTGACATTGACGGGCACAAAGGTGGATTCAAAATGCCTAAATTTAAAATTCCATCATTTGGCATGAAAGGTCCAAAAGTAGAAGGCCCAGATGTTGATGTAAGCCTTCCCAAAGCCAACATTGACATGAAAGCACCTGACGTTGACATCTCAGCACCAGACATTGACATTGAAGGGCCGAATGCAAAGCTCAAGGGACCTAAATTCAACATGCCATCAATTTCAGGACCGAAACTTTCAATGCCAGATGTGGATTTCAATCTCAAGGGTCCAAAACTCAAAGGTGACATGGATTTGTCAGCTCCTAAGTTAGAAGGAGACATAAAAACACCTGAAGTTGACATCAAAGGTCCAGAGGTTGATATTGAGGGGACAAAGGGTGGATTTGAAATGCCCAAGATCAAAATGCCATCATTTGGATTTAAAGGACCAAAAGTGGAGGGCCCAGATGTTGATATAAACCTTCCCAAAGCAAACATTGATGTGAAAGCACCTGATGTTAACATTAAAGCTCCAGAGATTGACATTGAAGGCCCTGATGCTAAAATTAAAGGACCCAAAATGAAGATGCCAACCATCAAAGGACCAAAGATGCCAGATTTTGACATCAAACTAAAAGGCCCTAAAGTCGAGGGAGATGTGGATGTTTCACTTCCAAAGATTGAAGGAGACATACAGGCTCCTGAAGTGGACATCGAAGGACCAGATGTTGACATTGAAGGCCACAAGGGTGGATTCAAAATGCCAAAATTTAAAATGCCATCATTTGGCATGAAAGGTCCAAATGTTGAAGGCCCAGACATTGACGTAAGCCTCCCAAAATCTGAAATTGATGTCAAAGCCCCTGAATTTGACATCAAAGGACCAGAAGTTGACTTTGAGAGTCCTAGTGGTAAAATCAAAGGACCCAAATTCAACATGCCAACCATTTCCGGCCCGAAAATCTCAATGCCAGATGTGGATTTCAATCTGAAAGGCCCCAAACTCAAAGGTGATGTTGATGTGTCAGTTCCAAAGATAGAGGGAGATATAAAAACACCCAAGATTGACATCAAAGGTCCAGAGGTTGATATTGAGGGTCCTAAAGGTGGATTTGAGATGCCTAAGATCAAAATGCCATCATTTGGCATGAAAGGTCCAAAGGTAGAAGGCCCAGATGTTGATATAAATCTTCCCAAAGGCAACATTGACATGAAAGCACCTGACGTTGACATCAGTGCACCAGAGGTTGACATTGAAGGGTCGAATTTAAAACTCAAAGGACCCAAATTCAACATGCCTACGATTTCAGGACCAAAAATATCCATGCCAGATGTTGATTTCAATTTGAAAGGTCCTAAACTTAAAGGAGATGTGGATGTGGCAGTTCCAAAGATTGAGGGAGACATAAAAACACCTGAAGTTAAGCTCAAAGGTCCCAACGTTGACTTGGAATCACCAGGGGAATTTTCTGGGCCCAGGATCAAGTTACCAACAATGTCTGGACCGAAAATGTCAATGCCAAATGTTGATATCAACTTGAAGGGGCCAAAATTGAAAGGAGATTTGAAAGGGGATGTTCAACTGCCAAAAGCTGAACTTGAGGGCCCAGATGTTACAGTTGATGTTCCTGAAATTGGGACAAAGAAAACTAAATTTAAAATGCCAAAGTTTGGATTTAAAGGTCCCAAAGGGGATATGAGCATCAAGGGAAAAACTGGTAGCTCTGAAGGTCTTGATGTTGACCTAGGACTGACTGGTCCAAAAACCAAAGGATCCAAATTCAAGATGCCAAAGTTTGGATTCAAAGGACCAAAGGCTGAGATGCAAGAAGTTGATCTCAATCTTCCCAAAGCTGGCATTAACATAAAAACACCTGAGGTTGACATTGAGGGACCAGATGTTAAAATTGAGAGTCCTGATGGCAAAGTCAAAGGAGCAAAACTCAAAATGCCAAGTATTTCTGGACCAAAGATTTCCATGCCAGATGTGGATTTCAATTTGAAAGGTCCCAAAATTAAAGGTGATGTGGATGTGACAGTTCCAAAGATTAAAGGGGACATAAAAGCACCTGAAGTTGACATCAAAGTGCCAGAGGCTGAAATCGAAGGACTACAAGGGGGATTTGAAATGCCAAAAATAAAAATGCCATCCTTTGGCATTAAGGGTCCCAAAATGGAGAGTCCTGAAGTTGATATTGATCTTCCAAAAGCTGATGTTAAGGTAGAGTCACCTGATATTGACATTAAAGGACAGAGTATTGATGTTGAAGGCCCTGATGCAAAATTGAAAGGACCCAAATTAAAGTTGCCATCCTTATCGGCTCCCAAGATGCCAGACTGGGAAATCAATCTGAAAGGACCAAAACTGAAGGGAGATGTGAATGTGAAGGGTCCCAAGATTGAGGGAGACATAGAAGCTCCTAAAGCAGACATTGAAATTCCAGAGGTTGACTTGGAGGGTCCAAGTGGTAAAATCAAGGGACCAAAATTCAAAATGCCAACTATCTCAGGACCTAAGATCTCTATGCCAGATGTGGATTTCAATCTAAAAGGTCCCAAGCTCAAAGGTGATGTGGATGTGTCGGTTCCAAAGATAGAGGGAGACATTAAAGGACCTGAGATTGACATTAAAGGTCCAGAGTTTGACATTGAAGGTCCAAAAGGTGGATTTGAGATGCCTAAAATCAAGATGCCGTCATTCGGATTCAAAGGTCCTAAAGTGGAGGGTCCAGACGTTGATATGAATCTCCCCAAAGCAAATATTGATGTCAAGGCACCTGAAATTGACATGACAGGGCCAGAATTTGATGTTGAATGCCCTGACGCAAAACTCAAAGGACCCAAATTTAAGCTCCCCTCCATTTCCGGACCCACGATGCCAGACTGGGATATTAGTCTGAAAGGGCCCAAAATAAAGGGGGATGTGGATGTGTCAGTTCCAAGGATCGAGGGTGACATCAAAGCACCCAAAGTAGACATTGAAGGACCAGATTTTGATACTGAGGGCCACAAAGGAGGATTTAAAATGCCTAAGTTCAAAATGCCATCCTTTGGAGTTAAGGGTCCAAATGTTGAAGGGCCAGAAGTTGATGTCAGCCTCCCAAAAGCTGATATTGATATTGAAGCCCCTGAATTGGATATCAAAGGACCAGAAGTTGAGTTTGACAGTCCTAGTGGCAAGATCAAAGGACCCAAATTCAACATGCCAACCATTTCCGGACCGAAAATCTCAATGCCAGATGTGGATTTCAATCTGAAAGGTCCAAAACTCAAAGGTGACATGGATGTGTCAATGCCAAAGGTAGAGGGAGACATAAAAACACCTGAAATTGACCTTAAAGGTCCACAGGTTGATATTGAAGGTCCAAAAGGTGGATTTGAGATGCCTAAAATCAAAATGCCATCATTTGGATTCAAAGGACCCAAAGTGGAAGGTCCAGATGTAGACATAAACCTTCCCAAAGCCAATATTGATGTGAAAGCACCTGAATTTGACATTGAAGGCCCTGATGCAAAAATCAAAGGACCCAAATTTAAGCTTCCCTCCATTTCCGGACCATCAATGCCAGATTGGGATATAAACCTGAAAGGGCCGAAGATAAAGGGGGATGTGGATGTGTCAGTTCCAAAGATCGAGGGTGACATCAAAGCACCCAAAGTTGACATTGAAGGACCAGATATTGACCTCGAGGCGCACAAAGGAGGATTCAAAATGCCTAAATTTAAGATGCCATCCTTTGGAGTTAAAGGCCCAAATGTTGAAGGGCCAGACATTGATGTCAGCCTCCCAAGAGCTGATATTGATATTAAAGCTCCTGAATTGGATATCAAAGGACCAGAAATTGATATTGAGAGTCCTAGTGGCAAGATCAAAGGACCCAAATTCAACATGCCAACCATATCAGGACCGAAAATCTCAATGCCAGATGTGGATTTCAATCTGAAAGGTCCCAAACTCAAAGGTGACATGGACATGTCAATTCCAAAGATGGAGGGAGATATAAAAACACCTGAGATCGACATTAAAGGTCCACAGGTTGATATTGAAGGTCCAAAAGGTGGATTTGAGATGCCTAAAATCAAAATGCCCTCATTCGGATTCAAAGGACCAAAAGTGGAGGGTCCTGACATTGACATTAACCTCCCAAAAGCAGACATTGACCTGAAGGGACCAGAAGTTGATATCAAAGGACCAGAATTCAATGTTGAAGGTCCTGATTCAAAATTGAAAGGACCCAAAATCAAACTGCCATCAATATCAGGACCAAAATTGCCAGATTGGGATATCAATCTGAAAGGGCCCAAAATGAAGGGAGATGTTGAGATGTCAGTTCCAAAGATCGAGGGTGACATAAAGGCTCCCAAAGTTGACATTGAAGGACCAGACTTTGACATTGAGGGGCCCAAAGGAGGATTTAAAATGCCTAAATTCAAAATGCCATCCTTTGGAGGTAAAGGTCCGAATGTTGAAGGGCCAGAAATTGATGTTAACCTTCCAAAAGCTGATGTTGATATTAAAGCCCTTGAATTGGATATCAAAGGACCTGATGTAGACATTGACAGCCCAAGTGGTAGATTCAAAGGACCCAAATTCAACATGCCCTCCATTTCTGGACCAAAACTCTCAATGCCAGATGTTGATTTTAATCTGAAAGGTCCCAAAGTCAAAGGTGATGTGGATGTGTCTGTTCCAAAGATAGAGGGAGACATGAAAACACCTAAGATTGATATTAAAGGTCCAGAGGTTGATATTGAAGGTCCAAAAGGTGGATTTGAGATGCCAAAAATCAAAATGCCTTCATTCGGATTCAAAGGTCCTAAAGTGGAGGGTCCAGACATTGATATTAATCTCCCCAAAGCAAACATTGATGTTAAGGCACCTGAAATTGACTTGAAAGGGCCAAATGTTGAAATTGAATGCCCTGACGCAAAACTCAAAGGACCCAAATTCAAGCTTCCATCCATATCAGGACCCACGATGCCAGATTGGGATATCAATCTGAAAGGTCCCAAAATGAAGGGAGATGTTGATATGTCACTTCCAAAGATCGAGGGTGACATAAAGGCTCCCAAAGTTGACATTGAAGGACCAGATTTTGACATTGAGGGCCACAAGGGAGGATTTAAAATGCCTAAGTTCAAAATGCCATCCTTTGGGGGTAAAGGTCCAAAACTTGAAGGGCCAGAAATTGACGTCAGCCTCCCAAAAGCTGATATCGACCTCAAAGCCCCTGAATTGGATATCAAAGGACCAGAAGTTGAGTTTGACAGTCCTAGTGGTAAAATCAAAGGACCCAAATTCAACATGCCAACCATTTCAGGACCGAAAATCTCAATGCCAGATGTGGATTTCAATCTGAAAGGTTCCAAACTGAAAGGTGATGTGGATGTGTCAGTTCCAAAGATAGAGGGAGATATAAAAACACCTGAGATTGATATTAAAGGTCCAGAGGTTGATATTGAAGGTCCAAAAGGTGGATTTGAGATGCCTAAACTCAAAATGCCGTCATTTGGATTCAAAGGACCAAAAGTGGAGGGTCCAGACATTGATATCAATCTCCCCAAAGCAAATATTGATGTCAAAGCACCTGAGATCGACATGAAAGGGCCAGATGTTGATGTTGAATGCCCTGATGCAAAACTCAAAGGACCCAAATTCAAGCTTCCCTCCATATCAGGACCCAAGATGCCAGATTGGGATATTAATCTGAAAGGTCCCAAAATGAAGGGAGATGTTGATATGTCACTTCCAAAGATCGAGGGTGACATAAAGGCTCCCAAAGTTGACATTGAAGGACCAGATTTTGAGATTGAGGGCCACAAGGGAGGATTTAAAATGCCTAAGTTCAAAATGCCATCCTTTGGGGGTAAAGGTCCAAAACTTGAAGGGCCAGAAGTTGATGTCAGTCTCCCAAAAGCTGATATTGACCTCAAAGCCCCTGAATTGGATATCAAAGGACCAGAAATTGACATTGAGAGTCCTAGTGGCAAGATCAAAGGACCCAAATTCAACATGCCAACCATTTCAGGACCGAAAATCTCAATGCCAGATGTGGATTTCAATCTGAAAGGTCCAAAACTCAAAGGTGATGTGGATGTGTCAGTTCCAAAGATAGAGGGAGACATAAAAACACCTGAAATTGACATCAAAGGTCCACAGGTTGATATCGAAGGTCCGAAAGGTGGATTTGAGATGCCAAAAATCAAAATGCCATCATTTGGATTCAAAGGACCAAAAGTGGAGGGTCCAGATTTTGATGTTAATCTCCCCAAAGCAAATATTGATATCAAAGCACCTGAAGTTGACATTAAGGGGCCTGAAGTTGAAGTTGAATGTCCTGATGCAAAACTGAAAGGACCCAAATTCAAGCTTCCATCCATATCAGGACCAACAATGCCAGATTGGGATATTAGTCTGAAAGGGCCTAAAATAAAAGGAGATGCTGATGTATCAGTTCCAAAGATCGAGGGTGACATCAAAGCTCCCAAGGTGGACATTGAAGGACCAGATTTTGACATTGAGGGCCACAAAGGAGGATTCAAAATGCCTAAATTCAAAATGCCATCCTTTGGGGGTAAAGGTCCAAAACTTGAAGGGCCAGAAGTTGATGTCAGCCTCCCAAAAGCTGATATTGACCTCAAAGCCCCTGAACTGGATATCAGAGGACCAGAAATTGACATTGAGAGTCCTAGTGGCAAGATCAAAGGACCCAAATTCAACATGCCAACCATTTCAGGACCGAAAATCTCAATGCCAGATGTGGATTTCAATCTGAAAGGTCCAAAACTCAAAGGTGATGTGGATGTTTCAGTTCCAAAGATAGAGGGAGATATAAAAACACCTGATATTGACATTAAAGGTCCACAGGTTGATATTGAAGGTACAAGAGGTGGATTTGAGATGCCTAAAATCAAGATGCCGTCATTTGGATTCAAAGGTCCTAAAGTGGAGGGTTCAGACATTGATATTAATCTCCCCAAAGCAAATATTGATGTCAAAGCACCTGAGATTGACATGAAAGGGCCAGATGTTGAAGTTGAATGCCCTGATGCAAAACTCAAAGGACCCAAATTTAAGCTCCCCTCCATTTCCGGACCCACGATGCCAGATTGGGATATTAATCTGAAAGGGCCCAAAATAAAAGGAGATGCTGATGTATCAGTTCCAAAGATCGAGGGTGACATCAAAACTCCCAAGGTGGACATTGAAGGACCAGATTTTGAGATTGAGGGCCACAAAGGAGGATTTAAAATGCCTAAATTCAAAATGCCATCCTTTGGGGGTAAAGGTCCAAAACTTGAAGGGCCAGAAATTGATGTCAGCCTCCCCAAAGCTGATATTGACCTCAAAGCCCCTGAACTGGATATCAAAGGACCAGAAGTTGAGTTTGACAGTCCTAGTGGTAAAATCAAAGGACCCAAATTCAACATGCCAACACTTTCTGGACCGAAAATCTCAATGCCAGATGTGGATTTCAATCTGAAAGGTCCAAAACTCAAAGGTGATGTGGATGTGTCAGTTCCAAAGATAGAGGGAGATATAAAAACACCTGAGATTGACATTAAAGGTCCACAGGTTGATATTGAAGGTCCAAAAGGTGGATTTGAGATGCCTAAAATCAAGATGCCGTCATTTGGATTCAAAGGTCCTAAAGTGGAGGGTCCAGACATTGATATCAATCTCCCCAAAGCAAATATTGATGTCAAAGCACCTGAGATCGACATGAAAGGGCCAGATGTTGATGTTGAATGCCCTGATGCAAAACTCAAAGGACCCAAATTCAAGCTTCCCTCCATATCAGGACCCACGATGCCAGATTGGGATATTAATCTGAAAGGTCCCAAAATGAAGGGAGATGTTGATATGTCACTTCCAAAGATCGAGGGTGACATAAAGGCTCCCAAGGTGGACATTGAAGGACCAGATTTTGAGATTGAGGGCCACAAAGGAGGATTTAAAATGCCTAAGTTCAAAATGCCATCCTTTGGGGGTAAAAGTCCAAAACTTGAAGGGCCAGAAATTGATGTCAGCCTCCCAAAAGCTGATATTGACCTCAAAGCCCCTGAATTGGATATCAAAGGACCAGAAGTTGAGTTTGACAGTCCTAGTGGTAAAATCAAAGGACCCAAATTCAACATGCCAACCATTTCCGGACCGAAAATCTCAATGCCAGATGTGGATTTCAATCTGAAAGGTCCAAAACTCAAAGGTGATGTGGATGTGTCTGTTCCAAAGATAGAGGGAGACATAAAAACACCTGAGATTGACATTAAAAGCCCAGAGGTTGATATTGAAGGTCCGAAAGGTGGATTTGAGATGCCAAAAATCAAAATGCCTTCATTCGGATTCAGAGGACCAAAAGTGGAGGGTCCAGACGTTGATATTAATCTTCCAAAAGCAAATATTGATGTTAAGGCACCTGAAATTGACATGAAAGGGCCAAATGTTGAAATTGAATGCCCTGACGCCAAACTCAAAGGACCCAAATTTAAGCTTCCATCCATATCAGGACCCACGATGCCAGATTGGGATATCAATCTGAAAGGGCCCAAAATGAAAGGAGATGTTGATATGTCACTTCCAAAGATCGAGGGGGACATAAAGGCTCCCAAAGTCGACATAGAAGGACCAGAATTTGACATTGAGGGCCACAAGGGAGGATTTAAAATGCCTAAGTTCAAAATGCCATCCTTTGGGGGTAAAGGTCCAAAACTTGAAGGGCCAGAAATTGATGTCAGCCTCCCCAAAGGTGATATTGACCTCAAAGCCCCTGAATTGGATATCAGGGGACCAGAAATTGATATTGAGAGTCCTAGTGGCAAGATCAAAGGACCCAAATTCAACATGCCAACCATTTCCGGACCGAAAATCTCAATGCCAGATGTAGATTTCAATCTGAAAGGTCCCAAACTCAAAGGTGATGTGGATGTGTCAATTCCAAAGATAGAGGGAGACATAAAAACACCTCAGATTGACATTAAAGGTCCACAGGTTGATATTGAAGGTCCAAAAGGTGGATTTGAGATGCCAAAAATCAAAATGCCATCATTTGGATTCAAAGGACCAAAAGTGGAGGGTCCAGATGTTGACATCAATCTCCCCAAAGCAAATATTGATGTTAAGGCACCTGAGATTGACATGAAAGGGCCAGATATTGATGTTGAATGCCCTGATGCAAAAGTCAAGGGTCCTAAATTCAAGCTTCCATCCATATCAGGACCCACAATGCCAGATTGGGATATTAATCTGAAAGGGCCTAAAATAAAAGGAGATATGGATGTGTCAGTTCCAAAGATCGAAGGTGACATAAAAGCTCCTAAAGTTGACATTGAAGGACCAGATGTTGACCTAGACGGTCACAAAGGAGGATTCAAAATGCCTAAATTCAAAATGCCATCCTTTGGAGTTAAAGGCCCAAATCTTGAAGGGCCAGAAGTTGATGTCAGCCTCCCAAAAGCTGATATTGATCTCAAAGCCCCCGAATTGGATATCAAAGGACCAGAAGTTGAGTTTGACAGTCCTAGTGGCAAAATCAAAGGACCCAAATTTAACATGCCATCCATTTCTGGACCAAAAATCTCAATGCCAGATGTGGATTTTAACCTTAAAGGTCCCAAACTCAAAGGTGATTACGATGTTTCAGTGCCAAAGATAGAGGGAGACATGAAAGCACCTGAGATTGACATTAAAGGACCCCAGGTGGATATTGAAGGTCCAAAAGGTGGATTTGAGATGCCTAAAATCAAAATGCCATCATTTGGGATCAAAGGTCCCAAATTTGAGGGTCCAGATGTTGACATAAACCTCCCTAAAGGAAACATTGATGTTAAGGGACCAGATGTTGACATTAAGGGGCCAGAGGTTGATGTTGAAGGACCTGATGCCAAAATCAAAGGACCCAAAATCAAATTGCCATCAATATCCGCACCAAAGCTGCCAGACTGGGATCTCAATCTGAAAGGGCCAAAAATCAAGGGAGATGTTGACATGTCAGCTCCAAAAATCGAGGGTGACATAAAGGCTCCCAAGCTTGACTTTGAAGGACCAGATGTTGACATTGAGGGTCCCAAAGGAGGATTTAAAATGCCTAAATTTAAATTGCCATCTTTTGGGGTGAAAGGTCCAAATGTTGAAGGGGCAGAAGTTGATGTCAGCCTCCCGAAAGGTGATATTGATGTTAAAGCCCCTGAATTTGATATCAAAGGACCAGAAGTTGATTTTGAAAGTCCTAGTGGAAAGATCAAAGGACCCAAATTTAATATGCCAACCATTTCCGGACCAAAAATGTCAATGCCAGATGTGGATTTCAATCTGAAAGGTCCAAAACTCAAAGGTGATGTTGACGTGTCAGTTCCAAAGATTGAAGGAGACATAAAAGTACCTGATGTTGACATCAAAGGTCCAGCAGTTGATATTGAAGGACCAAAGGGTGGATTTGAAATGCCTAAAATCAAAATGCCATCACTGAACATTAAAGGTCCAAAGGTCGAGCATCCAGATATTGACATAAACCTTCCAAAAACTAACATCGATGTGAAAGCACCTGACTTTGACATTAAAGCTCCAGAAATTGACATCGAAGGCCCTGGGGCAAAAATTAAAGGACCCAAAATGAAGATGCCAACCATAAAAGGACCAAAGATGCCAGATTTTGATATCAATCTAAAAGGCCCGAAACTCAAAGGTGATGTTGATGTGTCAGTTCCAAAGATTGAAAGAGACATAAAAACACCTACCATTAACATCAAAGGTCCAGAGGTTGATGTGGAAGGACCTAAGGGTGGAATCAAAATGCCATCACTGAACATCAAAGGTCCAAATGTGCAGGGTCCAGGCTTTGACATCAACCTTCCCAAATCTAACATCAACACTGAAGCTCCTGATCTTGATGTAAACCTCAAAGGGCCTAAAATTAAAGGGGAGATTGATGCTTCTTTTCCCAAAATGGAAGGTGATATGAAAGGTCCAAATGCTAACATTAAAGTACCATCCATCTCCATGGAAGGTGGAAAGACAGGTGTTACATTTCCTAAATTCAAAGGTCCTAAGTTTGGAATGAAATACCCAGAAGTGGAGGGAACGGCACCCATGTTCAGTGTGGGAGCAAAAGGTCCTAAAACACAAGTAAATCTCCCAAATACTGAAGCAAGTCTGGATGCCCCTGATGTTGACATCAATGTAAAGGGGAAAAAGGGGAAATTTAAACTTCTTAAAGTGAAAGGAAAGGCAAAGAAACCTGATCTTGACATAGACATGCCAGCAGTAGACCTGGATGTAGACACACCCAATATTCATGTTAAAAGAACAAAGGTAAAGAAGCCTCTTTTTGGCAAGCTTCATTTTCCTGATGTGGAATTAGATATCAAATCACCAAAAGTGAAAGGCGAGGGGTCTTTATCAGAGGGACTGAAATCACCTGACATAGATTTGTCATCTGCTAGTCTGAACGCTAGTATTGACAGTCCAGATGTTAGTTTGAAAGGGTCAGATGTAAAATTAAAGACTCCTCATATTAAAATGCCAAATGTGAAAGGTGGTGCAGAGATTGATGCAAGTGTTTCAGGGGGCAGTGCCATTGGTGGCCTTCAATACCCAGAGGGTACAGTAACATTTCCAAAAATGAAGGTACCAAAATTCGGTATTGCTCTGCCTCAGCTTGAAGGCCAAGAAGGTAGAGGAAATGTTGAATCAGAACTTTCAGCCAGTGGAGGAATAAACATACAGTCTCCATCTATTAGCTGTCAAGCCAGTTCACAAAATATTGAGGTTCCCAGTCCAGAGCTGAGGCACAGTGAAGGAAAGGTAAAGGTAAAGATGCCAAAATTGTTTGGCAAATCAAAAGCAAAGGGCAGTAGTTCAGGTGACCTTCGGGGACCAGAGTTAGAATTGAGTACTAGTGGAAAAGGCAGTAAGGTCTCCAAAGACCTAAGTGTACACACAGGGGAACTGAAAGTTGGGAAATTGGAATTAGAGGGTGATCCTGGACTCAGTGTGTCATCTAAAGGCAAGTCAGCCTCACTCGATCTATTCAAGAAATCAAGGCATCGGTCTTCTTCTCTGAGTGATGAAGGTGGGCTTGCAGTCAGTTCTCCTTCAACTCACTTAGAAGCTGAGGGTGGTGACATTTCATTAGATCTAGGAACAAGCAAAGGAAAGAAAGGCAAGCTGAAGTTTGGCACTTTTGGAGGTTTTGGTTCAAAGTCAAAGGGCTCATATGAAGTGACACTTGGTGAGGACAGAGAAGCAGGAGCGGAGGGAAGTGCAAGTGTTTCTCTACCCTCTAAAAAGTCGAGATTGTCTTCATCTTCCAGCAGTGACAGTGGTTCAAGAGGTGGTTTTAGGTTCCCAAGAGTTGAACTATCTGTTTCACCCAAAAAATGATTAACTATAAGGCAAATTAAACTCTCTCATGTACACTTAAATGTGTCCTCCTAATAAAAAATCTTAAAACTTGTCTCTTTCAAACCTGAGGGGACATACACAGTCATCTCAATGTCGTTAACTACAAGTAATTCATTTTTTCAGTAATTAGACAGGAGGGCATGAGATTGTTTAAAATCCCTTAAAACTGTAAATAAGATTAATTTGTATTGTAATAATAAATATTGTTTTTTTGTACATAGTCCAGATTTATTGAAAATATGCCATCTTACCAAATATTCACCAATAGTGTATTACAGGGTTTGCCATCTTGTCCTATTTCATTCTTTTAAATGAATGTTGTTAATGAACAGGTGTGGTATATTTTTATCCAAGGGTCTATTGCACAGAAAAGATAGTTACAATAGTTATTTTGAAGGAAAATGTTGTTTATACACCAGACACAAATATAGACAGTCACCACTTTTTTATGTATGAAATTATTTTATTTTCAAGCTTTAATATTATGTAATCAGTGCAGGAGCATATATATGCAACATAGAGCTGACCCTGCGTAACACATTCTAAAGAGTGACGGTGTTGTAGATACCATAATTGCAAAGACAATCACTGTTTGGAAATTATCAACTCTCTAAAATGCTGTCAGTACTTCCTGTTTATTTTAAGAAAATGTATTCACCCTTAAAATCTATGCCATTTACCAAAAATAAGCATTTGCTTCATTTGTTTTAAACATGTTTTGCTTCCTAATCCTGTCATTTTCATTCTTACCTGTTTTATGATCCTCTGTATTTTATTTCCTTTGTCACTCTGTCTTTGTACACACTCCTTATGAATATGTAAACAATGTCACAAATAAACAGTCACTTTTTGATGTTATTTTGTTTGCAAACAAAACCTGCGTTGATAGAGAGTTGCATAGTTTTGATCAGATATGATGGAGATAGAACATGATTCTTTGGGTCTATTCTTTTGTGTGCATTCTGCCGAATAAAATAAATAAAAAGATTTATAGAATTTATAATGTTTCTTAAATCAGTATTTGCCAGTTCCTTAATTACATGATATGATATGATATGACATGACATGACATGACATGACATGACATGACATGACATGACATGACATGACATGACATGACATGATATGATATGATATATAAAATTATATGATATGATATGGACAACACTTTTTCCATATCTATTTCCATGTTGTTTTCCATGTTCGAGTAATTCTATCCAAATATTTATAATTCATTAATGTCCTACACATTGCTAAACTGCATTGCCTTGAGAGGTTTCCCATGTCTCTAAGGCCATTATGTTTTCACATTTATTTCAATGAAAATTTTTTGCAGTGGTGAAGCAGGCATTTGGATTACTACTTGTTTTTGATTATGATGTACTCATTAGGAGTCATCCATCAATTCATCTGACAAGAGTTATCATTTGTTTTTTTGAGGCTTGTCACTGGTATTAAGATGTTCACCACTGAGACACAAGCATAAAAGCTAACACTGGATACAGGGATACATAGTGAAAAGTTAATGACAAGAAACACCAATGGACTGAATAACTCAACTTGTAAAAAAAAATGAAGATACATTTTGTCACAGTTTATATATATATGCAGTACATTCATAGAGCAAGGCACCCAGAGGGGTTGCATCTGTCATAAAGAGACATTGAAAATAACTATGATGAGTGGGACCAGATCTATTGCAAGATTTTTTTTAAGGATATGTTCTTAGATAACCTGTTTTAGTCACAAGCATGAAACTGAAGTTATCACGTTCAGCTAGCAGTTTTTTTTTTTCTGATGGTGATTGTCTTAATTGAATATATGGACTATCAGTCAAAGAAAAGCTCATATAAAGGGCATTTGGGCAATTAAGACAACCATATCTACGACATGTTGGTAAAATTATAGGTTGGAATGGTTAAAAATAGAACAACAAGAAAATACAAAATGCAAAATATCTGTAACATCACCTGGTGATTTCTGAAAGGAGTTGTCATCTTTGTGCAATGAAGTTTCATATTTGGGTATAGCAGGGGAAACCATATAGGCCTGTGCCTAATATGTACAGTTGAACTTACCATTTAGTATGTCATATCACTGCCAGGAAACCAAGTGGTCAATGTTCTACTTAGATTTGAATCCACATATTCTATGGTAATGAAATGACAACAAGATTAGCAAGTATTTAGTTGAAAAACATGTTTTTAATTATCCCATGAACTTTACCAAATTTATAAACCTTCTTTAAGGCCAGGGCATTGCAGATAATAAATAACCAGGGTGTCAGCAGTGTTGTCCCGGCAAGCAAGCTTAACTTCCAGCCATTGTATCTATCATTTCAGTCATTTACGTGGGTGTGACCGATGACAAAAGCTGGGGTTTGTCAAGCAGGGAGGAAAGCAGCTTAATTCGGAGGTTTGCGCATGAGCATTGAGGATAATCCTGGGATCTTTGACTGGTGATTAGCGTTAGCCAAAGTGTGCTTGTCAAGATGTCCTTGACTCAGCTTCCATCTTTCTGAGATCAGTAATGATATTGCACACATAATGGGCACGCGCATACTTGTGTGGAAACTTGCAGCAGTAGCAGGTAAACAAGAAAATGACTCCAATTTATCATCTCTGTGCAAGATCTGTATTGTCACTGGTGTGTCATTGTCAGTTACTGGTAAATATTTTGAAGATTTTAGAAGATTTTAGAAGATATTTCTCCTCTATACTGAACATTTGGTTGCCTGCTTGATTTTGCTTGCCTATCTGTAAAAGTCACCTCCCACGCCATTGCTTCAAGGTGAAGGGCAAAGCTCTCCTCTCACCAGTCCAGCCTGCCTCGATGACCAGCTGCCCTTCACTGTGATGGGAAATGCTTCACTTCACCTAACTGGCTAAGTGTTTGTTCTCGCATGCTCCTGCTAGCAGGCACATCAAAAGGGAATTTGCATTAGGTACTGAAATTTTTGTATATACAGTGTATGGCTTAGCTTTATGATACTGCCTGTCGTTTCATTGCCAAGCTTGTAAACAATGTCATTGTTTTTGGGAATTGCTTGCTTCTTCTGTTATGTGAAGTACTGGCATAGGTGATTTTAGTAACATTCACATTTTCTCCACATATTCAGTTAAGTTTTATAGAATATTCAGAACCTAATTGATTAATGTTTAGCCCAACTTTGCATTATTATTTGTTCTTCATATTACATAAATTGTTATCTGCTTCATAACTACATAACCTGCGGTATATCAGATGGATTAAATCTGCATAAATCTATCTAAATCTGTCAAAATCCTATCTAAACTTTGATGACAGAGGTCAAAGCCTTGATGCCAAATAACGATCATATCGATACATCATATTCTTCACTCACAAGAAAAATCCATCTCATGTGATTTGCTGACAAAGATATGGTTGGGCTTTAGTTAATTTTAGACAGCAGAACGATTTGGATATGGTTAAAATTCCAAAACTGATTTTTTGTGGCCACTTGGGAGCAGGAGAAAACAGGTTACATATAGAAGATTGACTTAATATGATGTATTTACTCATGCAGCAGTTACTGGATGTTGAATGAATGATAATATTTATTATTCATTCACAGTCATGTTTCTGGCCACTTTGCAAATATGAGTCCAATATTCACTCTTCTCTAAATGTTGTTCTTGGTTTCTGCCATCTCCTGACAGGAAAAATCTGGTATTTTTAGCTGCCAAATGTTCCACTATCTTCACTGGCTAGTCATTGACTGTGTCTGTCTGCTGTTTGGTGCTGAGCAGGTAGTGTGTGCAGTGTGGTTTTAGAGCTTTTTCCCAGAAGAAAATGGCCCTGCTGTGGCTGAAAAAGATGCTGTTAGGCGTTGAGAGCGAACCAAAACAGTGGCAGCTAAACAAAACTCCATAAAGCAGAGCAGCAGATTCAGGTGACAAGTATTTGTAAGGTTCATCACTTCATTGTCACATTGTTTTCACATTGTCATTAAATACATTGTTATTATGAAAATATCAATTATAGCCACTTAAAGGAAGGGTTATGGACTTGGATAAAATTAGGGAAAGATCACCCTCACGATTACAAGTAGCCAACACTGAATGTAGGTTGTAGAGTATACGTGAACCACAGTTTCTGATTATTGTACAGTTTTATATAAGTGGTTTCATTCACACATCTTTACTCTCACAAAATGTTATCACACTGTTTACATTCTATACAAGATGACTCAAATTTGGTTTCAATGTGGAAATGTAGACAGAGAGTAGGATCACATGCTTGAAACAATAATACTATGAATTGATAGGTCTTCGTAACAGAAATGAAAAATGTGCCACCCAGTGGTTAAATAGTAATACACCACTACTGTTAAAGGATTTGATACATATTGACTACGCTTTTGTGATTGATTAATTGTCGACATTTAATTTATCCAACTCATGGATTCATACAAAGCTGCATAATCATACGCAGTTTTAAAACTTTTGATTATTATTACTGATTACTATTTATTTGATATGATATGTACTTGAACTGCATTTGCAATGCACAGACATGGCTTCAGTAATTCAGTTTTTTTTTCCAGGCAGAAGTTAGAGATCTTCACTCATTAAACACATTAAATCCCATTAAAATAAGTGCTACAGAAACACAGTTTGCAGGGTAAAGCTTTGTGAAAGCGCTGTTGTTCCTCAAACACAGGATGTGATCCCACTGCTCCTGGTTGCATGAATCCAATTGTTGTGGTAGTGCAGAGGAAGGAACTTATCAGGAATTTCCTTTAAAAGAGGAAAGTGCCCCTTTCCTTTCTGGAGAGGCAAACATTTTTGGGCTGAAAGAGGGACACAGGGGAAGAAAAAAAAAATTGGAACAGTCCTGCACAGTTGTGAGTTGTGTGTAAGCTACTGGATTACATGTAGCTCGGTGATGTTGGTCATTTAAATGAAGAAGATAATTCCACCAGAAGAAGAAGAATCAGTTTGTCAGGTAAGAAGAGAGGTTACTACATTTCCATAGACATTTGCTGTAAATGAAAAATGTATTCTACATATATTATTACAACAGCGGGAGGTGTTGCCAGGAAGAGATTTAAATTTAACCAGTAGCCAAATTTTTTGTTATGCATTTTGGTTATTTGGTTACACTGTTTCTGCTGTTGATTCAGGAGGTACAGTAACCTCGTCTGCCGGCTCAGCCATAAATGGAACATTAAATGTCATTTTCTCATAAATTCTCGACTTGTCCCTCCTGACCTCCGTGGTGAGTGAAAGGCTCAAACTCGTTTCTTCACCCTGGTCACGTACATACAAGGTCATGGATATTTCAGCAAAGAATTAGACATTCTCATATTTGAGGGTAGTATATTATCTTGCTTCGAAATTTCAAATCACCATTTATATGTGAGCAGTATGCTTGAGTGTGAATGCTGTGCAAGTACTGGTGAGTATGTGAACACGTTTTTGTGTGTGTGTGTGTGGCTGTGTTTTTCATTGCATTTTTATTTGCTGAGCTACGTATAAACTCTAGTCCCCATGAATATGGACAATGGTCAATTATATTTGAAGTATCACTGCCCAACACAGCATGGAATTTGACATGTGAGGCCTTGCTTTCATCTTTCCAATAAGCATTTAGTTGATATTCATGCTAGGATCTTGCAGTTGTAGCTGGGAATCCAGAATACTCCACAGTGGAGGTGGGAGTATAATGCAAAATAGCACATATATAATGCTTCTTGACAGTCAGATAGCAGATCACATAATGAATGTCTCACCTCTATAGCAAGGCATGAGAGTTGTAGTTACTCTACTTCTAACATGATACTCTGCTTTTTATTGATTTACAATCCTTAATAAATTAGACAACTTCCCTTCCGGTAATACAAATAATTTATAAGAATACATTTAAGGCATTTAACTCATTCAGCTTGATTGCTAGTGCAAAAATGGCCATATAGGCACACAGGTATGTTCACTGGGGAGGCAGATGTTGGATGATAATGTGGTTTACCACACCAGTCTGACATCTGACATCTCATGTGTCATGCGGAGTGCATCCAGATGGTGTCCTTGACTCCTGCAAGAATAAAAGAGGTTACCCAGTGTGATGTGTTACTATACATTAGATCGTATCTCACTCTAATAGGCCTTTATTATTATGATACACCTCGACTTCTAGACAAGTAGATAGTGTCCATAAAATACCCTATTTGTTTTATGCAACAATAATAATAGTACTTTCATTAAAAATCCATTGTCATATAGTTGATGCATTAAAGCATTAAAAATTAGTTTAGCTTCTGCACGAATCCGTCTTTAGTGGGATTGAGAGATTTTAGGGGAATTGTTATTCTTATTCCAGTTTCTGAATGTGCTTCGGGTACAACACCGCACATATACAGCTGTATTTGAAGATAATTTTGTAAAAGCTGCTTTCATAATATGTTTGGTTTAAAAAGGTATCAAGTGCAAAGGAGTCAAGTGCCTCCTGGACTAAAATAAATGTATGGGAACTCATGAGTAAAATTTCTGTCCAATAAGATAAATAAAGGTGATATTAAAGTCTCTCTGAATTCTGTTTTCATGAGTTTATGCATACAGCTAAAGCTACCTAGGATGATAATGTCATTTAGTGATTAATGACTTAATTTATTAGCAGGGAATAACAACAAAACCAAGAAACTACATCATTAGAAATTATTACAGGCAATAGTATGGGCAATAATATTCCTTATTATCATTTTGTAAGTTCAGGGTCATTTTTATTTCCATTTAATGCCTGTAGTCCAGTGTCCTATTCTGGTTGTGGAACAGCAAAGTGAGATTAGTAACACAATCATTTTCTGTACATGTAAACATATATTACTCAATAAATACTGTACATCCAAATGACTTGCTGCTTTAAATTATTAAATTATTGACAGTCATCAGTCATGATGACTTGTTACATTACAGATGATTGCTATTTCTGTTGTGAAATGGTTACTGTCAAAAGGTGAAGGTCTGAGGCACAGGAAAACAAGATGGCTTCTTTTACAGACAAATGAAACCCCAGAGCAACTGAACTGGTGCTGTGGTGGATACACCAACTCAAAGCATGTGTATAAACCCTTTCAATTAACAGAATCCCCAGTAGGGAGCAGCTACTGTATGCTGGTCCTTTTGGGCTCCACAATAACATAATACAATTTAAAATATTTTTATATCCAGAGAAAGCTCTTATTAATAATTCAGTGTTTTGCCTCTTAACTGTGAAAATAATCTTCGGAGCTCATTCATTCTTATTGTATCATTAGCATAAACACTTGGCTATAAACAAAGAATGATCCACGCGCTTCATGCAGTCATTCAACTTTATATAGTTTTTACCATAGACTTGATTTAAATAATGCATTGACCTGAACATCCTCATCCTCATCTGTGTTGTAATCTTTGGTTCTATTGTGTTGTTTGGTATGTATGAAAACTTCGAGTAAAAGAAATTTTCTCATCTAATATAAGAAGGAAGGACTAGTGAGCTGTAAAGCATTCACAGATGCTTCATTGGCCAAGACATAATAATTTGTGAGTGGCAAGAAATAGTGTTCATATCATCTTTAGCTATGAATATGTTATTTATAGTCAGAGAATGGAGGCAATATGCAGTCTGGGAGTTTAAGATATTTAAACATCTTTTATAGCTCAGATCAATGCCTGTGTAACTATCCCATCAAATAATATGGACAGTTTTCCTTTAGGTAGATACTAGTAGACACAGTAGCACAGTTACAAACCTGCAGTGGGAGGTGGTGGAGGCGGATGAGAGATTGCACAATATTGAAATCCAGCAGTTTGAGTGCAAGGTTCTTCTCTCACCTTTGTCATGGAAGGCAAAATTTGGCACAGAGAGACAGTGCTGCATTTTCATGAGTTTTACAGGAATGTGAATGTCAATATATAAGCTTGCAGTGATAAAAGCCGTGAAAACAAAGTGTTAATAGGGAGCTCAGATGCAGAACATTAACACTGACCGAGTAAATCCAGTGTAAAAATCCATAAATCCTGACCAGATGCTATGCAGTATCAAGCAGGTAGGATAAGCTTAGAATAGCTTGTTGTGTTTCACAATCTTTCATGGTTCACAATTCATTTCTAAATCCAATTACCACCTGTCCTGTGGGCATATACAGTTTCCTTTGACAACTGGATTCTAAAAAAAAAAAAAGTATCTACAACACCCAGATCCAATAGTGTTGACAAAATACCCTACATAATACCTGCATGCCACTCTTTTCATATTCTGGTGATGCTGTCAAAATTGATCAAATGTCCCCAAATTACCTTGTAGGCTGTTTCACCGCCTGCCTTTGAAGTATGAGTTTAGTTGTGGCGTCTCAATTACCTACAGTGGTGGAGTATTAAGATTATGCAGTAGCAGGATCTATTTTTGAAATGTAAAAGACTGAAGCCCTGACTAGGGATGAGGCAGCTTACTGACCTTGAAGGTTCATCAGTATGTAGTTTTTCACTTGTAATCGCAGGGAGCTTTCAACACAGTGACTGAAGGAGAATATTTTTTCTGCATGACTACCTACACTGACACAGTCCCCCATGGGATTCTGTTTGATGCGAGAATAGCAGCCTGCACAGATGTGTGTTAGTATGAGATAAATTTCACTTGCCTTTAACAGTGTGAGTTGATATGTGTTGGTTATTTATGAGTTATTAATGTATCCCTGCTTTTCTGTTTATGGATGAGCATGCGGGTGTATCCACATACATTAATGTATTACAAGCTCCTACTAATAGTTCTGATCATGCAGTGTAGTTAGTAGTCTCCCTCCTTCAGCAAGCAGCGATTTACTTTGTTAAGGTGTGACCTCATCATCCTGGCTCCATGATCCTCCACCTCCCCCCTGCATGAGCAGGCAGCCCTGATATCACACAAGCATACATAGTCACACAGGGACACACAGAACAGCAGCAGAGGGGACTGGGCAGGGCTGGGGAGATTTTCTCATTTTATTTGCAGGGTATATGTGTCTATCTCTCACTGTGTGTGTATGTGTGTGTGTGTGTGTGTGTGCACAGGAGAGACAAGCAGAGGGGGAGAGAGAGAGAAAGCGAAACAGGGGAGGCGAAAGGGAGGGAGTGTGGATCATGCATGTGCATTAACTCAGCTCCAGCGGCGCAGCAGCAGCAGCAGCAGCAGCAGCAGAAGCAGCAAACAGAAACAGCAGCAGCACAGGAGGAAAGAGAGAGAGAAAGACAGAGAGGGAGAGTTGGAGGGAGGGTAGTAGTCTCAGGCACAGGAACAAAAGCTGCAGAGGACTGCTTTCCATCTCCACTAAAAGAACAACGGAGGAGTAATAGAAGGAGGAGGGGTGGTCATGATAGTAGTGAGACAATAACGGAAGAGAAGAGGCACATTGTAGTCAGTGAGGACTGAAACCAAGGCTCTTCTCTTCTCTGCTCTCCATGTTTTTGGGGACTCAACGTACCATTGCCTTCGTCTCCAAACCCAGAGGAGGATGTCTGTGTCGGGGAAGAAGGAATTTGATGTAAAGCAGATCCTCAGGCTCCGCTGGCGCTGGTTCAGCCATTCATCCCAAGGTTCTGCTGGTGGCGGAGGTGGTGGCGTTGGCGGGGTGGGAGGCTACATCCAACAGGATGGCCTGGACCACAGAGGGACGCCTACCCAGGGTCGGTTGAAGAGTCACTCACGGGAAAGAGGTGTTGGAGGGCTACGGAAGACTAACAGCCCGGTCCACAGCATCTTGGCACCAACGCCAGGGCCCACGCCTGTCTATGTCAGAGCGGGGCATCAATCATGGCACCATCAACAGAACACCATCCAGGGTCTCAATGAGGAGACTTCAAAGAGCAGTTCCTCACCCAGTGCCACAAGGAAAGAGGACACCAACACTGGCCAGGAAGATGTGAAGAGCAGCACAGAGGAACCTGCAGAGGTGGAGGCCAGAGAGAGGTATGACTGTCATTAGGTATTAGATATGTAGGAGACACAGATTGATTATGTGGCGCCACATCAGTCACTTTCTGAGCATATGTTATGCTCAGTTAGCAGAGTGCTATTTTGGGAACACATGGTTCCCTCACATTTCATAGTGAAAGTATAGCTGCTAAATAAAATCTGCATCCAATGGGGAAAGCCTGATGTCTGAGGCAGAACGTGAGGATTAGAAAGTGAGGATGTCTTGTTGTGATCGGGAAGGATGAGCACAGCCCTACTTTAAACAATAAATGCTGCTTACTTAGCACATAACAGTCATAGTTAATATCTAATTTCCACATCTCTGAGATTAAATACATTTATACTGTGTATGACGAGTGTATCCACAAAATTTTAACTTCATTCAACATCCGCTGTGCCATGCAGCATGTAGATCCTTTAATTAAGATCAGAGTAAATTATCTGCAAGGCTATCATTTTCCAATTTACTCAGGCTAGGCACCTGCCACCATGGCTCACCTGGGGAATCTCACTCTCATTGTCCACAGCATGTTAGGCAGGATAAACCAATAAAGCATCCTTTTAATTATTCAGTGGACCGAAAGCCCAGGTTTTTTTCTGCTCCCTTGTCTGTGTTGTGGTCCAGATTATATGCACAGTATGCCTTTGCCTGGTTCCTCTGAGTATTTAGTTTTTACACAGCACACTAATGCATTTTTTCATAGAGTTAGAAGTGGATTGCAGGGAAAGAGCAATTACCTCACGTACCGGACCTATAAAAAGAGGTAGCGCAATCACATGAATTATCTAGACTGCCACTAGAAACACTTTAAAAGGCACAATCTATCATACCTAGTGGCTGGCACAGGCTATTGGATGTATTTTCTACCAAAATCTTTTTACCAATACTGATGACAAACTCTCAGGGTCATAGATGTTTTTTTCACCTATAAATCCCACCCCCTGCCTTTCTAGCTTGTGTTTTTTCCCCCTGTCTTCCATGTGATCCTACATCTTCTTCCAGGAAGTAAACAGGTTAGAGATGTGTGTGTGTGTGTGTGTGTGTGTGTGTGTGTGTGTGTGTGTGCGTGTGTGCGCGTGTGTGTGTGGTGTCTGGCAGAACACTAAAAGCACCTCACATCAAGGTGAAATGAAAAGACCAACTCTCCTTTTATCTTGTCTATGACATTCTAAGGTGATTGTTCCTTAAGCTTCTCTGATTTCTGCACGCTTTTGTTTTCCGTGCACCTGGCGATGAAATGAACAATGAAACTGAAGTAGTTCCTTTGTTTTAGAAAAAGCTCACTTTGATTAAACAGATAAATAACCGCTCTCTACCTACAGCCAAAAACGTGTCAATATGCATTAAATAAATGCTAGAGGCAGTGGACAGTCTGAACAGAACATGAATTATTCTGAGTTAAAATAAAATGCAGTTTGGAAGCAGCTCAATGTTCTGCTCTATGTGTTGGCATAATTGGCAGATGTTCATGTTTTGGGGTCCCTATGTGTGAAAAGTGCATGCATAAAAGATGTGCCTCACAGTAAAAATGTGTAACTCTCTGGCTCTCAGGGGGACCTTGAGTTCATGCTGGCCATGTAAAATACAGCACAGCCATCATATTTTGACAATGATACTGAAATATTAAAATGGTTCTGCTCTATTGGATCATAAAACTTGGCTCAGTTGCTCTGGGCAATAGCGATTCCCATTTATGAATTTGATAATCAGCAATGGAATCTGCCTTAAAAGTCCTTTTAATCAGTTTCATTATTTTTCCCCACCTATCACTTTACAGTGTCAACAGAAGATGAATCTTCTAATGGCAGCATTTTGACAGACAGTTCCATCACTTTTCCCCTGTTTTACATAATTATTAAGGCAAGGAATCAGTGTTTTCTGAACATTCATTGGCTTCAATAGCAAAGAACGGCAGCAAAAATTAGTTTGACATGAGCAGTTAGCAGGGAAACGCATAGCCGCGTGTTGCATGATGCCACATTTCAATCAAGGTTATGTTTAATGGAAATGCAGTCACTCAATAACTGTGAAGGACCAGACTCAGGAAATGACATTTGGACACGCAGTGCATCTGTAGATGTACAAAGTTGCACAGCGAATCAGGCCAGTGACTGTGTGACACATCATGGCTCGCATGTTCATCGGCGGCTAAGCAGATGTGTGGATGTCACTGAGATATGCACATTCATTTACTCCACCAGCTGGGTGGCCCTATTACGTCTCACATCATAAATCCGTGACACATAATTTGTCACAATCCCTCAGGCTGGCTCTAGAAATGAGTTCTGCCGGCTGTGAAAAATACAAAAGTTTTAGCCGTTCCTCTGTGGCTGGAAAATATGTGTCAGTCATTTTGTGGTACATGCCCCTCAGTGATTAGTTTCTTTCTCACAATGTCTACAAGAAATCCATCCTATCAGTTTCTTCCGTTTTTTTCCCTTGATTTGGTTTCTCACTTCTGTTACTAATATTTACGGTTGTTGTCAAACGGATCTAACTGGCGGTGAAAACAGCTCATGCTAACTCGTGGGTGAACATTATTGGAGTAAATTATGTGGAAAAAGTATCCAATTTAAAATTCTCCACGAGTTGAAGATTTGCTGTTTTATATTAATATGCATAATAGTTCCCTGGTATTTATGTGGCAGGAAGGCTCTTGGAAACATTGAGCTAATGAAACATATTTTCGTCTTTAAATTTAATGTGGTTAATTATGTTTTGTAGCAAACTCTAAAAACCTGCGTGGGTGCCACGAGTACTGAAGCTAACTCAAAAAGTCAGTGACTCATTTAAGTTGTGGTATATGCTTGTGTAGTTACTCTCATTCTATTAGCATTCTCCTGAGTTTAGTTAACCTATCTCATCTAGCTGACTGGTACATATCCACAGAGCTGTTAAGAGATATAATACCATGTTTTTTCCCACCCTTGCTCCTAATGCCCCTACATAACTGTATATTTGTTGTGTCCTCACGACTCTCATCCAAATAACCTCTCCCTATTGTTGGCAGAGAATATATGACAGAAGTTAACCTGAATGGAATGGAAACCCTGACCTCTCCCACATAAACACTAACAGAGGCTTGAGTCAGCGGGCTGTTAGTTTGAATGATATCTCAATTCTCTCTCTACCGCCTCGGAAAAGAAATACCACCACCTCTCCCCCTGTCAACAGCAGTAATTCAGATATTTGTTGGATGCCTCATAACACCACAAGGCTTATAGGGTCTCGGGCTACATGTGACACATCCAGCGGAGGCGTCCTCAAGATGCTGTAAATTGCAAAATACAGTACATCTGTTGTAATCTCAAAATGACAGCCAGGCGGATTAGAAGATTTTGTGATCACATATAATTCTGAATGGTCTTTAAATTTGTCAAATCAGCATTCTGTATGCAACAAGGTTTCCTGAGATGGAAGCGAAACGTTCAGTGTTCAGGAGCCCTTTTTGTGGCAGAAGGCTTTGAACAGCAGTGAGAAGAGATACAGCAAGATTGTATGCTGGATTTATTCTCTCATTTCTGTACAAATGTGGATGGGTCATTTTTCCACCAAATGGACCTAATTCAGAGGAAACAATCCCTGACACAGCTTTCTATGAATTTTACATGGTTACTATTAGTAAGGGCTGTGACGTTATTCACCAGTGTCCTGAGGCTTACATCCAGTAATTTGCACTGAAAAAGAATCACAGAGGAATGGACGACTGTGATCAAGCTGAAAATGTGATAGTGTGGGCAAAAAATGAAACAAGGAGGCAATTTAGAAAATATCCAGTGGGTTTACTATAATATGCACATTAGAATATACAATAAAACTTAAGATCAGTGTTAAGAATTCAGGAAAATGAAAAATTATTCAATTAATTTGTGAAATAATTCACCACGTTTTAGAATCCCCCCATGTTACCATTAGAATATTAAGGCCTTAAGACCACCAAGCTAGATAGACTGCAAATACATACAGTAAAGGATCTAAAATATCTGGATCTATAAATATCTAATCTATACAGTAGACCACATGTAATCCAGGACCCACCACTGTAATGTTGTGGATTAATTTGTTTACCCACTAACATCAGATGTAAATAAATTACGGACAACCCAACAAAGATGACGGTCCGCACTATATAAGTTAACCTGCCATCAGCAAAGCAGTGGGGAGCTTTCTGCTAGGATCTGCACATTTTTCCCTTACAGGATGCCCCCAGCCCACCAACACACACAGACACACACACACACACACACACACACACACACACACACACACACACAATTTACACCAAATTCCTCATCTATAAATTCACAGCTCAGCATTTCAATCACAGTTAACCTATGAACAATGGCTGAAAATCACAACATGGGATTAAAATTGACCATACGCGCACCTTTTCAAGGCACGTCCAGTATTAATATGTTGTACTGAACATAACATAAAGAGTGAAGTCTCTATTTTGAAATATATTCATAACCTGGCACAGTACTCCTCAATGGTGTCAAACAGATATCTCACTTACTGTATAAATCAATTATGCAGAATATCATTATTAAACCAACAGCTATTTTGACTGATAATTTGTAATTTTCACTGCATTATTTATCTCCTCTTCAAGTAGTTTCTTAATATTCAAAACAAAAATCAGTAACTCACCTGATGTGTTCATTATCTGTTCGTAGATACTGTGCTGTCATGAACTTCTCCACAGCTCTTGTATACATCATGTGCAGAAGGCAATATTTCATTTCTGCTAATAGCTGTGGCAATTTTCCACTGCACTCTCTAACACAAAGGGGCCGCCGGCCACATTTGGAGCAGATTTCAAAAGACATGGTTCCTGTATGCAGCTGCATTTCCTCCGTCATTATCAATATTGAGCATGTACTGTATGTCTGGCATAACAATGGCATCAGAAGAAGAATGTCTGTTGTAAGCCTGGGTGAGATAGGAAAAGTGCAGAGAGGAAAATCTATTTCAGGGCAAAGTTATAATTTCAGTCTCACTGCTGGGATCAAGTTATTACAGTCAGTGTATATACTGTATTTCTCTCCATGCACACAAAGCCGAATGGCAGTACACCGACTGTCAAAGCGCAGAGGCATAAAGATCTCATGGAATATATACACTTGGCACATGCTGCATGAGGCTTTGTAGGGGTTGTTGGATTGTCAACCCAACCCAAGCTACTCAGCAGCCTTCAGGGGCAAATGGCTGTTATAATCCATTTTGAAAGAGACATTTCCCGTTTGGCCCAGGCAGGCACGACTTTCCCTCTTGTAGAGGGATGGAGTTGACACTAGTTGGAATAAGACTGAGATTCTCAGCAACATGTCTGACTTATAACCTTTACAGCTAGCGGCTAATCTGGGCTGATGAAAGCACATCTTGAATCGTCGAACCATTCATCTCGGAGGGCAGTGTCAGCACATTGAGAACTCGATCACATCAGATGGAACACAGGGAGGGACATTAAACCTGATTTTTAAATAACTCCTCTGTATTATTATTAATGCATCTTTACTTTATATTACTGCATTTGTCTTTATCTTATGCTTAAAAAACAGCATATGGATTTTTCAATGGCACAGCCTTAAAACAGACTCCTGGTCTTGACAACATGGGAAAAAAAGCTGCATAGCATCTCCTTCACCTGCATAGCAGAGTTTTTTAAGTGTGCAGTGTCTTTTCTCAGATCCAATTAGTCACATTGAGATGTGATAGCTTTGGAAAGGTGTAAGGCGCAAATCACAAGACTTCAGGTGAGATGTGCTCACGAACTAAAATCTTATGTGCAGGTTAAATCGGGATGGGTCGATTCTGTTCTGGCTTATTTCATTCTATTTTAGGTTAATTTACCTTCTTATATGTCTCACAGTCACATTGAAATTGTTTGTAGACCACAAAAGAAATCCATAGGCCCTGTGGGTCTCTGTGAGTCTTTTTGAATTGCTTGCGAACTGTGTAATGTACAGCATTGTCCCTGCAGCAGTTTCTCTGGAGTAGGTGTTCTGGGGCTTTAGTGCTTCGATAAAATTGGGCTATACCTCTGATGATCCAACTCACTACTGAAAGCGAACTATACACCTCAGAGAAATTTACTGCTCCCTAGAATGTGATACCAATGCAATTAGTGTCGGAGAGATTGGTAGGCATGAAAAATCCTTACTGCATGCCTCGGAGCCAATACAAAGGCAATGCATCTTAGTTTTACGGCCCCATTGCTTATTCAGTCTTGTTTGGTGTTCCTCTCCAAGACTCCAGAGTCAGTGGGGAATTATTGTGACAGGGCAATAAATTACTCTTGCATTTAGCATAAAGTCTCACAATAAAGATTAGACTATAGGATACTGCGGTGACCAGAGAGCAATATAAACAATTCCTGGAAGGAAAACCTTGCTTTAGGTAATCAAGGGAGGAGAAAGTCACACACTCGGCTAGAAACTTTATAATAGTGTGTTAATCAGGACATCAATAAAAGCCACCACCCCCTCCATCCTCCCTGCATTATTAGTCTTAGCATGTGCCAATATGTTGTGCTGCCAAGCATCACAGGGTTTTCAGTTCATTTGTATTGACATATCTGTAACTTTGCTGGTTTATGCAGCTCTCATATCAGCGTATGAGTGGTAATGAGTGGGGACATTAAGTGTCTCTTTAAATAGCAGTGACATTTTTTTTTCTGGTGCACTATCAGTCTTTACACAGCAGTGGCACCATGAGATGACAGTAAATTCCCTCGGAGAGGCGGCTTGGGTCTGTTTATTTGGCGTAACAAACAACCCTAAATGTCAATGAGTGGACTTGCCCTGTGAAGGACACCAAAGTGACTGGGCGGCATTATTTGCCACAAGTCTGAGGGATTACTTGGATGACTGTAAAACAGCATGTAATCTAGCAGCCTGTGGGGACACAGACCCAGCCTCTCCACAATGCTGTGAGAAACAGGCTTGTTCACTTGTTAAGTCCCTGTCTTTGGAAAACACACAGATATGCAGACACACGCAGGAACAGACACAAAGGCATGCACGCATACAGACATAAGGAAATTGTGTGTCTGGGTAGCTGTTGCATAGATTGCGGTGCTTGCTTGTCCCATTGGACTGAAGCGCTTAGTTATCCATTTATGCGCAGAGTTTAGTCCATAACAATTTTAATTTCAGCTCAGAGTGGCAAGAAAGACGCAGATGCACACAGGGAATAGAGGATTCAGGAGTGCCATGTGTCCATATAAACCCTTTTGTGTCCTCAATAATTCGTTGCTTATCTTGCTGTGTACAGCACATACTTGGAGAAGGAGGATAAACAGTGAGCATAATTAATTAATTTGTTTAGTTAATTTGTCTTCCTGAATTAAAGTCTCTTTATTAATTTCACCTGTGTCTCAGGTTTCTTTTGTTTTTGTCCTTTTTTTGATTTAGAAGAGACGGCATGCCATGTTGTAACAGGAGCAAATGGGTTATGGTGCAATGCCAAAAAAAGTGGAGAAGCGTTTCCATCAAGAAATGTACATTAAAAACAGAGCAAAATACATCTCTTTTCTCTTCCTCCTTCCTTACAGGTTGGCTCTGAGCACCTTCTCCAGAATGAACACCAACTCCTCAGATGAGTTTTTCCAGGCCACAAATCATGCAGAGCAGACTTTCCGTAAGATGGAGACCTACCTCCAGCACAAGCAGCTGTGTGATGTCCTCTTGATAGCAGGGGATCACAAGATACCAGCTCACAGGTTGGTGTTGCTTTGATTTTATTAATTACACTTACATCTGCTTTAGTTACGATTAATCTGGATTCACTTAGGCCAGTGTCAATGTGCACATCCATGCTTTGGTCTGGACCACGGGTGAAACATGAAACATGTTTTATCGGTCCGATCCATCTGAGCAATAATTGATGAAGTTTTGAAATGCAAAGCCAAATCCTTTTGATTTTTAGGTGACAGTTGACAGGAACGACATGCAACTCCATGTTCACTGGTCTAAATAATGTACACTGCTGGGATCTAATTACACCTCAGCCCTTCCTCATTTCCACAGTACATTTGATACATGGAAGAACACTGTGATCCACTACATAGAGGTGTCAATATTTGGGCATCCAACCCTCGGTTGAATGGCTGTAACATCCCTGATGTTCACTGAGTGCATGCGCTTGTACATCTATCCACCGGCACATTTTGTTAGTTCATCCAGACAGACTCATGAAACAGAAACCAGAATGCTCCACAGAGAGAAAAAAGTATCAGTGACTGACCTAGTTGGGTGAAATGAACAGCTCTCTGACTTGTCTGTTTCAGTGTGGCTTTATATTTGCTCAGCAGATATGGAATATAGATATACTAAATGACACATGAGATAATAAATATATAATGGCTTCACTTTATTGTGTTGAGGCTTAAATGGATAAATGGCTATTTTACCTATCAATCTACAATCCTCAAAGTGAAAGTGAAAACATGTTTTTAGAAATTTAAGCAGATTTGTAAAAAATCCAAAACTGAAATCTCTTATTTACAATAATATTCTAACTCTTTGCTATGGCACTCTAGACTTTGGTCAAGTGCATCCTCTTTGCTTTAATTATCCTTGAGAAATGAATGAATCAACTGAGGATAGTTTAGAAAGGCAGAGTGTATGCAACCTGAGACTGGGGTGATGATTCACCTTTCGGCATGAGAGTGACACAAAGCAAACAGACTACACAGGAGAAGTCTCAAAGCCCAGACTTAAACCCCACAGAGCATCTGAGGAGAGACCTGAAGAAGGCAGTTCACAGACACTTCCCATCAAATCTGACGGAGCTTGAGAGGATCTGCCGGGAAGAATGGGATAAACTGCTCCAATCCAGGTGTGCAAAGCTTGAGAGGACTTGAGGCTGTAATTTCTGCCAAAGAGGCTTCTACAAAGTGTTGAATTAAGGGTCAGAATACTTTTGTAAATAAGAGATTTCAGTTTTTTATTTTGAATGAATTTGCAAGAAATTTCTAAAAATATGTTTTCTTATGTCTTCTTCTTTATGTTTTTGTCATTCTGGGTTACTGAGTGTACAGCGAAGAGCAAAAATTTTATCCATTTACAATGAAATCTACAACGACAGTAAAGTGTGCAAAAAGTGAAGGGACCTGAATATTTTCTAAATATTAGAAACCACAACATTATGGGAAGATGGGTGTAGACTGTTGGACTGTGTCACCGGATCTCAATTCCTCATAATGCCTTATGATCTCTCTTTTCCTTCATGAATCTTCCAGTGTGTTATGCGAGCTAGACAAATGAGTTCATAATTACAAGCCTGACCAGTGTAGCTATTAGCAACATGAAGTATGTGGGGTAATTTCATTCATCACACACTGACAAAGTGGAATGATACAGAATATGGGAGGAACAGTAAGTTACACAATTTCTCCCCGGTGACCTAGCATGGTGTAAAAGCACACAAGTGGCATAAATCACTGTTAGGACTAGTGCTACATGGAATTATTACGCCAACAGCATAATGTGATACAATAAACTGCAAAGATATGCCCTTTCTTATGAAGCTAAGCATTTGAGGGATTCAGGATTGATTCACTAATCACTTTAAATAATCAGCATATAGATCTCCCTCAGACATTTACGCTTATGTACAGTACAAGAGTATTAACTCATGATGTTTTCTTCATGGCAGATTGGTCCTGAGTGCTGTGTCAGACTACTTTGCTGCTATGTTCACCAGCGATGTGAGAGAGGCAAAGCAGGAGGAGATCAAGATGGAGGGAGTGGATCCAGAGGCCCTGAGATCCCTCGTTCATTTTGCCTACACTGGTGAGTGCTCATAAAGACATTCACTGGCTCTTGTAAGTAGTTATGAGACTTCTGAAATCCAGCGTGATTAAAATGGATCAATAAGGCAATTCATCACTGGGCAGCACTGCTTTATTTTACCAGGTAAATTTCCCTTTGATAAATCCCCCACCATGTGTTCAATCACAATATCCGGTTCAGTGGTATGTTTTTAATATTCTGAGGATGAACTATTCCTCAATAAGTATTTTTTTAACTATTAATTCTTTATACAGTTTCACTGCTAATATTTGTTGCCATTTCCTTGATTAAAGTTTTAGCGATTGGCAGTTATATTCAGTCTCGACATAAAAATGTGTTTTTGCCCTGTCCTGACATTGCAGGTGTCCTTGAGCTGAAAGAGGAGACCATTGAGAGTTTATTGGCAGCAGCTTGTCTCCTCCAGCTTTCACAAGTCATCCAGGTTTGCTGTAACTTCCTGATGAAACAGCTTCATCCCTCCAACTGCCTGGGAATACGCTCCTTTGCAGATGCCCAGGGCTGCGTGGACCTGCTCAATGTGGCTCATAACTACACTATGGTAGGAGGGCGAACAGAGCCAGACTACATTTACATGCTGGGTGGGCTAAATTATTCATTTTGTAATAAGGAATTGAACTCTCAAAGTGACTCATTATTGCATGAATATACAAAGGCAGCTGTAGTAATGAACGCTATAATAGTAGCAAGAGTATTTAAAAATTTACTTTAATTACCCTTATATGTGCTTTCACAATCACAATTTCAATCGAATGACTTCAGCTCCTTATAATCTAAGGTACTGACAGGAGTCCGATTACAACACTCATCTGAATTTTATTTTCCTCACATCGACTCTGATTATACCCTGCATGATATCCATTGTTTTGTCAGTTCAGTCAGTGAATACAATACGTCCTGGTTGGATATACTATACATAACACACTGAAATATTTGTGACTATCCTCTGTGTTGCGGCTTGTTGACTTAAATAACCTGTCAAAACCTGTAAAGGAAGGAACTGTTGGTGTCAAGGTTATTTATATCATATAATTTCAGTAGAGAATTGGGTGACATGCACATTTGAATAGAAATTGAATAGTTTCATGCTTGCACTTTGTCTAATTTGGTTATGTGGCTGTCAGTAAGAGATACCATATTGCCGCACATTGATTATTGCGCTGCCAGAATCGTGAAAATGTGATTTCTATATATCTCTGTGAGGATTATTTGCATTGGATTAAGATTTATGCACATATTTGTCAGATAACGTCTTGCTGGCCACGTAGAAGTGACAGCGCTAGGCAGGCGTTATCTCCTAAAGGACATCTGCTCAGCCTGTTTACAGAGGCCCCATCCAGGACCAGGAGGTTAATCTAATCATCAAACTGCACAAGAGGGCCAACTTCCCGTTCAATCACTTCAGTAATGAGCAGAGTGAGCTGTGGGCTTCCTGGATGTCCATCCTCTGGGTTCTAAGTGGAGCGAGTTGTGTTTTGATAAGCTTGTTTTTCCTGGTGGAGAGTGGCAGCCGATATCTGCCTCTGACATCCTCTTCCTATATGAAAGAGTTGCTCCTTTTTTATGTTGCAGTAGATAAAAATGTAATATTTCATTGTTTGAGATAACAGCACTTCTTTTCAGCAATAAAACTCCATTTCATTTACATATTTTGATAAATACTAATGGATTTAGATTGAGTAAAGGAATCCAACTTTAAGAAAATAATGAGATACAGCAGTCTGGCTATGCCAGCCACTGCAAATTACATGGTAATCGAAAAGTTCTTGAAAGGTAGTTTTCCCAGCCTCCCGCCGATTAAACATCAGCGTCCCTCGTCTTCCAAACACTGTTATTACACAATTACTCTTTTGCAGTAGTTAAATCAATTAGTATCCTCTTCCACTGATCTTGTTTTCCAGGCAGTTTACTCACCAATGAGTTTGCCAGCGTCTGAAAACACGTCCTTTTAAATGCTCATGAAATAAACTCTGTTGAGCTTTCAATTTTGTCATCAGCTGTTCTGGACGAGTAATTACAAATAATTGGTCAAACACAATGTCAAAGAGTTGGATGGAATTTCTCCCTCAGCATTACCACAACAGATCAATAGATGTCCCTCATTTCATTAAAGCTGTCTGTGCTAAGCTCTCAAAATCTGTCCTCATAATAGATCGGACCAAGGCACTGTAATTTGTTGCAAGTTGATGATCAATAGCGTGCTTGTTTTTCGTAATTGTCGAGCATCTACTCCGCAGCGAGCACTTGATTCGTCAAAGTTATTCTGGCATCTTAATAATTAATGCTCAGCTGCTTTGTACAGAATGGAAACGGAGCATGATTACGCCCAAGGAATGCTCTGCATGTCTTTCATGTGTTTTAATGTTGGACATAACATAGAGGCGCAGAGGAGGGAGGGTGTTTTATGTAGCATCATCTCTAATGGAACTGCCCAGAGACAATGTCCTTGAAGAGGTAGCCATGCAGTGCTGTAATATCGCCTGGGCTTCTGGCCAGTAAATGGAAGATCAATCTTTAGGAAGGCAATAGAGAACAGCTTCCACAAAACTTAAAGCTGGACTCCACCTTGGTGTGATGGTAATGCTGGTGTGCAGTGCCATTCTGCTTCTCATTAAATGGCTTATAAATGCTGAGTGGTTCCATGTATGATCAGCAGCAGAAAAATGGTTTATAAGCTCATGAAGAGGCTTTTTTTGAAGATGCTTGATGCCAGATTGATTTGTAGCCTGCTGCTGTGTGGATCATTTGATTTAATGAGCTAAGTAGAACAGATGAAGCCGTCATATGTTCCTTCAAAAGTTTGAGTAATGGAGAGGATTTCACTGTGGTTATCAGTTGTGTTAGAAATTGGAGATAGAGACCTCAAAATTGCCATTCTCTATCTCCTTCCTTTCATTTTTCTTCACCTCTGTGTCCTTGTGACATTTGGCCCTCATAGGTATTGAAACACACACACACATGCACACACTTGCTGCACCGCGCGTACTCCTCGGCTAATGACTGATGATTATCTGCCTCCTCCGCATCTCCTCTGTGTTCCAGGAACACTTCCTGGAGGTCATTCAGAACCAGGAGTTCCTGCTCCTCCCCACAGCTGAGATTGTGAAGCTGCTCTCGAGCGATGACATCAACGTTCCCGACGAGGAAACCATCTTCCAGGCTTTGATGATGTGGGTACGGTATGATGTCCAGCATCGGCAACAGGACCTCGGGGTGCTTCTCGCCTACATCCGTCTGCCTCTTCTTCCTCCACAGGTGAGATTGCGGATGAAGGGGCAGAGGTGGGGATGAAGAAAATGCATGATCAGGATGATGTGGTGATTTTTGCTGAAGTTTGTAGCTGAGAACTAAGCTGTCAAAGATATTCACATTCCTATCATACAAAACAAACCAGAGAATATTTATGTCTGCTTGACAAATAACTGAAATGATTAACTGAATATCAAAATAGTTGCCAATTAAAGGCACTGCCCACTATACCTACAACTACTGCACTGTCAATAATCACTGTTTGTCATTGAAGTGAAGATAAATCCAAATGAGAGCTGCATATGAGTTTTTATTATGTACTGTCGGACTATAAATAGCTTGCTTATGTTTGAATTGTTATTGTTTTAAACACTGCAACTCATGTTTTATGAATGCTTTATTTCTGAGAAGACGCACTGTTTTACAGTTGTGTCATCCTAATTTACATAACATCAGACACAGATAAGCATTCTTTTGGCACATCTGAAATATAAAAATATTGCTGTTTTAAAGATACGGCTGCTTTATTTTCATTACTTCCATTACTTTCCAAAACTAGTTATGCTCATGCAAACTTTATATTTCAATTTACTGTGAATATATGCAGGAAAAATAGCTCAGAGCATTGTTGTTTGCAAAAAAACAATGAAGTAAGTGTTTTTATGAATGAAAAAAATATGTGGAAAGTATGATCTAATGCATTAGTTATCTCATCCATTGGCTTGGGAGATGCTGTTTGCTGTGAGGTAAATAAACACCAGAAATGAATCATTGTTTTTTTTCTAAATTCTTATTTAGTAGAAACTGAAAGGATGAACAGAGCGGTGCGGCTGACATTTCTTGCAGGCATAGCAAGATCAATAAACATAACTTTCTGTCATGAAAATGTACTGTGTGGTGAAATATTCACTTTTTACACCATTTGAAAATAAGTAAAGAGAATTTGTCTCTCTACAAGGGTCTTACAAAAATACCCTCACTTAACTGAGATCATAGATTAATCCTTGAAGTCAGAGAGATACTAAAATCACAGAGAGTTTGTCTATTGTTTCAGAATGAGAGTGAAAACTGTATACATGTTAATACTCTGTTCACATGTTATGTCTGCGTTCTATTACAGTAATTATTATTTCACATATAAACTGTTGAGGATTAGCATAGTCTTAGATTATGGAGCAGTTCATTGCATCCGCTCAAAAGATTTTAAGTATAAACAATAAAACAGTAAAACCTACTGATTCATTTCTTGTATTGTAGCTCCTTGCAGATCTGGAAAACAACAAGATGTTCTCTGATGATCTGGAATGCCAAAAGCTGCTGATGGAGGCCATGAAGTACCATCTTCTGCCTGAGCGACGTCCCATGTTTCAGAGCCCTAGAACCAAACCTAGAAAGTCCACTGTGGGTGCACTTTACGCTGTCGGCGGGATGGATGCCACCAAAGGTATGGCCCATTTGCACTAGCCAGCAATACACATCAACTCAGTTTAGGTGAATTGTAACACTTCACGTCTCTGTGGTTTTAGGATCTACCACCATAGAAAAGTATGACCTGCGGACAAACACTTGGGTCCAGGTTGGTGTCATGAACGGACGCCGGCTGCAGTTTGGTGTGGCGGTGATAGACAACAAGCTGTATGTGGTGGGAGGGAGAGATGGACTCAAGACGTCCAACATGGTGGAGTGCTACAATCCGATCAATAAAGTATGGTCCACCATGCCACCCATGTCAACGCATAGACACGGACTTGGTGAGTGTATCTTTTGAGGCAACTGTACTTCACTTACTTCATGAAAAAAAAAGAGGAAGTAATACATTAATGAAACAATGCTATTTTCTCCTAACAATATTTGCATTGTTCAGCCATTCAAAAATGTATTGTCACTTATTAACTTAGCTTATTAACTTTAAAGGTAATTTGGAACTAGTTCAGGCAGTCGACCCATCTGATGTTCCTCACTCTCCACAGTCATCTGCTATGTATACACACCCTCACGATTTAATGGTCTATTCAAGATATTTGCTTATCACTCTGACTGAACTATTCTGAGTTATTGTGCCAGTTAAAACCAATTAGTAGTTTCATGAACAAAGTTTAGGCAATGTTTTTCTAACCTTACCTTACCTCTTACCACTATTATGATTATTATATAAACTACTGTTTTCAGAGGGTGTCGACAACAAGATACAATTCATTCAACTAATTCAGTGTTTGAGGTTTTAGCTCAGTGTTGTGTTATGAAAAACATAAATTGCACAACACATGCTCAGAGGGGTCACGGCTGGCATGATGTAAAAAAAAAAAAAAAAAAAATCCCACATTTCTTTTTGAGATAGACCTTTGATATTTTCCCATTCCCCTATCAAAGCTTGGCAAGCTGTGCTGGCCCTGCTCTTCCTTACCCTTCCCAACCCAATAAATCTCATATCAGAGGCATTTGGATTCACAGTTGAAACAGGTCTGGGTAACAGAACAGGGAGATCTTGTCAAAGCATTCAGCTCACTCACCCAGTGTGGTCGGAGGTATCAGCGAGCCCAGGAGATCACACTGTACAGATTACCTGGTTTGTCTTTGATCTTTCCCGTAGCAAATATCTCTGGCTGCTTTGCTTGTGGCGTGCATATTTTGATTCTGAACGTATTTGAGCTTAGTGTCTACCAACATCCCCGCACGGCCAGTTCCGGCTGTGTGCATTATAGGTAAAGACAAGAAAAAGAAATATTATATTTATGCCAAAACCACCAGTCTTTAATATAAGGGAGCTTGAGGACAAGAATTGTTTCTGTCTGACAGTGTTTATGTCATTGGAGGTGCTCTGAATGTGCTCTTGCCCTTGTGTTTCCTCGAAAAAACTGAACTCTCACCAAAGGAAATAATGGTGCTAATATAAAAATCCATTGTGTTAAAACATCCTTTTCGCATTGTTACTGATGAAAACCGCTTTCCTCTGTGACTTGGGACTGAGGAATAACAATGCAGTTTTATAGTCTTCCTGTTTTTTTGAATAGATTTGTTCAGCGCTATGACTCACTCTGTTCAGTTCTAAAATGAGAAACGTGCCTCTGCTTCGGTTCTCTCCAAGAACTGTCGAAAGGAGAGAGTTTGATTTAGAAATGTCATTTTATTTCTTCACATATATTATTCACTAACATGTTACATTACCTTTTGCTGACATTATGCTTTGTGGCAAGAAAGTAATCTTTGTTTCATTAGCCTCTAGGAGGAATTGAATTTACCGTGGCTTTAGCTCTTATATTTAAATAAAATCATCTATTGCATTACAAAACAGTACTTGAATGTCATAGATGTTACATCATCTACTGAGTGCATATACTACAAACTGCCAATACAAAAAAATACACACACACTAGTGAAATACATAAAATGTGATGCGTCCATTTGTGTAGGTATTGCTGTGCTGGAAGGCCCCATGTATGCTGTCGGCGGCCATGATGGCTGGAGCTATCTCAACACAGTGGAACGCTGGGACCCGCAGGCCAGGCAATGGAACTATGTGGCCAGTATGTCGACACCACGGAGCACCATGGGAGTCACAGCACTCAATGGAAAGTAAGTTGCACTCTTTTTTTATGAAACCTACTCAATATCTCACACAGCCTTCTGATAAAAATGTGCAACCTTAAACTTTCGAGCAAAGTATGTTGTGTTTTTGCTACTTTGAAATATCATCCAGCCTAAGGTTGAGGTCACTGGCATCTGCAAACCCACAACAGACACTGAGGAGGCAGACAAGTACAGGCAATTTACACTAAAAAAAGAAATGCCAGTGTTTTTGAAAGGGCCCTGTCTGCCAAGATTTTCACTTTGTCATTTAAATGCGGAAAAATTCCATATTCCAGTGTTATAATGACCAAACAATACCACCGTTCTTGCACCTTCTCGCGTGTTTTAAGCCAATTTTCTTACAAAGTCATCTTTTTCTTAGACTTGCTTGAACTTTAACAGTAATCCTCATGTCTGCTTTTGTTTTTGCGAAGTATAAGTTTTCTTCCCTTGCAACAATACTCGGTGTTTATTTAGAAAATTGAATCATCTGCAAGTTCATTTGCATACTGAACTAAATGAATGACAATGAAAAATCCAGACATCTATAAAACTACAGCATGCCTTGTTTTGAGTCACAGTCAGCAGTAATGTGAGGCGTAACTTGGAATAGAGCATCTAATAACACAGACATGGTTGTGTAACTCACAGTGCATTGGTCCAGGAAAAGCTGGAAGTGCAGTATTAGTGTTGTAATAGTTTGACAACACTATACCTCTGAATCCGACCTCATTGGTCAGAGTGTGATAGACTACAGTGCGGCTGTGCAGTACTCAGCAGCTCAGAGCAGAGGCCGCTCTGATTAGAGTGGTAATTTATACAGTGTAATTGAGACTCTATAAAAGCAAAACACTTTATGTGTTTGTATGTATTAAATGCATTACAACAGTATTTGAAAGTAAATTAAGCAAAGAACAGACCAGCTCTCAGCCTAATTTAAATATGTTTGTGAGCCGACGGAGAAAAGAGGCTGCTGCTCTACATCCACTATTCAGTGTTGAAGTCGGTGCTGAGTTATTTCTGCATCTAGGTCAAAAATAGACAACAAGGAAACTGTTTCCCTAGCCTCTACTTTCTTGCTGTCGGGCCTGTGAGCCACAAGCACTTAAAACACTGATGTGATCTTTCTGGGAGAGAACACTCTCAAGGAAAGGGCCTTTGAAAACTGCAATCCACTGCTCACTGCTGTATTTTATAAAATCTGTCACATCGTCACTGTTCTGTCAGTATTTTTACTAACACCTGACAACTGATGTTTGCTTCTCTTGACGGATTCAGTAGTGCTGGATGTACATGTCAAATATTTGAGAGTTTGACCCCATTTTGTTTAATTTCCCAGACTGTTTGCAGTAGGTGGTCGGGACGGCAGCTCATGCCTGAGGTCGATGGAGTGCTTCGATCCGCACACCAACAAGTGGAGCATGTGTGCTCCCATGGCCAAGAGGCGAGGAGGAGTGGGCGTGGCAACGTATAACAACTTCCTGTATGCTGTAGGCGGACACGACGCCCCCGCTTCCAACCACTGTTCTAGACTCTCCGATTGTGTTGAGAGGTCAGTGAACGCTTGGAGAAAATACACAAACACAGAAATGTTGCGTAAGCAGTTTTGGATTGCATTTGGTAGAACTCAGTCATAGGTGGGGACGAGGGCTGTTGACTTTCTAATAAGAACAAAAGGTAGTTAAGCTCTTTTTGATCCCCACCCTGTTCCTGCATTTTGAGACTTGTCAGTGATACTCAACAGAAGAGATCATAGTTTCCACACATGCTTTTATTTTATAGTGTCTGGCACCATCTGCTGGCTATAATATCCTCCTGCAACACACCAGTAGAGCGCCTTCAAGTGTCATTAGCTGCTCAGGATACCTTCTCTTCTTTTTCAAAATATGGAATTGTGTCTAATTTATAATTGCTTCCTATTATGTTTATACTTAAAGAGATATTGTTGCAACAATAATCTTCAAAAGTTAATTGATGCATTCATTGGTTTTGCAATTGGTAATAATAAAATTAAGCAAGATTTCTCAGCTACTACAGATTAATTTGGCACATATATTTTCCACCATATGCTGTTTCATTTAATCATCCATGAAACTTTTGTTAACTGGTAGGATGCATGTATACTGACTGACTGAACAGACTTCAGTTTAACACTTTCTGATTGTTACATACAGTCTCTTTTGGGTCTTGTCAGCGTGTTTGTCAGTTTATTTTTTCTATAATTTCTCAAACTCTTTAGTTGTCTCCAAAGCAATGTTAAAATTTGTCCCTAAAAATATTTGATGCCTCAGGATTGTCACAGCACTTTTAACATTTTAAACAATCAATCAATTTGTCAAATCAAAACATTCTGATTATATCATTACCTCTGGCTTTTCCATTTATTATACAGTACTGGGATGCTATTTAAATGCATACTTCACAATTTACTGTCCGGATACATTCTCACGCATTCATTTCATTATTTTGCTGAAACCCGACAAAAAATGCATTTGAATGACTTCATTACAGGGAAATCATACAAAGTAAATCATATAACGTGTGTGTTTTCCTCATCTACGCGGTCAACAAAGAATTTTTGTGCAGCTGCTTCTGTCCTCACTGATGAGTCCAGCTCTCTCTGGACTCAGCATCCACCAGCTGCCGTTCAAGAGACAGTTTTGCTTTTAAGTTTCAATTTAGTTCTCTGTCTGTGCTGAAAGGAGTTTCCCCTGGTGACAATTCATACATCTGTGATTTAAGAGAGTGAACATAAGGGCGTCTCAATTAGTAGGGAAGGGATGCTGTTTTCCTCTTGAGATCCAGACGGATGGAATAAATGAAATTTTACAAAATAGAAAAAAATCTTCTTTGACCATACCAGCCATAATGCAAAAGCAGTCATTTGACCAAATATTGCAATTGCAGGTACGATCCAAAGACAGACATGTGGACCACCGTGTCCTCTCTCAGCGTTCCCCGGGATGCAGTGGGCGTATGCCTGCTGGGCGACAGGCTGTATGCTGTGGGTGGATATGATGGGCAGTCGTATCTGAGCACTGTTGAATCCTATGATGCACAGAACAATGAGTGGACTGAGGTAATTACATCGACCAAAATTAATTCATCACAGTTACACAACATGCCTTGAATATTATATTCTATATTAACCATGAACATTTTCTTTTTGGGAACTTTTGACATTTTAAATGGTTAAAATTTTAATGTAAGTGTAGATTGTGTTTGCCAGAACTGGTTACATATAACATCAGGGTTCCAGTTAATACCCTTTGGGAAGATAAATCTGCTGAAGTCACAGAATCCTATCAATATTTTATAGCCTTTGTTTCTTCTTTTGCAATATGTTTTTCCAATCTTGCCTTTGTAACCCTCTTATCTGCATGAAATAAAATTGGATTTCTTTGGAAGACAGCCTCAGATGAGAGGCTGCATGTTAACCTCTCTGTCTTCCTGTAGGAGGTCCCTCTCAACATTGGCAGGGCAGGCGCCTGTGTGGTTGTGGTGAAATTGCCTTGAGCGTTTTGTCTCATGACAGCACGGGAAACAAATGAGAGAGCTGCGAAGAAAAGTGGACAAACAAAACAACAGATCGAGGACACATCCTTCGAGAGTCATGTTTTTTTTCCTTTAACTCTGCTCTACAGATTTTTCAGAGGGAAACACAGGCAGAGCCTTGCCCATAAAGCATTGTTTCTATCATTAGTGGACATGTCTGCCCACTGGGGACGACTTGTTCAGAAACTGGAATGCACTGCACATTCTCCACATTCTCAACCGATCAAGAATTTTCATACACTTGGCTAAGCTGTAGCAAATCAGTGCCAAGCCTTTGTTGTACTGATTTGTTATACTAGTTTTATGAAAACTTCTGTCTATGTCTGTAAAATTAAATGTAAAAGTTACATTTTGAGTAAACAAGCCTAACTCCAGGTTAGCTTACATTTATACACAAACATTTCCTATCAGTGCCATCACATACAGTATATTTTTTGGGTTTATATTTCCCTTTATAGCCACTCAAATGAAAATTGTTATAATAAATAAATGTAACTATATACCAGTGTCAGAACAGATTCTTACTCTTGAATTAAGAAGACTGCTATGACACTGAGGCTAATGAGTTTGTCCAGGCTGGTTCGGAGTCCGGGAGTGAAATCAATTTTTTTGCTGAGTAATATATTTGGACTTTTTCTTGAGTACTTTTTTTATTGAGCCTGTAGCTACAGAACACCAAAGTCATTTGCTTGTCTTGTTACGCATTAAATAAAGGTTTACAAAATTGTGAATTACAGAAAATATATCATATTGATATTTCACATGGCTGTACAGATTTTTGTGAACTTTCTGAAACTACATTTGTGTTGTTAGAATCATGCCTAAACCAATGCACTGGTGACTGCAGTTGTTATTATTCTTTTGGCTTTATTTCAAAGGCATGCTAGCTGAGCTAAAATTTATTTGATTTATACAATATTGTATATCAAGATCATTGTCTCTACTGTATTTTAAAGGCTTTAATGCCTTCCTGGAAAGAAACAGCAAACTAAGTGGCGCAAGCTGCACCCAAACCACCAACGGTAACTGAGAGAAGTTCTATTTTGCATTTTTAAATTTCCACAGCATTTCTCTAATGTGACTCTGATTAGAATTTTTAGATTTGTAGTCAGCTGTTCGGCTGCCCATAAAAGTTAACATTACTAACGTCTTCACAATGAGAACTATTTGTAATTGTAATCCTAACATGTTTTGGGGGTCAAATCTTACTTTTTATGTTTTTATCATAATTTTGTACAGCATGCAAACCTCTAAATAAAAAGACTTCAGTCTTCTCTGCATGATCAAATCCATGTTTAGAGCTGAATGTGGCCCCTCAGCGGGCAGATTTTGATTTCTCTTGTTCTGCTTTAAGTAAACTAAACTCATTCTTTCACTAAACAGACTTGGAAGCTACTTTGATGTCAGAATTAACCTCAGTTTTGTTGTAACTGCAGCACCCACTTCTAAAATCAAGCAAGCATGTTTGTTGATATCGCTCTGGGTTTTCATTTTCTCATCAACAGACTGAGGACCAACTGTTATTGCTTGCCTTTGTGCTTTTTTTTTTTTTATTGTTTACCTTCCAAATAGTTTCAAAGTCCCTCCATTCCCTTCTCATGTGTTTGGTTGGATTCCAATAGTTTTTGCATATGAAAAACTGGCTTGTGTGTCCACATGTACAGTTTTTTAGAAAACACAAAATATTAGACACACATTACAGCAAAACCCAATTTGCACAGTCCATATCTGAGTTGACACAAAGATTAATCTCCTTCTCTAACTTTCTATTTCTGTTTATCTGTATCTCCTCCTGTCAGATCTTATAAAGGAAATCAATAAAGGATAATAGCTTTGACCTCAGTCCAGCTCCTCAGAGTATAATATTACTGAAAGCCCCAACATGTAGAATATTTATCTCAACATATCTCTGTCCAATTAATTCGAGACGCACAGTGTAACGGCTGTAGAAACATGAGAGCATAATGATGAAAATAGCTTGATTCAATTTGTCCCTGTATTTGATATGGTTGTTGCAAAAACACAAGATTCTTTCCCATCCTTTCCAGCTCAGTGTTTCCCAATGTTAAATTCCACATCTGTTAGACTAAACTGCTTTGCCAACACAGTCTAGGTGCCACCCACAGATCAGCAACCGCAGTTAAAAACACACAGTGATAAACAGCGAGAGAGTCAGCAACACGTGATGAGAGCATGATGCAACACACCGCCTCAAAATCATCAGCTAGGTTTTCCAAGACTGATTGTAGCTGAAAGGGCCCGAGGAAAATGTGCTTTATCTTACAGTATAACATTACAGTAGTACGCTTTCAGTGATCATTTAGAAATATGGCATCACAACACTGACACTTTTTTAGAGGTTTTAGCTGATGTTGGACAACTCTGATCCTGCTATCCTTATTTAACCCTTTTACAGCAGGTATTTAACAAGACCTCAATCCCTTGATATAAAACATCTTACTAGAAAAGAGGAACCTTAGTTCTTCTCAACATGTTGGTAAAATTACACTTCCCTTTATTTTTCTTTTTATATTTTGACGAACCATTAATGATAGACTGAGATTGTCAATGAAGTAATTAAAATCAAGATATCTCAACGCAATGCATCACAAAACAGCTGATTCGTCTCTAAATTTGTAAATTCCCACCATAAAACATGCAGGTCTACTCCCAAAATAATAAGAATTAATTAATAAGCGATATTTGGGGTGACTCAGCCAAATGCATGAAATGTAAAACATGCATTTAATGACTCCAACACAGAATGAATTTGTTTCATATTTCAAAGACTGAATGAATTTGAATAAAATCCTCTATCCCGTAGTGACTTCCATTTTTAAATCAACAACCATTGTAATGGAGGAAGTGAAGACAATGAGAAACATACAAGTTAGAAAGTGAGTTAATAAATAATAATATATATAATATTATATTTGATAAATAAATACTATATAAAATAATACAAAAAGCAGGTTTTTTTAGTTTAGTTCATCTTAGCAATTTGAGTTTTATTTCACCTGTTTCACACACACACACACACACACACACACACACACACACACCAACACACACACACACACACACACTAACGCACACACACTATCATGTAAGCAGGATAGTGTACAAACACATCATGCTGAATAAGCTGGAGTTTAGTAACAGAGCAAGCTGGCTGCCACATTCACACATATACACTCTGGATGTTAAAGATGTCCGTACCTGCCTGTTTGTTGTCCTGTGACTATCTTGTGACTGTCTTGTGCTGACATGTGGCTTCCTACGTAGAGGAAAACACTCAGGGTTTTTTCACTGGCTTAATTTTTTTTTCTCTAAATCTCACAAAGAAAGCGAATGAAGCACATTTCCCAAAAAAAGTTCAATTGTGATCATACCAATATCTTACCAAAAGAAGAATACGCTTAGGGGGTAAATTTATTTCAAATATATACCTGCCTTAACATTCATACTGTCTGTATGCATTGACTTTTTCCAACAATACTTGCACATAGCAACTAAACTATGGCTAAGGGCTCATTATGTCATGGCAACTAATACAACCTGTGGTAAGAGAAAGACTGTGATCCTATTTAAATTAGAAAATGCCAACAGCTGGTCAGTGCAGACATATTGGAAGTTCAATGTGGAAGGCCATTTTCTTTCTATGGCCACTGTCATACTAATATCTACTGAGTACAGTTTCACTTTCTCTGTGGTTACTCAAATAATTTTAACAATCTGTTTTTTTTTTTACCCAAGGCCACATCTATACCAAACATAACATCTCTGTCAAATACAGTATATCTTTATAGTCATTGTGTGTAGGACACTGCAGCACTCCTCAGATCCATCAGTAGCGTCAAATGTAGTAGATGTAGGTTCAAGCCACGATACCACACAGGACAAAGATCGGCCGGTGACTGGTTTTCATGTTGTGGCTGCTCAGTGTATACTGTATGCTCCTTCGTGGTGATGTAATCATATCATAAATTATCAAGAGAGGGTGCTGTTGCACTGCAGAGGACTCACCAAACCGCGCTTACCACTGCAAACGGCAAATCAAAGATCTCCAATACCATTACTGTTCATAATAAATGTCAACCGACATTAAGAATTCCAAGGACAAATACTTGAGCTAATAACCCTGCATAATTATTGAGACATGATGATGAAATGTTGGGAAATTGGATGTTAAGGCGTCACCTTCTCTTACTTTTAAATGAGCATCTTGCTGAGTTTTAAGGGGAGCACAGAGCCTCCGAACAAGATGAGTTCTGACTTGAGAGATGATTTATCAGGTTTTAAAGGGATTTTGGCATTACAAAAGTCTGAACAATCTCTTATAATTGTGTGACAAATGCAGACAGATTGTTCTATTTTTGAGCTCTGCTCCTAGCCCCTTTTTGATATTCTTCTTTCTTCTTTTTTTTTTTGGAAGTGAGGGAGCAGCTCTCCTTCGTATTTTATTCTTTTTTTGTGACAGTGAGAGATGGAAAGTGATGAGGAGAGAGGCAAGAGCACAGCAGGAGTTGCAAGCATTGTACTATATTGATTGTTGGTCGTGAATGCATAACATATGTGTACCAGGTTTGCTTTCTTATATAATATATATTTTTGGATTTAGGGGGAATGACAGATTTCATAAATTACAAATTACTGCTTTACAAAGATAACATGTTACAGGCAAAGAATTTTGGATTTCTCTGAACACATTTCTCGTCTGCCAGATAAATGATAGCGCTGCATAATTGTTTGCTGTCAAAATACAGCCTCAGAACTTCAGCATAGATCAGTTGGCCTAATGCTCACTGAAAAACGCCTGAAAAAAAAAAAAAAAGAAAAAAGGATTTGGATGGTTTATTTGTCAAAACACAGTGTTCTAAGAAAGACTGAGAATAAAAAAAAAACAGCATGCGAGGGATCATCTTCACCACGGGGACAAAAGACAAGATGGATCCCTCTCCAAGTGCCACAACAAACTGTCAACTTAGAATAAGATTGTGTCGTCAAGTCTGCTTAAATAAGCCTGTTAACATTGCACTTTTGACATCTCGGAATGCAGCGCCATATCAGGCAAAACGCTGTGTCTTCTCTTCCCCAGGTGATGGCAAATTGATTTCACACAGCAACAATTTTTTCGTGTGTGTGTGTGTGTCTGAATTCAGGAAGAGACACAGATTTAACATATCACACAGGCAACAGGCCTGTATGTAACCACAGAGGTGTGTGTGTTCCTGTTTCAGCTCAACAATCCAGGTGAAACTTGAGAAATCACCTGCTTGAGGAACTACGCCGCAAACCTTTTAGTGACACCGTTGGTGATGAAGTAGTTAGCTGAGCTTTCATGAGTCTAGCACTGATACAAAGAATGACAGTTGCTTTTCTCGTCTGATCAAAGGCAGCAGACAAGTGCTGTAGAATGTTTCTCCCTCCATCCTCCCCCCAAACCCTGTCTCTATCTAATGATAGTTGAATACATTGTCATCTCATTATCTTTGAAGAGGGGAAAGATCCCTCCCGTATGAGTGGGCACTGTGTCTCTTGCCATCAGACGAGCCCTAAGATTGGTGAAGCGCATTCTCGTCTCATTATGTTGAGTGAGAGATATCAGACACATCCCATCTGCCTAACGCCTTCCACACACATGCCGCCATGCTTCAGCCATACAGGCTGCCACAGAAACACTGCAAATAGTTGCTCTGCAATTGTATAACTCAGCTATGAGAATGGTTTTCTAAGAAGGTTCAGACACCGCTATCACCTAGATCACTGTATGGTTAAATATCATGGGCAGGATTAATATAATACAGGAGTGTAAGCTAGGACTAGTTATCACAGCGCCTACCACCAAAGAGGCCTGGACTCTTATGTCTAGTCTGCATCTCATATCACCATTAATATTGCAGCATATCATGTAGTTTATTTCTCAATGGTTTTAAAGTAGAACACAAAACTCATTTACCCCCAGGCAACTTGCTGCAAGGCTTTAAATGCGGTTCCTTTTGACAAATGAAAAGAGAACTAAATTTCACTTGTGCAATCCCTCCCAATTTCCCAATTTGCAAAGCCCCCCCAGGGTAAAGAAAGAAAAAAAAAGAACATATTACACAACCACACAATCTGATGCAATCACGTCCCAAACTTCAACCTGAAAAATCAACATGATACGGTTCATATACAGAAAATATACACTTTTTAATTTAGTTTTTTTCAATAAAAAAAAAAAAACACAGTCCAGTTGCATGAAGGTATAATTTTGTTGCTTGTGTGACTATTCTAATATGAATGAATAGTGCTCAAAGCCGAAAGCCAACAATAATAATATGTGACAGAAATGCCAAATTGGTCCCAGTTTCTCTTGACTGGCTCTAACAGATGTCATGGGCCGATTGCCAAAACATCTTATCGTGGACACAGTACAGTGAAGCCACAACACTGATCTACATGATGGATGTCAGATCAAAATGAATCCAGCCATGGTTTTACCAGCTTTGAATTCATGCATGGGGAAGCCTGTCAGGGGCGAGAGATGATGTGGACACTGGCTCTCACTGTTTGTCAAGATTTTACATCCCTCCCCCTCGCTACTCGTTTGAAGCAAGTCATCTGCTGTCTAGCAGCTTGCTGCCAGTACGCCTGAGAATCTAGATTCAACATTTGCGGTCTTCTCACAGGAATGAATGCAATTAGACTGTTTTGTGGGTGTAAAGCGTCCTTTTGCATACACCATGCAATTTATCATTTTAATGGGCCTCAACTTTCCCAGGGAACATGCTTTAATTTAGTAACTACACTTCGTCTATTCCTTATTTTATGTGTCTAATTCAGACAGTAAACCAGTGACCCATCAATGGCACTTTTTTTTTTTCATGGCAGTTTTGCCTCTTTGGAAAGCTGGGCCGAATAAAGAAATACAGAACTAAAAGCAGACTTTTGAAAGTTGAGCATCAAATGATGTCTTGACATCAAATGGAATAAAAAGGAATCATCAAAACCTGGAAAAGATCACATACACAAACAGCCCATTTCTTTAAATGAGATGTGTTGTTTGTTTTCTGACTGATACAACCGTGATGACAAAGTTCCACTTCTCTAACTCACTTTTTAAGCCTTTGCAGCATCCATAATTCAGAGAACATCATGTCCACTTCAATAACACAAGGCCTAGCTCCTTGAAGGACACACACAATATACATTTTTACTGCTTCTTTATTTTTCAGATAAATCATTGCAATGGCGGAAAAAAAAAAAATCTAGTGTTGCTTGTGTGCTACTATTGTGTCTGCTACGCCTCTTACCCCATACGATCTTTCTCTCGGCACATTACTGCTGCCCCTGCAACACCCACTTACGAATTACCTCCAGAACTAAATCACTTCCTTTGTCAGACACGACTGCCTTTCTTTCCCAGACCCATTGCTTACTGCTATTGTTAGTGAAGATGAACAGCCCACGACAATTAAAGGTGTGGACCATTACTTCAGCTGTAAGGAAGGTTAGGCCTCATGCTTTACAGCCTGAGGGAGTGCACTGCCGTATCTACATCTGTCATCCAGAGCCATAATGGACAGCCTTTCGAATGCATGACGAGCCAACAAATGTCCACCGCTCTGGGTCAGGTTTATGCAGCCATGTCAGACGTCTGACGGATGCACGCTGAGAATATTATGGAACCGTGGTGAAACTGGGTTAGAGAAACGCGGCCTACTGCAAAAACAGAAAGCACAACCATGCAGAAGTGCTACAAGCCCAACACATCACAATGGGATTTATTTAAAGCTGGCTGCTAACTTGTCGATGGTGTACAAAAATTAGCTCGTTCACAATGTTTATTTTAGATTCTATTTAGGAGGTTCTGATTTCGCTAGAGGTATTCCCTATATGTTTTGCTTTAGTCCTATGTTAATGACTATAGCTGCTCATCAGTTTTAATTGTTTAACTTCCTTTGTTTGTAACTGTGGCCCTTGAAGGCTTAATACACTACTTTTGCAGTGCATTCAACATGTGCAGTACAGTGTCAAAACTGGTTTAGAAACTACTAAATGCATACAATTGCTTCCTATTGACATAAATATGTTTTGCACAGGTAGAAGCACTACAATGGGACTGTTATCGTGACAAAATACACTATAAATTTTTGTAAACAGCTCAATGCGAGACAGCAATATTTTGTAAACCTAATCTTTTCTGCTTTGCTGCTTTGCCTCAGTGTGATCGTGACTAAATAGTTATGTCATAAGTATAACATCAGGTTGGTGAACTTCATGTACAATGTGTGTTGAGACGTCTGTTTAGTTCACTACTACACTGACTGACCTGTTGATTATTTGGCTTCTAATGAACCCGTCTTGTGCCAAGTCATTTTTAAGACAGTAAAAGTTAACAGGAAAATACTGCTTAAGTCGTAAAATTTACTACAGTTTAGTGCCTTTTTTTCCCCCAGGCATCATCCTTGGTACCATCTTATTGTGCTGTTGTACAGCGCTGCCCAGAGAGTCTGCTTTTGATGATGAGTTTGTAGAGAGTGTAAAAGCTGGTGCTGTTGTGTTCTCTTACAGCCAAATTGGCCAAAACTGCTTTTGCACTGCACTGCCCTATCCTCTTCTTCTGTTTACAGTAACGGAAAATATATTGCTTCCTGTGCACCAAGGGATTTCCCAGGAAAGTCCTGCCAGGCGAGAGTGATTAGAGCAACAAAAAGGAAATTCATTTATGTAAAAACATCACAGATGACTTTAATCTGTAAATCACTTTAAATATTACAGTAATATGTTCTTAATTCAAAATCCCATAGGGAAAGACAGGTTAGGTCAAACCTTCTTTAAATCAGTGAAGAAAATAGAGACGTATCACTACACATGCACAGGGATGAAATGACAGTTATATGAACGCAGGAAGAAAAAATGAAATTTCTAAAGTAATAATAATATGCAAGTATGGTGAAGTGATATTATAAAACTGAACACTTCTGCTACAGTGTTTGAGCTGTAGGCAATAGTCTATAACTACCTACAGATGTGATCTAACCAGAGACGCACCAGGGCTGATTTAATCAATTTTTAGAACATTTTGTTTCTTGCTTAACCCCAGGCAATCAGCAGTACACAGGCAAAACCCACATGGCAGCCATATTGCCAGGAGGATTGCCCACGGTGGACAAAAGCTGAACCTTTCTTATCCTCCTATAGCCCGGTGTCTGAATCTGATAGTGTATGCATGCAGATAACAACTTCAAAAGATTAATTCTCATCTTACTACACATTTTTTTGCAGAAAAATCTCTTGTACTCCAAGTAGCCTAAGTCTTTTGTTACATAGCCTTTAGCTTGGTAAAGAACTTTCCCTTCAAATTCATCCTGAGGCTCATGCCTGATACCCCTGTTTGACGTGCAGAGGTGTTAAATTATTTAGGTTGAATCTGTATTTTGTTATAGAATGGAGTTGGAAGGAATACTAAAACGTATCAAGTTACTAGCTATGAAGGCTGCTTTGGGTGAATTAAACACAAGATATTGACCTTGTAAATAGTGGATTTGTACACCTGATCATTACATAATGTTTCCCCTGACTGCTCCTAAGCACATCGCATTTTAGCAAGTTAACGAAAGAAAAATTTCTCCAGAGAGTAGTGCATGTGAGCTGGCTTTTAATGGGTATTCTCAATTGTCAATGGATATGCCAAAGCAGACTCACTTTAATAAGTCAAAGCATGCAATAAAGCACCACATACAGTATATGAAAACAATAAAATTAAAAATTAAATTAAAAATTTAAATAACGGACAAATAACAGAATTAGAATATAATAAAGTAAATAGTGAATGCCACTAGTTCAATATGTTCTGTGTCCCCTTTCTTCTCTCTTGCACTCTACTGTATACCTTATGTCCTTCACAGCACAGGAAACCATGCATAAAGACCAGGCTTCCCAGCATGCCTCAGGCTTTCCAACATAGTTGCCAGCAGGATGCAACACTGCGAAAGGTGCTGCCTCTTTAAGTCTCCTGTGTGGCATGTTAAGCAATGGTAATCTGCCGCAGTGCAGACAATAAATTCCACTGCATAACTAAGCGTCGCCTTGACATCGTACCTGGATGGAATATCATATGGGCAGATGGAGGGATAGATGGATGGAGGCCATGCTCCTTGCAGAATAAATATGTGTCCCCAGTGTTGACACAAACGTGACAGAATCCGACAACGAGTCGCAGTGTCGCCAGTTGTCCATGTGCTGTATTAGAGAAAAAAATAAATGAGGACTGTGCATTAATTATTTCCTCTAGCTTAGTGCCGGATTGGTCAACATGTGATTCATCTGTTCAGTACAACAATGGAGCTCAATGCTATGACAAATCTGAAGGCCTGGGCTGTCTTCCCAGTTCCCAAAAGCTTAATAGTGTGCCATGTGGAATGATGTAATGCTAAAACACTGCAAAACTTGAGCGCTCACCAGCTTTAGCGAGGGCAGGGGAAAGAGGGAGAAACAGACTGGAGAAAGAGAGACAGAGAGAGAGAGAGAGAGAGGGAGGGAGGGAGAGAGGGAGAGAGGGAGAGAGACAGAAGGAGACTCAAAGGGCCTGATTACTGCATATCATCTAGAATACAACTTGTACCACACAAATCTCCAGTGAGATCCCCATACTGTTGGAGTATGATAACAGAAATGAAAAGCTAGTTTGTGCTGGGGCTCTCTTAACACAGCCGCCTTGCACTGTTGAGGAAAGTGATCTTTGAATGTTCACTGCATGACTTAGACAGCAACTCTGCAGTTATTTGACAAACTGAAAGCCATTTCAGACTGTCACAAGCAAAATTATTTGGAACACCCTGTAGCAAGGACCTATAATCCCTAACAAAGAAATGTTATTATTCACAACAGTGTGAAAAGAGACACACCAAAGCTGCCCTGCACTAAGTGTGGGTTTTGCTATGGGTTTTGATCATTTTTTTCTCAATTTTTTCATGAAAAATATTAGACTGGCTTTTTATTCTTTTCACTTCTTTCAAGTACAGAAGATTAAAGGGTGGTGCGTTATAGCAAGCACAGTAACACTTGATAAAACAGCTCTTTGCATAGATATTGGTTCTTACATAAAGGAAACCAGTCAATCCAATTCTTACATTTGACAGCATGCTGTCAAATGTAATGAGAAATTCTCAATCAGATGCAGTGAAATACAAAGATCATTGCTCAGTTGTTCTAATCCATTCGTAGGATCTCTATAAGTGTGATTGCTAAATCTCAGCATGCAGTACTAACTAGTCAGATCTTTAGAGGTGATACTACATGAATACAACATTGCTTCAAAGTAAACTTTAGCTGTTATAACATAAGAAATAACTGATAAAAAAGTGACATTGCTCACTTCTTCAAAAGTTAAAATACTTTGTTAAAATTGAGCCGAACATCCACATCAGGTTAATGAATTTCTATAAACATTTGTGAGATATGACAAGAGTAAAATTTTGTTCTAAGAAGTAAATGCAACCCAGTTTTAAATTGCTTGAAATGAAGATCTGATATGATTTTTTTTATTTTTTTTTTTTTATCTCCAAGCATAGTCTGTGGGCATATTTCAGTCTCATCTCACACTGAGAAAAATATGCACAAGGAATACATATGAGATCTCGATCAGAGAATTCCAGAGAATAATCGCCGCAGTTTTTATCACATTACCAACCAAATTACATTATGTCATTAGGCAACATAATTGCAGTTTGTATTTTAAATCATGAGTCAGAGAAAAACATTAGATCCAAGGTGTAATGAGGCTGGATTCTTAAAAGGTCTCATAAGAGTAGTTTCTTCATGGTAAGTCTTTATTATTGCATGGCACAGAAATCAATTACAGTTTTATAGAGAATCTTGATCCCTTATGGGGAATTCAGCAAGGAACACTTGCATTTTTACAGGTCTACAGGATTTAGACGGCAATGAAAAGCATTCACTGGTGACATGTCCATGGTGTTTCAAAGCCAAATCCATGCTGGCACAAGCCTCATCCTCCTCATAATAATAATAATAATAATAATAATAATAATAATAATAATAATAGAAAGCCAACTCCAGTATAATTCATGCATCCAATCACTAAAACTCTATTTTACAGCACATGTTGAAATACTTTTTGTTGTCATTTTGATGGCTATATGACAAACTTGGTATCCAACATTCATGGTCGATTTTCTATTTCTATTCAGATCCCAGACCAATTTATTGCAGCCCGCAGAAACACGCTCTTTACTATGCATGGCCTTCTAATACCCTTGGCCCTTTTTGGACAAAAGGCAGGGCAGAGAGCCAGGGGCATTTCATTTCATGCTCTGCCTCCTCAACCCCAGATGTTCACCTCGAAAACATCTCCACTGAAACAGGTAGGAGCTTAATGGCCTGCAAATTGCCCCGAGCTCAGGTAATGAAATGCAACCTCTGTATAATTTTAATTGAGAACTCTGGATGGAAATCAAATGATAATGTGCTCCATGCATGGAAAGTTTTCAAGTAACAGTGAAATTTGTGTGTGGTGTGTAAGTGCAGTTTGGGCTAAGGTAAATGGCTTTTTCCTTGTGAGCCTCTCTTCATTTTAATTGTGGATTGCACGGTGTAATAAACGGGTTGGTCATGACTTAGCATCGGGTAAATGAAGCAGAGGATGTACACACCTCTGAATGCACAACGGTGCTCCATATTTACAATTCAATCCGACAGGGTGCCTATTAGAAGCCATAAAGCTACTCAACTGTTAGATAAGATACCCTCAATAACCCCCACCCCTCCCCCTTTACACACACACACACACACACACACACACACACACACACACACACACACACACACACACACACACACACACACACACACACACAGACACACACACACACACACACACCTATAATTCCTGCAGTTAACATTGTTCAGTCAATGTGTCTTCATTTATATCCCATGTTTTCTATATATGTTTATTACAAGTATTTGTTGTACTTGATTAAGTCCAACACAGAGCAGAGCCCTTATTCGTAATCATCTATTCTTGTTTCAACAGGATTGCAGTTCATTGCAGAGCATTCTCACTTTAACATTCATTGCCACTTAAAATGTTTACATGGCAAAAGTGTTAGCAAACAAATGCTTATTTATACATCCGGCAGACACAAGACAACATTTGCATTAATTTCGAGTATCTTTTCAGATGGCTTGAAAAATCAAAGCCCAAAATTTACTCTATTTTTGTCTCTGTTTTGGTCTCCACCAACTCCTGTGGGATAGATTTGACATTTTAGCTCCTAAGTTCTCCACTATGTTCCATGGCAAGTCCCCAATTTTGTCTTTGTGCCGTTCGTTGCTGGGCAGGTAGTACTGTGAGTTTTTCGCTGTTTGTCACTGAAAATGTGCTGCTGGAAAGGGAGTTGATGAGAGTGTCGGTCAGACTGTCTCGTCGCTTTCTAGTGGAGTCACTGTAGCGTCCAGTCTGCCCTGAAGAAGAAGCTCTGCTCAGAGGTCATATTATAACCTCTTGTTTTATAAATGCAACAGTGGCTGAAGCTCTTGGCAAGACTGGAGAGTGAACAGCTTAATGTTTACGTTGGCTCTGTAGCAATAGCAAAACTTACAAATAGCTCCTTTAACAACAGCACTATTGCCAGCTTTTAGTCAGTGACCATGAGAAGTATCGTCTTTCTCTAAGCTCTAGTAAACTCGTCTTACATTACAACTTTGTTGACCAAAAGAAGGTCACAGTCAACAGGTGTCAGCGATGCAGAGATGCTAAGGGTGCACTGCACTGTGGGACAGGCTTGGAGGATCCAGGGCAAACCAGATGTTGTCAAACTAAAGCCCCGTCACTGTGAAAAATATAGTATTTGAACCAAAACTTGAGTGACAATGACATGATTAAAAAAAAAAAAAAAAAAGGGGGCGGATGTTGAGATACAGACCAAGTGTTTGAAATACTACTGAGAGCCAGGCTGGTGAACACTTTACCAGAAAGCAATTTATATACAGCAAATTATATGTCTTCTTGGCTGTGTCATTTGACATGTGGTGCAGAAGTGCAAACTAACTGAAGTGCTGGTATCATCTCCAGACACTACTGCTTATTTGTCACCTGTCGCACCTCTCCCAGATGTTCAGGAGAGTCCTAATGATGTGCACTCTTGCTCTCTCTCGCACTCCTTGTCTCTCCAGTTTTTAGGGAAGAGGATGGAATTTGTGCTCTGCCTGAAGTTGACTCTCAAGTATGTTGCACATGAACACAAGCACACACATTCGCACACATAGATACATACATTTAGGGCATGGATGGACCATATTCGAAAACCTTCTGACAGGCAGCAGGTGACGGCGCCAAGGCCAGCTGCTCCTGCCCCACCTCTGCTCAGCTGTCCGAGCCCAGAGCAGCCTTTGAACAGCCTATTACCCCGACACAGCAACGGGGGAAAGCAATCAGCTCCAGAGGTGCACCACTCTCACACCAGATGGTGTGGGAGATGAATCGAGCCATTATATTAGTGCTGGATAATTCCTCAGATGAAGCTAATTAAAAAGAAAAATAAGTGCTATCCTCCCTCTTCTTACCTCCTTTGCAATCTGAATGGAAACTCCACGGACATTCTTTCACTTCACGTGAAAAGAGAGAAACAGATGTTTTTTGAGATTCCACAGACTAACTTTCCACCAACCGTTAAGAAATGAAAAGTTTCTTCATAAAACAAGATGTCCAGCATCTGAAAAACACCTGTTCTTAACTGAAATGATTGACAGCACAATCTGATGCTTGTTTTTCAGACGATAAACAATGCTGTTGACAAAGTCAGCGTATTTTAATTATACTGAATAACATCATAATCTGATGAGATCATCAGCTCATGATTGTTTTTATCCTAATATGTTTATATGTGTGTCATGTCTAATACTCAGGGATTTAACCCTTCGGCTGCATGAGCAGTCAGATGATATAGATACACTTTAATGACGAAATCCAGCACATTAGGAAACATAAAATTCTTTTGAAACAAGGAAGCCCTCTGCAGCCTCTCAGCAGTAAGGATTTTACAATGACCTTTTTGCATTCATGTTGAAAATCCAAAGCACTCATTAAAGTACAAAACAGAGGCGCCGCATCTTGTTACATGCATCTTCCTTGTTTTAACAACTCTGCGTGTAGTTCAAGTTTACACGGAAAGCTGTGAAATTAACTTGGTGCCTGCGATTGTTTGTAGTCACACTTTGAAAAATACAGCTAAAAAAGTATGTCAAAGAGCTCTGTAAATATGGTACCTGCATTGGCTTAAGCCCAAGCAGACAGAGACAGACGACACCAGAATGTGAATCTCGGTTAGCTTTAAAGGATTTAGGTAAACTCTGAAACAGTGCTTATTGCTCTCTTATCCACTTTTGTGTTAATGAAAAGCATGTCCTGAATCTGTCAAGGGAGATTAGGTGAATATCATTACTATTGTCCTTTTGCCAATGTAGATCCACTGTATCCACAGGGATTATAGTCCAACCCATTCCAACATGTATTACCACTCTCCGCCAAGGAAACTTAAGAAAGGTTGAGCTGATGATAAGGGCTGGAAATCATGTGTCACAGGAAATTCAGACTGCATCAAATTCTGAGAGGTGGTTCCTATTCTTGACTACACCAGTGCAATCCAGTGTCCCCCAAATCGCAGTACTGAATGATGAAGATGGAAGATTGCTTTGTCTGTGCATCGAGTTCATTCACAGCCAAAACTGATTTTTGTGTGGTGAAAATCCAATTTTATTTTAATTTTAACAACTTGGATTTTCTGAAATCAAACTGAGACAGGGGTTAATGACTTTCATTTACATCACATTATCACCTACAAATCAATCAACAGTGCCTATTGTCTTATAAGGGTGATCCAATCAGATCTGTAATAAAATAACAGACAAGAACACATATTTCTAAAAAAAAAAAAATCTCATAATCTTTTTTAAGGGACGTGCTGTGGTGTTCATGCTTTTATTGTAAATAATTATAATTTATGCATATTGTTTCCTGAATCTCTGAGGTTCATTTGTCCCCACTAACTGATGATACTTTTATGAAGCATAGCGTAAAATTTCAGATTGATTTCCTTCCTCAATGTCAGACATAATTTGCCCAGTGCTGAGCATTTTGTTAGTTTTTGGTGTAAAAAGTTTGGAAAAGCAGCTCCCCAAAATAAGGTCCACGGTTCAAGTTCAGCTTTTCAGCTTCTCTGCGCGTTCTTCCCTGGCTCTCAGTGGTCTCAACACCACAGAACGGACTTTGTGTGTTGATGTTTCCTGTAAATGCCACCAAAATCCATATCAATGCAAAATTATTCATATGCAGGACCATGCTGGTCTGGAACTTAACTCTCAACTTGGGAACAGCAACAGAAACATTTAAATCACTCATCTCAAGCTCCTGCCCATAGCTTTTGAAATCAGGGGCAAAAAGCTCTTGGCCTTAATTTCAAGAAAATGGACAAACTCACCAGCCAGCGCCTGGAGATACCTTGCGGTCTTTTCCAAGAAAAGTTGAAACAACTGAATTACATTTTTAAATTAACTAATTAAATTAACCATAACTTGCTTTACATGTATATGTTGTAGAATGTCTGGAGATGAAGCCATATGTAGACAACACATTTAATACATTTGTAATTGAATAATCTTTTCACATCCTTTTGAAATTGGTTAAGAATAAAGTCTATATTTGAAAAAGAAATCGGATTATACACACACAGAATGATTTTCAACAGGATTAAAGAAGTCTTAAGTCTCATTTCTTGTTTGCCAAACTCACAGCAGCAGTGAATTATGGCACATGTCAGTTCAGAGGAGTGAATCCCAGTTATCAAAGGTCATACTACATAGTTGAACACTTCCACTGCAGCCAATTCAGTGTTTAGAGTTCAGAGCAATGCTCATGCACATGCTCGGCATTAAAAAAAAAAAAAAAAACACCACAAAAAAGCCAGTTGAGGATGTCAGCTCGAAATAGAAAAAAAGTCGAACACATCCAGAAAATGCAAAACAGCCAATTATGTAGTCTGTGTTAGTTGGTGTTAGTCAAAAATACATCAGAGCATTCACAGACAGCACGCAAGTAGCTGTCTGTGAACTGTTACACTGAACTGTTACACCACCTAAACTTTATTTTAAGGCACATGTGCAGTGGTCAGCAATAGAAGAGAAGAAGAGTTAACCTCAAGTTCGTGATTGAAATCCCACCTTATTCTCTGCAGAGCTTCGACCTGATTTATTACTGTTCACTGTTCACTTTTCATTTAACTAAAATGGAACAATGTAAAGCTGAATCAAACCCTCTGCTCCAACATTTTTCTATTACTGTCAGAAGAGCTAGGCCCTTTCTCACAGTTCCATCATCAGAACTGAAGTGCTAAGCTGAACACAGCACGGAGCTGAGGGAATTTAAAGAACAAATACAATGGTTCTGTATACAGTATATGCAGAATGTCTACAGAATGCAATTTGTTTTAAACCGACAATGAAGTCGGGAGGAAGATGGTCCCTTTAAAACACAAATGCGTATGATGTTTCACATTATAATTCTGAAATTACTAGCCACAGCTGAGATCACCTGCCTGTGTCACGTCAAGATCATTTTGGCACTTCAAACTTAGTTCAGAGCTTTGAAGAGGACTGAAGGCACAAATGAGATTGTCAGTGCCACAGGTTACAGGCTATCCCCGAAGCTAAGATGTGCTTAAAAATTCATAGAGTATCGATCCTTACACTCGAGCAAAGTAAAATACCACGTATAAAGGCAATATTGATGTATATAGTTCCTGAAGTATAATGTTTAAGATATAAGTTCAGGAGCCCACATATTGTAAGTCAAAGAGGAGGTCTGCTCAGGTCTCTGTTGCTCGTGATGTGCACTCTAAAACTTTGTGTAGTACAACTTTTTTTAGTCGACACAGAAAAAAAAAGGTAAAGGAAAAGGAAAGTTGAGGTATTAGGGCTGTGTGAACATGCATATATTTGAGTTTGTTTTGCTTGCACAACAGCAAATTGAATGAAGATTGAGAATTATTGAAGTGGATCTCGATAAAAAAGAATACAAACAAACAAAGAACAAAAAAAATTGCTTTTCTAAATAGGCACAGATTAGCAGTATATAGCAATACAAGTCGTGTTAGTCAGATTTTTCTATTTTGGTGTTAAAAAAAAAAAAAAAAATCAATCAAGCTGGTCATTTGCTTCTCTCTGTACAACTGTAATTCCAGGCCAGTGCTCAGCCCCGTTTAGCAATAATAACTAATCATGCAAATGGCATCTAGAGTGCCACTTTTGTCTCTTTCAATAGGTGACACTCTGTGCCCACACAACACTGGCATTTACACAAGTGTGCACACAGAAGCAACACAAACGTACACTCAAAAATACATACTGTAGACAAACATCACAAAATTTCCATACAGTTATCATTAACAGCCATTCCATCATGCAGAAGCTGCCAGACTACATGAGTGATATACAATCAGTGGCAGAAGTAATCCATAAAATAGCCATGCACTTGTCCAAGGTGTGATTTCCATTTCAAGATGTGATTGCATGCAGTTGCTGAGTGAAGTGAATTGAAATACTGTTTACATTTCTTTTCTCGATTGATTTTCTTATCTCTAGCTGCATGATTTGGAATGTTTTTCTTGCATCTCACCACACAAGACGCCAAGTTATGGACTGTTTCTAACTGTTTGCTTGTTTCACGCGCTCAAAAATGACGTCATTGCTATTTAATGACTACGTAATTCCATGTCTAAAATCTCAACACTTTGGCTTTGGTCAGAGACATGAGCCACCACATACGTGTAAATTAAAAACACAAAAATAGTATATGCAAAACAGATATGAACATAGTGTAAATGCAACCTTGAAATGCTAATATTTTGCAAGTCTCAAGAGTTTCTCTGACAGATACTCAGAAGAATAGTTTGATGTTTATGTAAATCATATCTTGCTGACAGATGTAATGCTGTCTTTGGAAGTGCAAACAAAGGAAAATGGGGAAGGGGAAAGTAAGCACTGAGGAGCATGTCTATTGTTTCGACAGCTTGTGTCCCCAGCATCTGGCATCAAGCAGGAACAGCATGTCAAGATTAATGAAATGTTACTTTTATTGATCTACAGCATGCAGTATATAAATATATACTTCTTTAGAAACTGCAGGCACTCATATAGTACCCAACAGCGAGTGCAAGCTCAGTTTGTAAAGTTTCTGAAGTTTTAAGGCTGCAAACTAAAAAGACAAGGTTTCAGCCATACTGTACCACAATTTAAAAACAAATGTTCAGCGCACGGTTTAGGGAATAGATAATCTTAATGTCTTCCTTGCTATATTCCGGGGCTTTAAATTCCAATCAATGAAGTGAAATTAAAGACCATGTGAATGACTTTCAGCGCGAGTCGACTGAGCGGACTTGTTAGTGGGAGCAGGGGCACGGTGACAAGAGCGTGGCAGAGACTGCTCTCTCACTCTCCTCTCCCCATTTAATTTTCCAATCCACTTCCTCCACATAGTTAGGAGAAGTGAGTTTTGTTCTGGTTTGATACACCATCTAATGAGAGCTACTAAGAGCCTGTTGAAATCATTCCCTAATAACACATTCTGAAGGCTACGAATGAAAAATATTTTTCCTCTCTCTCTCCATTCAGGGTTTAATATATTCTTTCACTCACCTCTGTTCCATTTCCATTCTTCCACTGTGTTTCTCCACTTTTATTAACTGTATGTAGTTTTTTTGGGAGGAAAAAGGAAGAAAAAAGATTTTGAACAATCATTGTACTTTGATTTTATATGATTTTAACAAGCAACACATTTTGATTGTATAGTATGTGGTCACTGGCTGTTGATGTACTCCCAAAAAAATCCTAGAAGAGGAAGTCTTTGAAACAGCACAGGACCATAAAATGAGCAGCACAGGGTTTGATATGTTCCATGCACAGATTCACAGATACAATTGATGTAAGCATAACTTCTTATCTCAATAAGACCATAGGCTTCAGCAGGTAACTTTTATTTGATCTGAGGTTGGTCACACATTTACCATCAAAAGATCCTGTTTATCAGGCATATAGTGTACAGGCGTCTGATACTTTTCTTCAGATAATTAATTATTCAACACTTCGCATAGACGGATGCTCTATTGAACTGAATGGTACATGACAGCATAGCTTGTCCACCCTTAATCCATTCTATTTGCTTGACACTCTTCAGCTGTAACAAGAGCAAGTGACCTGACCTGTGCTGCTATATGCCGTCTGCTTAAAACTCCTCTGTGGTTTAAATGTTATCTGCTCCAAAGATAAAGCGCCCTCCCCTCCACTTCCTTGGGCTGTGGGTATTAGTTACAGCTGAAACACTGGTTGGTATTCTGCTTTGAATCCTGGAATTGTGTCGGCACCTTGACGTTTGATTGGATCTGCGCAAATACATGTATATGCAAATTTGCTAGGTATCAGTTCTTGCTCAGGGTGAAATGGGGAAACAGTGGTTGCATTCTGACGAGCCTATTGCATGGACTTTCCCTCCCTTTCTCCTCAGAGAGCAGCATTTGGTGATCTATAAATTCCCAGTAAATCTCAGAGCCTGGGTGCCTTCCCTGACATTTCCACACTCCCACATAGCATATTTTTAAGCAGGTAAAATCCATAATCTGTGTCAATGGTATCACACGGTGTATTCGCAGGGGGGCCCTGTATGCACTAAACTGGCCAAGGATGCAGTGCAGAGGCTCAGAGGAGGTAAAAATGTTTGTTCTTACCTCCGTTGTCATACCCGTGCCTCGGGGCCTACACCAGACTTACTCATACCCAAGCAAAGACAATCCAATACTCTGCTTACTATCTGGCAAAACTGTTCATGCAACAAGACTAAATGTAACCTTATTTATAGAAATGACGCAACTGCGAGTGTACTGAACAGAAACAGTGGAGTTATTAATGCTCCAAATTATAATATAAAGGTCACAATGTGATATTAGTCAATTATACATGAATATTTAATATGAGGTTATACACCACGTGTAAAAAATGAAAGGTATCTAACTTCTTGAGTTGAGTTAAAGGCACTTTTGCCAAATCCACATCCTGCTTTCAAAATAATGGCCAGGATATAAAACAATGTACAGACATATTTGTATAATATGCAACATAAAACTATTTAGCATGTAATTATGTGGTTTTCTTCTACTTATATTACACTGTATTACATGTTACTAGTACCTTTGCAGATACTCTCTACTAATGATGATGAATCACATCAGCTATTACACATGCACAGTATGCTCCAAAAAGAAGGCAGAGTAGTAAATAAATAATTTTATGAGTGACTGAATCGAATATAAAAAGGGCTCTGCTTCCTCTCTAGTGTCCCATTACTCTGTAATGGCGCCTCAAATTCTACACCGTCTAATCATTTGTGTTATTTGGATTTTGATGTATTGCTACTTTGACATCCATTCTTCCAGAGAAGAACAGATAATTGTATATGATACCCACTGAAAAGCGGTTGTTCTGCTGTGTCTGTGCATCTATGCATTGTGACAGTGGTAATCATTAGTCTTTCAGCGATCTTTGCAATTAATCTATCTTGACATGATAATTTGCGTCTGTTCTATTTGAGGTGTTTTTGTGAACCTTTGCTCAGCAGGGTGGCACGGTGGTGTGCATCTGTGGAAGAAACAAGCAAGAGGCAGATGCATTCAGTGTTCCACTACACAGGCTGTTAACAGCAGAGATCAGAACAGAACAGGTTTTGTTCATTGTGTCACCAAATTACACTTGACAAGTAGACAGAAAATTGCATGATTGATGAACAAAGTAATTCTCTACATGTAATTAATACACTACTAATGGCTCTCCATTTGTCTTCCATACTGCGCAGTAAAACCCAGAGGAAGGTGGGGCCACATGGTGATGAAGGCTCCAAACTGACCGCCCTGCGATGTGAAAGATCGTGTTTCCTTCGCGAGATTTTGTTACCTAATGGCTTGTCGGGAAGCCGTAGGGACAATGTAATGGACCATGTAATGGATAAAGGATTGCATTGATGGGCATGTGTTGACTTAACAACATTGATCTGGAGAATTTATATTGATAAATGCAAAAACATTTTGCAGTGAAAGACTAATGCAGTTTCTGCGATTTATAGGATGAATACCTCAAAGCTTTTGCATAAATCTAAAGTAATAATCTGTGACATTTCCATAAAAACAAACGTCTGTTTTGATACTTGCTATCAGTACATAATAGTAGATAACACGAAAGCTTTTATCAACAGCGACAACATTTGTTTGGAAGTGACAAGAAAAACTAGAACACTAGAAGAAATAAGTTGCTGTAATGAGCGGCGATGACCACTAAGCTTGAGCAAACAAAGAAAAGAATGCCACATACAGACACTCAAACTTTATGAATGAGAAATCAAAGTACAAAAGATGCAACAGAACTGAACACACAGTTTGATTGAGAAGATATCTCCAGGGATCTTAGTTCAGCAACACTACTGCAATAAGCACTTAGCACCGTCGACAGAGGCAGAGTAAGACACCAAAAACACTATTTGGCAGCATCTTCAATTTAAAATGTAAAAAGATGCGGTATTCCTCCATCAGTTAAAGCAGAAAGATGTGACAGACAGTTCGACAGATAGACAGATAGATAACAGAGCACCTAATCAAACAATGTGAGCACGGCATGATGGTAGAGAGTGAGAGAGAGAGAGAGAGCGAGAGAGAAAGAAAGAAAGAGAGGAGAGAGATTGTGATGGATGACACAACATCCAGCATAGTATCATATCTCTGTGGATTAAATGCTCTGGGAAGCTGGCCCTGGAGTGTGCTTGTGCATATCATTATGCTCCATGAAGAGGAGGAGGAGGAGGGCACGTTGGAGCTGCTGCCCGGCCAAGTGCACGGATAGGCCACGTCTCACAGCTGGTGCTTGCTAGGCTCCAAAGGCAACCGTTTCTAAGAAGGATTGGGTTTTATAACTTGTATATTTTTTTTTCACAGAGTATTTGAGATGATAAACATTTCATCTGGACAGAGGGAGAAAAATCAAAGTAGCCCTGCAGGACCCAGTGGTTGTTGGTGCGTGTCTGAGTGAGTGTGTGTGTGAAAGAGAGAGAGTTGTTTGTGAGAGTGTGCGAGGTTTTGCACATGCATGCACATCCTTGTATACTGTTCAGCTTGCGTGCTGTCCAAAGTGTATTTACCTGTGTGCGTTGGTGTGTGTGTGTGTGAGTGTGTGTGTGTGTGTGTGTGTGTGTGTGTGTGTGTGTGTGTGTGTGTGTGTGTGTTTGTGTTTGTGTGTGTGCACTGTGTGTGTCATTCTTCCGGAAGGCAGTTTTAAAAACACACTATGTCAGATATTGGATGGCTACTGTATAATTTGACGGGTCTGTGCACAGAGGCCGGCTGTGGTATGAGTCATTGATTACACATCAGCTTAGTATGCTGCAGTGCAGACCCCTACATTGGTGGAGAGGCAACCTGAAGCCCCCAATCAATAGCTGCAGGCCTGTGAAGCTTTCCGTCAGGTCCGGAGTGAAGGACTCCCTACCTCTCCTCTGGGCCCAGGCCTAACCTTTTCCAAAGAGAGGTGATGAAGAAGCTCATCATTTCTAATGAGGAATTAGTGATCGGGCCAGAAGAAATGACTGTCAGCACCACATTGAGGTGTCCAAAAGGTCTCAGAGGCTGGGAAGTGCCAAACAGTATTCATTAGGGACCGGAGATTTCCTTGATTTGCTTTGAGTGGCAGACAGGAGGGTTTAACCGCTGGGCTGGGAAGCCCGATGATTAAATATATCTGTGTTCCTGTCATTAACTTTTTTTTTTTTTTTTTTATTGTGAATTGGGAGAGAATGAATATTGCTTTAAGATAATCCAGTTGTCGCCTCTTGCAGCGGGGAATACAAAGCAATATCAAGAATTATTAAAGATTTTTTTTCAGAGAGACCTATATTTTAATGACAGAACTTTTAACCCAGAAGACACACACTTGTTCCAAAAAGAGAACTAACACAGCCTTTTCTCAAATCACGTGATACATTTCATGTTTAAGAGATGAATCACTCCAATTGACAGAAACATATTCACAGCTAATTAAAAACGTAATTGCGTGCACTTTAGCCATTTAGAGGAAGATGAATGTGAAATCATTAGGCATCCTCTGAAAACCAGATGTTCATTAAATTATGTCTATACAAATGCCATTGTTCAATAGATTGCCAGAATATATGCTTACAGTAAAATGCTGGCTAATTCATCCCTTAAAGCGCTGTAATTGATTTAAGCTTGCAAAAATAGCCCATCACTGCATTAAAAACCAGAACCGGAATGACAGTTAACGGTTATTTTCTCCCTTTCTTTCTGTTGTTCTACAGCTCATCTATTATTAAGATCCATTTTATAATCTGAAATGAATTCTGAATGAATAAGGAGTCTGATTAATCTTAAGAGAGTAATTCAGTTGCCAGGCAATGTTGCTTTTTAATAAATAATATCTATAACCTAGTAATACTTATGAGTGTAATCTGCTTTTGACGCACATGGTAATCACAGCAGAGATAAGGCGACATTCCCCTTCGCCTGGCCTCAGACAAAAGCATCTCTAGAGAATTCAACAATCGTGCCTCTTTCTCTCTCTCTCAATTAGCCCCTGCTGTGCAATTTATTGGGTTTGCTGTAACAGTCCCTTAACAATACTTACCCAGGCTAGTCATTACTCAGTTCTACAAGACAGGGACCTCCATCTGCATATTTGGGGGACATAATGTACAGTTTGATAAAAATTGATCCAAATCTGATGGCTCCTGATGATGAATAAGAGACACGAAATCATCCAAACTCCTCAAAACTAACTGCAAATGGGTTTTCGTTTCTTGTTAAAGCCACCTACATATTATTTCTTTCTTTCAGTCCTCGTCAAGTTAAGCTCAAATGTTGGCCACAAAATCTATGCTTGGACTGCCAAGTGGCAGTGACAAGCTGGAAACAAAAATCCTCACAATGTCTCGCTCATATTTCCTTTGCTTTTTGATTTCCTGGCTTTTGCAGATACAAAAAAGTTAACTAACTATCCAAGTTTGTACAAACTGTATATGTATTTTCTGCTCTGAGACATGATCAAAAGGCTGCGCTTCAGTGGAGAGGTAACAGTTGATTTACTGGTAGACAAAGGGTCCTTGACCTTTCTGTTATTATTCCTCTGTCCTGCTACTGTTCGTTTGCTTCTTTTCTATACCCAGTGAATCCCTCCTTTTTATGTTATGACAATTATTATGAGTCTCTGTCAGACACACCAGGAAGCCAACTCACTGTGGTTTATGTACCTAATAAAAGCTATGCTGAGTAATTTCAATTTCTCTGAAGGCTTAACAACAGCCACTGCCTCTGCTTTTTACATTAGACAGCTCTTCCACTGGCTGTGGATTGGACTAATGGAAAGTGTGCTTTTGCCTTTTCCTTGAAAGGATGAAGAAAGAGTAAAAAAGGAAGAGAGGGTTGAGGATGACAGATGGGTAGACTGCAGTTGTAACTGCTGTTGATACAGCATCCTGTTTATTTAATACACATTTCTGCATCTTTAGTTTATGTTTTGATGAGTTAGACAGATCCACTTTATCAGTTTCCAGTATTAAATTTCCCGTTTTTTTTTTTTTTTTTGCCTCATAAAAATCTGAAATGCTTAACAGAGCAGCCAAATTAAACCTTTTTGGATTCCTTAGTGAATTTTACAAACTTACAATTCATTCTCTGTGTTACTGCTGGCAAGAGCATGAATATGTTGCCATCAAAAATGTCTGAGCGAGACGAGCTCAGACACCTTGCTCAAAGCAGCTGTATCTATCTATCAGTCGTTTCTCATGTGGAAACCAGATGGGGATCTTTTATAAGCATTCACTAGGTGGCAGTCTAGTAACATAAAACCTGTCGGCTGATATAAGCCCGCATGCATACATCAAGATGTTGAGAGATGAGCCGATAATATGGATTAAGAAGATTTGGGTGTTTTACAGCTGTATCAGAATACATAATTTGATGTTGGGTTTGAAAAATAAACTTAAAAAAAGAAGTGTATATACATTCAGGTGCTACAGACTATGGTAATTACTCTTTTTTCCCCTCTATCAGTAGATCACTGTGTTTGTCAATGCAATTGAAACCGATGGAGTCTGGGCTGTGCTGGGTGGTGGGGGGATGAGGTGGTCTTTTTACTTTAAGGATCTGTAAATTGTCCAAGCTGTGTTCTTTCCTCTGATACCTACCCACCTGAAACTGCTGTTCCTACACTTCACTGAAGCAATTATAGAGAAGGACTTTGGCAGATCAATGAAATCCCCTTTAGATGAGAGAGCCGTACGAGCGTTTTGATCAATTTCAGATCAATTCCTCTGTTTTGCCCAAACCTTGGCCAAATAAAAGTGGGACTTCTAGTTGAGAAGTAGCACTCGCCAATAATGACAGCAACGTCTCCGTCGATGGCTGCCTGTATCCGTGTTCTGGCTTGTGTCTGGCTACAGTATATTGTCTCCACTGCTAGGCTTAGCACACACCTGCTGGTCTCTCTCTCTGTATGTCTCCCCATCTCCCCTCTTTCGAATGAGGAAAAGTGACAGGTGCTTGAATGCAATCTGAGTTGGCAACTCACATCAAAGCTCTCAGTAAATTCTAAAGAGGAGCTGAAAGTCGTCATTAAAGAGACTCTGCATGGCTAAATCTGACAAGACTAAGTACTGAGTGTAATTGAGATGGCAGGAGATTGAGTGATAGAATAGCTGTAATTTCTCCTAAAATTGACTGTCATTGTACAGTATGTTCATTGTCAGGAATACTGCCAGTATAATTTTTTTATGGATTGCTGTGATGCATCCCATTGGTCTTGATTTATAGTCACATATTTCCATTTTAAGAGTAGAAGCTACACTGTGTTTCAAGGTGGCTCCTACTTGCAGCGAGACATAAATGTTAAAATTATAACTTAATTTAGAAAATAGTCAGATGATGTTTTTTTCAGGGAGTGAGGGTAGGATTGCAGCATTACTTTGCGATGAGTCTGATAAAATGGGTGTCTTTTTACATAAAAATACCTTATGCAGCTTAAAAAATATCGACTATTACTGCAGGACATTTTTTTCTGCTTTGTTAGCTGATGAAATGTATTTATTGAATTCTCATTTTACTACTCCAGTTAGATGAAGATTTCCTTTCCCTTACATTTTAACCCTCTGGTCATATGAAGCGCCGTACTCTTAACAGAGCTAACATAACAAGTGAGAATGACGATTTCATACACTTGAAATATAAACTCTGCTCTTATCACCACACTGACACATAAGCTCTGCCTCTTCTCCTGTACACACGTGGAGCACAGGCAATATTTGTAGAGTCAAGCATACTCATCCTGTACTTTGCACCAGAGCAAGTCAGGAAGTGTTAATACATTTCTGTGCTGCTACAACTCTCCACAGCTTCATGATAATATATTTCCATCAGTTGAAAACAAGAAAAACACATCTGAGGCCTTTAATAATGTAGACAAGGGAGCCACTTTGCCCCACCCGCACAATGGATCCAAAAATTAGTGTCAACTGCATGCATCTTCTGAAACAGCTTGGCCGCCAAAGCAGACTGAAAAATAAATATGTCAAACGTATTGGCATTCTGTATGAATAATGGATGTTTTAATACATCAGCGTGTTGTATTGTATTGCAAAAGAGCCATATGAAATATACATCATCTAATTAGATGTCATTCTCGGACGTGGCGCAGCCCGTTTTTGATCAATATGTAATAAGATCTAGTATCAATTAGTGATGGTTTGGGGTACAGATTTAGCAGCAGCAAATGGCAACTCTAAAAGTAAGTAAAATAGCAGTAAAATAACTGCAGCCCCAGGAATAAACAAATCACACTATAAAGATTTAGAAGGACCATTTTGAAAGTAGAATATTGAAATCTGTAGCTTTACTGCATCATTATGCTGCGGCTCAGCTATAACCACTGTATTGATCAAAGGAATTATGTCTGCTTGGTTTTCTGTTCACATCTACAGAACATGAAGACTTCCATCTGCAAAAAACATAACTACTGAAAAGGTGACACAGAAATAACAAAGTGATTGCTAGCATAGCTGTAAATCCAGTAATTAAAATAACTGAGTTTAATCACAATCACAGGGGTTTTGTATCCACAATGATTATTCTTTTTTATACTAAATCCAAATACTAAATCTACAGACCAAACTTTCTTTCAACAGCAAAAACAGCAAGAATATATATAATATAATAATAATAATAATAATATAATATATAAATATATATATATTTTTTTTTTATTTCTAAGAAAACAACACAGTGTTAAACACAGGATGATGTAGAATTTGGATGATACTAAATGCACAGTGTTATTGTATGGGCTATAAATACAATCCATACACTGAAGTCAATACTCTGCCTTGTTAATCAAACTAGGAGATTAATCCTGATTTATATGCACATCTATCAACTTACTCATAACTACAGGTTGGCCCATCACAAGCATCTCAAACAGTGAAGGACAGTAAAGGAAGATTGTGATCTGACCCGTTCTGCCGCTGGTGGTGGCGGCAAGCAGCCTATCTGTAACACACGAGTAGTGTGTGTGGCTGCGGGTGCCTGCGAGTGTGTGTTGAAGGAAGTCACTGAAGCAAAGACAGAGCGTGCACTTGAATGATTGAGGTTACCCGGGTGACCTCATAAACCAAAACTCGTGGCAGTCTCCCAAGGTGAACGCTGAATTATGCCGTCATTAAAGGACAGGCCCAGTTGCCAAGGTTAGTATGTAAAGTATAATCATCTTCCTCCCCCTTCTTCCAGTCACTCATTAGTCCCCCTCATGGGCCAACAGAGATTATACCTTGAACTTGCTTGACTATCGCTATCTGCCCGCTGGGAATGGTTCCGCCATGGGCCATTTATATCCCCTCCCACTATCTGCAGCAAGCTATGCCTACAAGTCTGCAGGTGTAGAGTCTGTATGTGCCCGCGAGAGTCTGAGTGTACTTGTGTGTGTTTGTGTTTTCTAGCCCACACTCGGCACACAGATCATCGAGTTTGTCCCATAAAAAAATGAGGGATGCTATGACTTACCGCCGCATTATGTCCCAATTTATAAAAGAACCACTGGGAAGAAGCCCACTGGCGTTGCAACAATTTGTTAGATTTAGGACCATTTGTTTTGTTTCCCTGGGCACTCTGTGCTGATTCAAATCCTTTGCTTCCAAAATGGTCTCAGTACCGTTTTAAGTGCAACATTACGACCAAACACCACATAAATATGTGTCAAACGTAACTTCACCCTTCAATTGTAAAAGATTATCTTTTGAAAGTAATGGCAATCAAAGTACATATTGCAATCAAGCACGGACACTTTGGGGCAATTCATCACATTAGCATGCATACAGTGCAGCCAAGTTTAATCAAACCCTGGAGAGCGACTGAAGGTTTTGTTTTTAAAGGAAATCATGTGCTGCTAAAATCAACCTGACCATTCATCACATTCATTTCCCTTCGTTTACCCGTTGTTGGAGCCTATTGACTTAACTTAAATATTGGTTTAACATGATAATTGTTTTTGGATTATTTGTAAATTAAGTTGAAAATTAATTTCTATGGATAAAATAAGAAAAGGAATTAAGAAAGAATTAATATTTATTATTATTATTGTAATGGATTGTTGATTAGGATCCTCCTCCTCCTGGCCGCCCGTGATTACAGAGGGACCATAGCTGGTTTCTTTGTGGTTTTTTTTGCTTCATGGATTGAGTGAGGCATGGGAGGAACTGATACAGTTTTTCGACCGCTAAATATGCTAACAATAACAGTAAAGACTCTAAACTCTAAGTCAACCTTAGTTTCTTTATCTGTTTATTTATTTATTTGTTTATATACTGAAAGTTAACCGGAGATCGTTTTTTGTTTATGGAAATAAAAACCAAGTTTTTAGTTGAAGCCATCTCCGTGCGTGCTTATTTTGTTTTAGTGAGTCGTAGCCCTCCTCCTCACAGACTGCTCCTTTATTTTTTGAACTTTTTGAATCATTTTTGGGGTTTGTTGGAATACAAGAGCAGCCATTACACCCATCATTGACCATTCAGAAACAAATGCCATTCATAGCCACAGCAATAGGTGAAATTAATACTTAGATTTCAATTATGAAATGCTGTTTTGTCTAGTGTTGCCTCTTTTGAATATTCAAGGTATTATTATGAGGTGAGTCGTAATCTTGTTAAATATTGTAGCAGTAATGTGAACTGAGTGTTTATGTTTGCATAACGTGATAGATAATGTTTATCCACATTCCCATTTACTCCAGCCAATTGCCTGCTAATGCTGGTTTCGGACGCTAAGCGAGGGTATTCATTTCAAAATTGGCAGCAACACCAAGCACACTTCAAGCTATGAGTGCTTCTGGTCGGATGTACAGCTGCTAAAAAGTAACACGTTCTGACTCAATTGATGTGTCTCTTTTGAGTTAGTCAAATATTGCCATTTCATTTAGTAAGTATCATTTTCCCTGCTTTGTGGGAATGGTTTTATAACAATAGATAGTTTGTGTGTCAGGTAACTATTATAATGTATGTTTATAATATTGGTGTGTCTGACAGCACATCTTAATCCCCTTAAGAGAATAAAGAACTGCTTTGTTCCTGTAAAGTCAAGAAATAGAGAGTATGATCAAGATAACAGAGGTTTTGCTGGACAATGAGTGAGAACTAAAGGAAAGAACTGGAAAGGTCTGCCACACACTCTAAAGTTACAAAGCTATTATAAGTAGACTTTGTATTGGCAACTAAAGCTTTCTTAATGTCTTTTTGAAAATACTGTCTTGTGATGTACCATTCTTTCAAATGGATTAAAGTCAGCTGACATGTGCTGTAAAGCAAAGACATCCTTTTTATGGTTCCAACAGGCTCTGATGCAGGGGTGTTTGAATTTAATGCACAGTGATTGACAATATATAGGGCATTACAATATGTGGTACTGAAGAGTGACCCTCAAATTGCAAAACCTAACTTATGCTTTATCAGCTTCCCCACTTTTATTTAACCACAGAAGCACAACACATTTGTGGTTCCATGATCACTGGCGGGGTCCTCCCCCTGCAAAAAGGACTGCTGACAATTTCAGGGTATGTTTACATTAAATTGTAGCTGGTCCTGTGTGTGTGTCTTTTTGCAACAGCTCAACCGTAGACTGATATCAAACCTTAGCAGAAACTGCAGATCTTTGTTATTGTTCTCCAAGAAAATTTTATTAGCTTCCTATCTACATACATTTATGAACTAGAGTCATAAAACCTTGAAACAAGTGTTATTTTTCACCAATGTTAAAACTTTACCCAGTGCACCCATTTGTGTTCTTTTGCATCAACTTTATATCAAAATGTGCTCTAAAATTCACTTTGAGCTCTGTCTGAACACATCTTCAGAACTGCAGTTATAGTTTATAATAGCCTATTTTTTTTCAGTTTTGCACAGGCTTCAGCCTCTAATGGAACCATACTTGTTTAAGAGACCTTGTTCAAAGACCATTGGCTCCATACCATACTGCCTTTATACTGTACAAAGTCTGAGATTTATCTATCAATTCCTGCTATTCCTATGGGGTTTGCCCAACACAAAATCCTGTTTGACACAGTACAACAGGTCAGACAGTAATGATCTGCCACACCTCTCCCATTCTTAGCAGATGGCCTAGAACAAGTTGTGCTGAACGTACAAGCCCCATTGTACTGGCTGGCACTTTGAGTGCATTAGCACTGTAAGACTCTCACACTACAAGTTTCTCACTCACAGTCTTTAATGCTAAGCACAGCCCTGAAGAAAAACCCAGACACATCCAGCAGGTAAAGCTGCTGATGAATGGACAGGGGAATCAACCACAAATCTCCACGCAAGCTGTACTGAACAGGGCTTGATAACCGAACATTTTTCGAGGAATGCGCACAAACAGCTGTAGCAGGATCCCATTTTGATATGCCATCTTCTCAGGAGAAATTATGCAACCTCTCAGTCACTGTCCCTGTCATCCTTATGGGCGGGAGGATTGAGTGCATTGTGCTGATGTGTTTGAGCTAAATGCTCTTAGGCGAGAGGGATGGATTATGTTTGAGGCACTACTGAGACCCATTCTTTTAAATATGCAGCTCAGGTTTACTGAAAGGTAAACAAATCACTCACTCTCTTTGTTGGGGTCAAAGCAAGTAGTTACACCATCTTAATTGCCAGTGACTTGAGAAATGTGCCAAATGTGCTTGAAAGGCTCTTTTGAAAGGACCTCAAGAACCAAAGGCAATTCCCACTGAGGGACAGAGAAACTGATCAGTGGACAATTCCTCAACACCCAGTATCAAATGCTTCAAGACAGACTGCCCTTTCTCCCAGCTCCTCATGCCAACAGAGGATCACTGAAGCATACATTTTCACTTGAACAGGAATGCAATAATCTGGTTAGAATGTATCAGTCCATCTCCCAGCAGGGGCCGCATAGAGACAGTACAGCAACACAGAGTACTGGACTACTTGCAGTAGTTTAGCCATTTTGTGGACTTTATGTAGTCAAATAAAAAAAAATGCTACCTACTAAAAAGCATGCAATACACAGTTTAATGTGCCAAACATTGGGTGAGCATTCCTAAGGAAGTCCAGCCAGGCCCGCTCAACCACATCAACAACCATCACTGTATAATTCCATTAATCCCACCAACAGTCACTACTTAGCAACCTCTCTGAATCATTTATGGCCATTGACCTGTCGTACCAAATAAAGTGACATGGTGTCGGAACTAATCTGCGTTTCAGTGTTTCACTGAGTAATATGCTAAATTGACTCCGCAGCATCACCAGTCACCAGCATGATTATCATCTACAACCAGCTAATTTCATGTCAAGCTAGACAGCATGCTTCTTCCATTGGCAGCCTGCTGCTCAACCCACCGAGCAACTGATTAGCATGCTAACCGTGTGCTAAGCTAACCAGCGTGCTGCCTAAGCCACCATTTAAACCAAACAATATTCACCAAATCTTGGTAATCCACCAAACAAAGCACCCTATAGCCTCTTCAGCTACCAACACAATATACACTTTAGTTAAGGCATCATAAATTCTCACAAGTCCTGCACTTACCTCTATTTGCCCCAGTCACTCACCTTTCCTCTAACCCACAGCCATTCACTGGAACTGGCTGCAGTGTCTGCCATGTTTTTCACTGCCTGCTTTAGACTCTGCCCTCTCACACCCAGTTCACTTAACAGGGACAAGACTGATCTGCCAACAAAATGCCTACAGCCAACCACCACTGGGTGGACCTTAGGTTTCCAACCACACTCCCCTGCCTCTGCCAACTCTTTATATCTAAGTGTTTTCCTCTGATAGGCGATTTCTGCTGCATCCTCCCATGGTACTGTCAACACCACAAAGTACATAACCCGCTGTGGTCCTGACCACAGCACGAGATCTGGTCTTAGATTAGTAGTAGCTATCTCCAGAATGACTATGGACTGTTTTCTTAAATCTACTCTCATTTTCCAGTCACTGCTTGCCCTCAGCTGACAGGCATCATACCTGTATCGTACCATAACTTTTTCACCCTCACAAACAAACAAATCTTGTTTCTTGTCTCTGTCATGCATTCAGTGAGTTTACCTCTAAGCACGTACTCTTATTGGCTGCTGCTAGACACTAAGTGACATAAATTTATACCTCTTTATCTATCCAAAGACACCAACCAGTCTTTGTCAGCACAGTAAAAACCATCTATACAACCAAAATGTTAATCCACACCAGCCAGGTTTCTAGAGGCATTTTCATCTCTTGTTCTTCTCAGTTAAACACTTGTAAATGTTACAATCAATCTGTGAACCCCATTGTGTTTTTTTTTTATCTCTCTGGCTCTGTTCTGTTTTTTATAGTGGTACCAAGCAGTGAATCCAGACACCTCTGCACTCCCAGTACAACCCAGTGGCATCTTACATTGACATGGTTCTGGACATGACCATAAGAACTGTGACAGTTCTTCCCTGTTGCACGCTTAAAAAATTCCCTTGCTTATGCACAAAGAAGAACAGTTGGCCTTATTGATAAGGTCAGTGTAGACAGAGGTCTCTGCCTCTGCCATCCTTGTCAAGATCCTAACCCCCTCTGCACGGGCACTCTGTGACCAAGGTAAAGGTTCCTATCTCGACTAATCTATATGCCTGTTTTGATACTGTATCAATGAGCCAATGAACAATTTGTGGAACTTACTGTGAATCAGAGAAAGCAGATTAAATGCACATAACTGCCATTGCCCTCAGAAGATCGTAGGCAGTCAGTCAGCTGAAAAGAAGGGGCTTCATACAGCCTACAAACAGCTGTGGTTGACAGATATTGCAGCCATCATTAGATAAAAGTTGTATTTTCTCTGTGGACTGCATCTGGATATGTCTGTTGGATATGTCTGAAGTATAAAATATGAAACATGATGAAAGATGAACAAAAGTTAAATAATAAATAATGACACCCACTACTGTACTCTTCTTTCACTTTAGCACAATAATACTCTGTAATGGTATTTACAGAAGTGGGTGATTAGCTTCACGCTAATGTTCTACATTTACATTATACATAAAACAAACAGGTTTATTTCAGTTCAATCACAACACCAAATTAACAACAGGTGAACGTCTTGAGTGCCTTTGCCCATAATATCAATAAGTAGCAACTGACAGTAAGTCATTTGACAATTTGGATTTCTTCATTGCAAACAATAAAATTATCTTTTGTAATAAGAAGTGCTGCTAACACTCCAGGGTGCAAAAAATGCATTGCAAGCCATGGTTCAGTACAGCTGGGTCTGAATTTTCTTGAGAAGCAGCGCAGCTAGCCGGGCCAAGGGCCAAGCCTAGTAGCCTGCTCTTTCCCGTTCAGCAGCTTAACCATAAGAGCAAAGAGAATAGATTTATTGTGAAAGGTCACTGCACTGTATGCCAATGGAGCGGAAGCTCAGAAGGGCAGTTAACCCACTGCACATAATTGGACACAAGAAACAGGTAACATGTGCTAAATTCTCAGTGTTATTGTAGCTGCAGCCCTGAAAGTGTCCGAGTGTTTCCAGTGATATGATCGTCTCACCATCAACACGATCTGGCATTCAGTGTAATGCCATAGCTGAACTTGTGCTCATCTGATGAAGTTTGGCTGCGAACACCGAGGTGTGGAATATGCTGAGAGTAAGAGAAGTGGCTAAAGAGCCATGTCACTACTGGAGCAGCCCCTACAGGTTCCTCCCAACTGGCTCAGCACTGATATTTAAGCATGTAGAGATGAGAGGATATGTCTATCAAAGCCTTGTCAGAAGGTGAAGTCAGGAGCATACTTTACATTAATTGGTGGTCCCAAACATTTTTTATAAATGGTGATGACACACCTTCCAATAACACGTTTAACAACAAAGCTAAACATATGCATGTAATACTGACAGAGGAAAAAGGTGAAGAAAAGCATGAATTCTAAATTCTAAAGGTTACATAAAAAAAACTTTCAACTTCTCAAATTTTCAGCATGAAATTTTGGGCATGTTCGTGTGTGCAGTTTTGAGGCTGTGCTGATGTTCTTTATGCAGTTGATGTGTGGTTGAAAACATATTCTATGCAGCAGAATTGTAGCCCTGTGAAAGGCTCATTTTCTGATGCAATGCATGCATTAGTCAATACGCTGTAGTTTCATGTTAAGAGGGTTAGGGTTAACCCTAAAGATAAAAAGCATCATATGCTGTCTACCCCTGTCAGATACTGACTCATCCAAACATCTAATGGCAATGTTTGTTGACATATACATTCTTTAATTAATCTGCTCTAATGAGCTGTTTTAATTACACCTTTACTAAAGGTGGGCGGTCTTTCTTTGTGGTTATTAAAGTACAGTATATTATACGTATAAATAATTACGTATATTTAATTCAAGTTATGTAAGTCTTGTTTTTAACTGTGTATCAGAATACATGCTTTTGTAAACTGAATTGACACGTCCCTCTCTCTCCACACTGCTGTGTCCCAGAGTTCAAGCACTGACCACAAAAGGTATTAGAACATTTTACGTTGACTGTTGGCTGACTGATGGCATTATTTTATTAATGATTTAGCACTGAACTTTGCATTGTGCTGACACCAGAGATGGGGTAGCTAAGCTGTGAATTAAGCCCCAAATCCCTTCGATTCCCCCTGGCTGGCAGTCTGCTCATCACCATTACTTATTCACCAGAAATAAAAAAGGGACTTCCAGTGTGGTAGCGGCCGTCTATATACATACACTGTATCCTCCAAGTCCTACCTACCTGCTATAATCCTGCATAATGGAAAAGTGGAATGTCACCTTGTGTGAGAGGCAGCTGATATCTCTCAGCGAGCAGAAAAAAGTCATTTAGCACAAGTGCAGATCACATTTAATTAGACGAGAGGATTTAAATTGCCATGCATCAAACACTGCAGATGACCAAAACGGATAGAACTTGGGCCACGGGCCAGATTCCTTGAGCTCTTCCATAACCCATCAAAATCCCTTGAGCTACGGGGGTCAATAAGTCAGAACACAGCCGCCTTAATTAACGATGACCATAGCTGGGAGGTGCCCAGAATTTCAATGCCTGCCACCTGCATTCCAATGAAATATGGAGGAAATTTACAAATGAGCAACTTCTGTAACAAAATCGCCATTATTGTTTTATTCAGTGCAGGGTTTAATTTGGAATGTCTGTCCAGGAATGTGCCATTAAAAATCCTTCTGCATGGCCAAGACCATCAGAGGATTATACAGCAGTAACTCATTACATGTACAAGATAGATATCTCCATAAGGCGTCTCAGATAAAATGAGTTTGATGTTTCTAGTTCACTAATGACTGCGGTCTAGGTATGACGGGGTAATTTTTTGATACATGTTAACCTGTCAGAGTGGGCGAATATTTTCACCATTTAGCTGCCACCTATTGTTGAGGAGTGATTTCACTTTCATTATGCTTTGCAGAGACATCGATAATAGCCACACAGCTGTCAGAGTCCATTAAGACACATCTACATAAGGATGGGAGAAAATATTCAGAGGCATATCAGCTTTCTGGGAGCCGTTCGGTGAGATGGATTGGAATGACACAAAGATGAACTCCCTTTTGAATGCATTGTGAGACAGGAGCTGCCACATTGGCTCATGGTAAAATATCATCCAAACGTGTACACACATATTGAACAGCACACACACATGTAGGCACACACCACACACATAGAAACTTATTTATATATTTCTCAGTCATGTGACAGCTTTTCTTCGACAGAGGTGGTATTGTCTGAGAGCTTTCACATCTTTCAAATGTGCCATTGTGGGGAAGCTGTAGAGGCTGGACATACAGTATGGAATCACTGATTCTCTGGATATTTTTCTGTGGCTGACTAACTAACTTTTGCAATATTTAAAGAAAAGCACATCTTGCTGATACTGTACACCTATATAAGTCCAAACCGATTACAAAATAATTAATTATATGAATAATTTCAGAAAGCTCTTTTTCAAAAAGTATTTTTCACAAGGGAGTTTCTTTTTGCTAGAACTTTTATGTCAAGCAGTTTATTTTTAACCTTTATTTTATTTCATGGTAACGTTGCTGTAACCAGTCCCAGCTTCATCACCCTTCAACCAATTGTATGCCAGCAACAGCTAGCTAGCCAGGTAGGTTGTCTGTGCACTTGAGCACCACAACAGAGGGACATACCAATATTTTTTCTCAGGTAAGTTGATAAACTGTTTTGTTTCCTTGGTGAACACCTTTCAGAATCTCAACACCAATGTAATTCTGAATTAACAGAACACAACTAGTTGTGACGATTAGCCACAATCTGATACAAAAAGTAGCTAAGTAATACCTTCGTGAGCTAAATAAAATGTTTGACTTCATTAGCTTGACAAATTTTGTTTGTGCAATACTGACATCACCGCTGTTTAGACATAAATTATGACATAAACTAAAACTGTCACGGGGAACAATACCAATATACCAATATATATGAAAACAACAACGATAACAAAACAAAACCAATATACTGCACAGAAATAGTAATGGTAAAATAAATAAGCAAACAAACTCTCATGCAAGTGTACCTCAAGCACAAAGCAAGGCTTTTCCATTAGAAACATAATGCTTTGTACAATTAACAAGCACTCGCCTCATTGTTCTTGATTCACATCTGTAACATACAGAGCAAAGTGGCCAAACTGAGCTAGCATGCACTGACATTATTGCCTTGATACCTCCGTAGCCCCCAGCAGTCTCTGCATAATGAGAACAATGTGTGCTTGATGGTCTCATGATTGCTGCATTGTGCTGTGCACACAGAAGGCCTCAATTGCACTGTAAGCCTAAGTGTAGGTTTACATGCACTGTACTTACATTAATATTCAAAGGCCTATTGCCTTTACTGTCTTAGCTCAGCAAAAAGGAAAAAAAAAAAAAGAAGAAAAATAAGGAGAGGAAGAAATGAATACCCTGCTCACGGATTACGCTGGATCAAATCCCTGATGGAGTAGTATCGTTACAATGACCGAATATCCCAGCTCACATCCAGGTGTCCCTGGAAGCACCGGTATTGACCATCACAACAGTGCCGGAGTGAGAACAAGCTTCCCTGTGGGGCCAAGATGAGTAAGGAGCTGTCAAGCTTGGCTCCCCTAAGCGTTAATAGACCCCCTGCCTCCAAATATCTCCAGGTCTGCATCTAGCCTCCAGCTGGGTTCTCCAAAGTTTTAGCTGTAGCACCTTGTTTCTATATTCATCCTCAACTCATTCCATCTCCTAGATGAAGAAACAGATACTTTACAGAAGATTTCGGTAGAGACAACAGAGGCACTTTATTGTTATTAAAACAGTTATGGCCATTAAGTTATGAAAAAAAATCATATTATGTAATTTTATGAAGCATACAGTATGTCTACATTGGCAATGCATATGCAAACAATGATTTGGTTCATGTATGTTATTTAACACTGTTACTGTTACTTTTGTGACTCAATATTACATGATCCGCAAAATCTTTCACATGGTATTATATAGTTTTTGGTGTTAACTCTATTAAATTGAAAAATCTTTTTGATTGAAGATCATTTTGGCCTTCAACACTGCATAATAAAGAACTTGTGTTGAAGGAGATTTGTTTTGAATCTGCAGAGTGAAAAGTCTGAAGTTGCAATAACTGAATACAAAGTGTCTGCCAACGGTCACAGACCCATGGTTACACAGGCACAAACTTTGCTTTAAACCTGCTGCTTTGTTCAAAATGAATCATCTGTCTAGAGATATAACTAGGCAAGGTCAGACAAATCTCAAAATGTTTTTAAATTACATAAAAAATTAAGTATTCAATTTTATTTCAAGAGATGCCTGGAATAAAAGTACTAAACAAGGAAGCATGGTGATAAAAAAGTATTACATGAGTATAGTTATAGTTAAGTATTCAACTGAAGCTTTCTGTTAACCATCGTGAACAAAATAGAATTAAATCTTATTTGTTATTGCTCACTTATTTTCTTATTTAAATATTTATATATTTGTTCTGGCTTTAAATAAGTATGCATACGGATTTCCAAGAAACGATGCATGTAATCCAGTCTGTACTTTTAAAGGTTCTCTAAAAGATCGTCACTGCCACTAGATGTCGCACTAGACCAACTGCATCTCAGACCTAAACAAACGCTCCACCGACCACACAACCCCCCTGGTTGTGGCCGAATGGAGGCCGGAGGTGTGGTCATTGTTCTCACTCAACAAGGTGTTAAGAAACCCAGTGAATGGGCCACTAAACACACAACAAGAAGCACAAGTGAATAAAGTTACCCTGTGTACACAAGAGTAAAAAAAAACAAAAAAACAATCAAGCCACAAAGATTAGCCCATGCTAGCATTGCCGTGATATGCTCCACAGCAATGCTGACGGCTAGCCAGGTAACAGCAAGTTAGGTAATGTTATCATGCCTTCTGTAACCTGTCAGTAATGAAAACAGACACGTAACATTATCCATCTTGATAAAGCCAAACCAGTAATGGCTCCATGGTAAGACTGGGAAGGAAATTCCGCCTTGGACTTTTCTGCTGGGACTGGCAGAACGAATGACACTGATGAAGCTGGTAAAAACTTTATATCAACTTTATGGATGTTTTGACGGTCCATTGGAAAACCAGGATTTGATCCAGCAGTTTTCCTTGCCAGTCCGCCTCTGCTCTGGTCTCATCTTTTTCAGAGGCCTTTTTAGACAAACATAGTTTCTTCAGTGGAGGAAATTCAGGAAGGTCCCTTTCATCTGAAAGCTGGTCACTGTGTTTTAATAAACATGGGGAGGGCCAATGGTTTAAGAGGAGGGACTCACATGCACTAACATGCATGCGCTGCCAGACTAGCTACTAAGAACAGAGAAGCTCAGATTACAACATGTACATGGAGCATATGACTTCCTTCTCTGCTCAGGATGCCATTATTCCACTATATTTGTACATAGAAAATAGTTGTTTGCTGCTATTTTAATGTTTAAAATCTGGTTTACAGAGCCTTTAAATTATTGCTAATTATTATATTGAGTATTGAATTACTGCTACTCAAACAAGGCGGTTCTGAAATGTTTGTAGCTTGGTCCTGTAGCTGTAGTCAGCTTTAAAACCACTCCTGAAGTATGACTCTCTTCTCTGCTGTCCATTTATATGGTCAGACACAATTTGACTTAAACAGTCATTTGCACTAGCAGCAAATGAAAGCTGTCAATTTTAGAATACTTTCGGCCGTTTCATCAGTCCATTGCAACCACCTGTTAACAGCAGGTGTCTCTTTTGCAGGGACCATGTATAAATCAGCATAGTTGAGAGAGAGCAAAGAGTCCCTCATATGGTTTGTCTTGCACTGCTGTTCTGAGGAAGCTACAATGATGATACCTCTTTTGCTGCCAGCAGTGCAGTACCAGGTGTTTTTGTGTAGAAACCCATGTAAGCATTGTTGGCATTTACGAAATAAAAATACTTCATAAATGATTTGCTGGTAATGTTTACAGGCTCTGTATCCTCCTAATAAAAGTCCACAGATTTCAATTTGAAGTCCATCTGATTTTTTTGGTCTTTAAAGAAAAAAGTGACATTTTGACTATGGTTTTGTTGTTACACAGCAATAGATAATTTCCTCGAATTAAATTTGTGAACAGCAGAATAGCTAAACAGAAAAAAAATCCTAAAAAAAAGGAAAAAGGAAAGAAAAGAATAATAACTACAAAAACAACTGTTATGTCCTGGAGACAGCACATACACAACTATTAGAGATTGTGTGCTGCTTAAGATTTTGCCAAAAAATGCACCGAAGCAATTATTTACACATTCATTTATTCAACTTAATTACTTTTATTAGTTTCATAAAACATTTATCAAAGCCTTTGAAAGAGTTTTTGAAAGAAAAGCTTTAAAAAGAGTTCAGTTGTGGGGGAAATTTATATAGAGCTACTGTGACTGGACAAAGGAGTACTTTGTAAAATATGGTCGATGTCCAGGTGAGGGTAAGCATTTTAACTTTTAAGTGAGTCTGGAGAGTCTTGGTTTCTCATCCAGAGACTTAGATCCTTCATTATTTAATTCTTGGCTTTAACTTGAACCAAATTCTCTTCCTGCCATATCTTCATTAAAGCCGTCTTATTTTCCATTTCTCTCACCTAAATCCAGATACTGATTTAAACAAGGGATTGTACCTCTAATTGGAAGAACAGTGATTGTGGGGGCTTCAAGACTGTGGGCATCTTACAGTTCCACTGAATATATTTCAGCAAACATCCACATTTGACATCCACATATAAGGGCACACCGAAATGACGGGGGCACACCGAGATTAGGTGACGGGTCCGACAAAGTCTGTATGGAACATTGATGAGCTATATAGCTGCATTGACCAGCAATAGAAGCAAATACACAGGCTGCATGCATGGGTCTTTAGCTTCTCAGGTTATCTTTCTGGCTATCTGTCAGTGTAAGTCCGGTATCACAGTCACTGGTCTGACAATTGAGGAGAAGAATCTTTGACTTGCCATTTTTTATTTTTAAATATATATATATATATATAAATATACATATATAGCTCTTCTATAGCATACAGCAGTACCTGTGTGAGCGTTTAGGCTTGTGTCACTGCTGATTGTTTTATATTAGATGCCAAACAATGAGTTGAAAGGTGCCACGTCCAAATGTAGTGTTGATTCTCAATGGAATAAGCAGTAGTTACAACTCTTTCACATTACTGCCAGTAATTTGATTCAGTGTTCAGTGACATGTTGTCTCAATGCAGCTTAAAATCAAAATGGAATGATAGATGTGATCACTGGAACCTTTGGCAAAATAAATTCATGACCAGCAAGTGTGTAGATATTAGCTGGATGTAGCAGACTTCCAAATGCCTGACTCTGCCAACAGGGTATATCAGGACCACTCTGTCTGTCATTGTGTCATTTCTCAATCAAAGTCAACAAAGTTGATGATGTCTGTGGTTTACACAGTTGTATTTGGTTTTTATTTAATCTGTGATTTACCAAACTAGTAAAGTAGCACCATCCAATCAGCATGAGACTTGCCTCAGGACATGTCATAAATTTGGATATTAGCTTCTGACTAAAGGCAAAAAAAATATTTCATCATTGTTATATTTAACTGTGGGTCATGTTGTTGTGATTATTTTTCCAAATGTGATCTACGGGATATTTATATTTTAGCTTAATTCAATCATTTTTTCAGCTGTGAAAGTTTGCAGTAACATATTGTTAAACTGAAAATATATCAGCTCCAGGTTTTTTTTTTACTTAGAAAGATAGACAAATACATATAGACACATACACAGATGTGATACACACTCTGATGGCCAATTTTCAACAAAATGATGAGTCACTCAGTAACAACAAGAAATCAACAAGAAAAGCTCTGCCGAATGGGGCCAAATGATACCCTTCCCTTCTAGGAGCCTTTTTGATTGAAAGTTATGTCACCATGATGTTATATTCACAAAGGCTGTCATTTAACAGCCAGAAAAATAGATAAATAGATGGAGAGATACATGTATTTCTTAACAGTATTGTATCCTTTATTTTACACATTATTCATGACAACATTTAACCAACATGCTCTGATTTCCATCTAAATGTACTGTATATTTCTTTATCACATTATTTCCCTTTGAATTGAGATTTAGTTCCCAAAGCCAAGGTCCAAGAATGGTCTATTTGACACATGCCTTCCAGTTCATCAGCTCTTAAAACCATGTTGTAAGTGTCTCATCTTGGATATCATCAAAACTCTGCCTTATTGAGATAGACAAGCACCAGAAAAAAAAAAAAAAAAACACAAGTGAAAATAGGAAATGTAAAGGGTAAAATGTTTCCATGGCAACAAAGAGAAAGGCTTTGATACCTCTGGGCATGGAATGATGAAGATAGAGAAAGACTGCACGGATTTGCGTCTCAGTCCTGCAGTGTGTGAAGAGGCCATCCATTAGAATACTTGTCGTCCATGATGAAACCTTCAAACCTATCGGAACTTAAACATTCCTTTTTTTTTTCATCTGCTCAGTTATGTCTATGTTTATGTTGGAGAATGGAGTGGCATTGAGGTATAATCACATTTCACAAAGAGTTGTGTATTTACTGTAATAACACAATGCCACACCAAGGCCTTTGCCACTGGCTTTATCTGTTAGTGTAACCAATGAACCTTTGTAGTACGGCAAATAATCACAAATAATTCAAATTCTTATATATTGGATGACTTGAGTGTCTGGCAACATTTCTTTACTTTCCTATACCTCACACTAAATACCTATTGATATCTTCTTTCTTTGACAAAAATGACAATTATTACCTGACAATTATTGATTTAAAATGCATGTCTTGTCTAACTCATGTCATCTGAAGTCATGTCAACTGCTGAATTGATGTTTCTTTCTTGGAAAACCCTTTGCTATGCCATGCTGAGATGTAAGAGTGTCTGCCCTGTTTTATAGCCAGCCTGTCAGAGTATATTATTACAAGCCTTATTGGTTCCCTGATTTTCATTTAATCTGCCTCTGAGATGCATTATTGCTCACCCTTTATGATCTCATATTGTTTTACTGAACATGCATTGTGCTTCTCTGCTAGTGCTTGCTTTTATGGCAATGCAGTAAATTCCACTCTTTTAAGATGAAATCTCGAATTACTTTGAAAAGTTGGTGCTGAGCAGCACAGGGGGCACAGGCTAAATTTGGAAGATGTGTTGAGGTGTGGTTTAATGACAGGTTCACACAATGTAACAGCCAACTCTGGAGGAGTGGGATTTATCTAACTGATATCTGCTGCACAGCAAACCAGTTGAGCTTCACAACAAGATTCAGGTGTTTTCACCACGGCAGTTTAATAATGACACTGATAAAACTTTAGCACTTGGTTGTCTTGCTCTGGCTTGAAACATCCAATAGCACATACATATAAAATATGTATATATACTGTATATACTATAATGTGCCTTATATTTAATTGACTGATGAGGGCTGATGACATTTCATCTTCTCATTAATGGACAAATTCAAAATCCGATGATACTAATAAAGGACAGCAGTTATTAAGGGGGCATTCTTGACACTGATTATGGGTTTCTATTGGCTGCATCCCATGCCTACGGCATCATCAAAGTACACATAATTATGAGTTTTATATTATTCATTAGACACGTAAGATCAGAACAGAAATATTACCACCTCTGTCGCCTCTGCAAGGGTCCATACAGAAGAGTTTAGCAGACTGAATTTATTAACAGCAGAGAAATATATATTTTATAAATTAGATTATTTGAATGAAAGCATTGGCTCTGATCAGATGTCATTGGGAAAGTGTTCCCAAAAACTGGTTTTATAGTAATACTATTGCACTGAAAACCCTGGCTGTTTTGGACCATTATTATTCTGGAGATGTTGTACAACAGAAACAGACATTCTAGGAAGCAAATGTGCTCATTTGAAAATCAAACAAAAAAAAAAATTACTGTTGTTTAATTTGTAGCGTGCCTCTAATTCTTTATTTTGTTGTATTTTGGTATGCTCTTGGATCTAATTGTCCCTGTAAGTGTCAGCCAGGCACTGTGCATCCAAAAATGTATGTTATTATGTCTGGACCTACAAACTAACAATTGTTGCCTGTGAGGTCCAGATATCAAATTTAACAAGATAGCTGATTAGTCATGAGCTAATTAATTTCCCAACTTCGCACTGGGTCCCACAACTCCCATGTCAATTTACACTATAGCCTGCTGTCTTATAATCATTACTGTTTTATTGTTTTATTGGGTTTATTTCTGTTTGCACATATGCACACGTTCTTTCTTTCTTTCTTTCTTTCTTTCTTTCTTTCTGAACTACTAACTGTGGCTTTTTCTTGCCTGCAGCTCTACTGTAACCATCAATGTTATTGCTTGCAATGGCAAGATCAAGGCTGCCTCTCATGAATAACTGACAGCTAGCAAAATTAAAGACTCACCGTATATTTAAGAAGTCATGAACTATAGGAAGTTTCTTATTAAATGTGTGATCATTATTGCATTACAGAGTCTTATGTGCACTGAACTACACTGACACAGCTCGGGTTAGAATTCATATGCATTTTATTGAATCTGCCGTCCAATTTGAAAGACTGTGGCATTTTCACCAGTTTCCAAAATGAAAGCAGCTATAAAAACCCACCTCTACATACAGCCATAGGCAACACCAGAGTGATACAAGTCCAGAAAGGATTGTCCTTCCCTGGAAATGCAAGCATATTGACTTTAAATATATAGGAAGTGACTATTCTTCAATCAATAATTGTATAGCTTTGATGCAGTGGTACCAAACACACGTTCTGAGTGGAAGGTGTTCTTTGATGTAACATATAAGCAGTGGGGTCCAAAAGTCTGAGACCACAAGATACTTCTATTTTGCATTGGTTTTGAATGTAATATTATTTTTTTCAATACACATCTTTGAAAGATGTACGTGAATTTCAGAATAACTTAGTATTTGGTGTGTGTCCCTTTTGCTTTAATGACAGCGTGTGCTCGAGCTGGCATGGACTCTACAAGTTTGTGCAAAACCTGATGACCCATGTTCAACCCAGTATGATTTGACTATGTTCCAAAGAGCTTCTTGTAATGTCATAGAATGCTCGCCTTTCTCCGTCTTCAAGTGCCCCCATAAATGTTCAATGGGGTTGAGGTCAGGTTACTGTGGAGGAACGTCCACAACACTCAGGACTGCTTGCTCCTTTTTTCGGTCTTCAAGTAGTTCTTGCAAAGGTTTGAGGTGTGTTTGGGGTCGTCATCCTGTTGCAGCATGAATGAATCTCCACAAAAATGCAAACCAGAGGGTACAGCATGTCTCTGAAGAATGGAGTGGTACTTTTGGTTGCGGTGTCAATGTAGTCAAATTTGCTGCAGGTGTCCATCTCCAGAGTAGGCAAAGCACCGCCAGACTTGAATATTCCCATCAATATGTTTCACTTTTGGTCTGATACATTGTGGTCTGTATCTTTACATACATCCTTTTGTTACTGCCATATATCTTAAACTAGGATTAAGCAGTAGACAGGACTTCCTCAGAAGTGGCTTAGAAACTGCTTTTCGCCCTCTGAGACCACTACAATATAGCTTTCTTTTGACAGTACTTTTTCTGATTAGAGTCTTGCGTTCTTTATTTTGCAAATGATGTAACTGTGATTAAGCTGCTTTTCTATCTCTCTGGGAACTCAGTTTGATGTATTGATCTTCTGATGGTGTGGTCACTTTTGGCCTGCCTGATCGTGCTTTGGATGCTACAGATCCAGTTTCTGCAAAGCGTTTTCGAGTTCCATGCACTGTCCCCTTGGACACCTTTAGTTTAGCCATGATTTGACGATGAGAAAGCCCCTCTTTGCTTAGAATAACAATTCTTTGACTTCTGACACTTTCTCTTGCTTTTGGTGCCATTTTCCCATTGTTACTTAGTAATCAATGATCTGCTGGAAACTTGAGGTATCGCCTTATTTATACTAGGTCAACACTAGGGAAATCTGAATCTGACCTTTTGTACAAAGGAGTTAAGTTTGTCAGTGCCCTACATTTGTTTAAATTTAATTGCTGACCAAGAAATAGTGCAGAATCTTAAACATTTCTTCTTCATTTTACATGAAATAACTTCTTGCGTTTTTAAATGATTCAGAATCTTCAAATTTTCTGATGACTTCCAGGTTCATGTGAAAATATGAGAGATTTTCAATGTGGCCCCAGACTTTTGGACCCCATTGTACATAATATAAAAAGGGGGCACACAACAAAAAAAAAAAAATTACTAACAAACTCCCTGGTTTCCACAAGAATTGTCATGGCACCCAATAAAACATGGCTAGTTGTGCTTTATGGGAATTATCGGCTCAGTTGGAGCACATCTTTGACCAAATTGCTTGGCTGAAGCTACACATTATATAACAGTGTATTAACCACGAATTGTGAGTCAGCAGAATTTGGGATGCATTAATATCTCTTTTATTATATCAGTGGTGAAAGGTATTGCTTTATTTAACTGAGTGTGCAGTGAAATGAGTAAAGATGCTGTGGTGCATTCAGGCAAACAGGATATTCACACAATTTTGCGGAGTAAAACTAGGACTTATAATCTTAAACATCTTGGAGTGCATCCACATTACACCTACAACTAGTATGTGGTTCTGAAACTCATTTACTACTAGTACTGTGTACTATTATGGTGCTATACTGCAAACCTCTCCTGACCTTGAAATACCTTGTCTAAATGCAAATCTAAGTTATATGTATATGTTTCAATTTCAGAGCATATAAAACACCTTATTTTTTCACAGAATACAATCATCCATATCTTAATCACTTGTGGTAAAGTCTGGAAGAACTGCTGAGGTGATGCTATTTACATGTGTTTTGCAGAGACCTCCTGTTGATATTTACTCGATGTCAGTAAGACATATTCATTGCAACTATTTCTCATGCTCAGGAGCTCTGGCCCCTGCGCTGCATGTAGGGGAATTCTTCACAGTGAGAAGAATCGTATGGACGTATAAATCAAAAAGTGCATTCTCAACTGATAAAGAGGAAGATAAATAGGCTCAATCCAATAGTGCCTCTGGAAGGAGCTGTGGGCTTGAGGCATTCAAAAGCAACCCACCCTCTTCAATAAGCCATGAGCAGATGAATGGACTGTTCTCCCATTCCAGGGCTGATTGGCGCTGACAAACTATAGATCACCTGTGTGAGGGAGCAGCACCCTATTTCACCAGGACTTGTCTCACTCTATTCCTCAGCTACTGAAATCACTCTACCCAAGACAAAACGACAACTCAGGCTTTTTGTGTGACTTTTGTGTGATTTCTTTTCACTCTCACGTCCACTTTAGTTCTAATAAAAGCCACTTTTTTTAAGGGTGCACTACATGTATTGTCATCATGAGTTTGTAAAATCTTTCCCCCTTCTATTTATTTTCTGGGCATGCAGTTATACTATTTTTTTTTTAAGAAACAATTGCAATGTTTTCCTTTGTGTTCACTTGTAAAGTTCTGCTCTATCCTTACATGTGCACTTTCTTGGGAAGGCAAATTTGGATTTGTCGATGCTTCTGTGTTGGTATGAGCGTGTGCTAATTGGAGAGAAGACTTGTTACAAAAGTGAGAAATTCACCATTGAGCTCAGCTGGTTTATGTCTGACATCACTCTTTGTCTGCGTAGGTGATGAAAGCCCTCAGATTAAAAAATCACCACATGCAGAGACTGTAGCCAAATTATGCTGATATAGTTTATATATGTATCCTGCACATATCATCAAGTTGAGAACATGTGACGGATGATGAAATGAGCCCACGCCCACAGTGACTCTTACTTTGAAAAACAGCTCATTAGAGACAGAGAAAAGTGTGTGTTCCTAGCCATAACGAAGAACAGTTGGTTCAGTAGTTATGGGAGCAGTTTTATTTGTGAATGATGAAAATTGCCTGTGAACTACAGGCAATGCCGAACTTATCAATTGAATAAATTGCGTGATTTTTATCCTGTTAATATATCCTTCAAACTCATTTTTAATACATCTTTTATTGCCGGGGGCAAAACTCTGTTTCTTTGATCCTCTGCAAGTCTGTGCATAAAGGATCATAAGGAATTGTGCCATTAGGATTAGGGGGAATAGCTTCTTTTATCAATTACATCAAAGTTTCAGCTGGTGCCCATTAAATACACGCTCACACAGACACACAAACATACAAAATACACATGCACACCATTTATTTCTCTGGACATCCAAAAGATTGTTGGTAAAAATAAGGCGCACATTTTTGTACTCGACTTGACTCAGTGTCTGCATAGTAATCAGCTTGTAAATTTGGGTTGAATCACAAGTCAATCCTCAAAGCATCATGCTTGTTAGACCCATAGGCTTGAGGCTAGGAGCTTGGAAGAAAGCCAGGGGCATTTAAAAACAGTCTTCTATCCAAAGAAGGGATGAAAGCTTACTTTTAACTCCTGCTATGCTGCCAGTGTTGAAAGTGCACTGCTGACACTGAAACTGTGTTCTGTGCAAACATGCTGACATGTACATCAACTGTAGATGACACTAATGATAATAAGCAGCGGGGAATATTTCGTTGTTACCAAATACTGCTGAAACTCTCTTATTAGCAAAAGAAAATGTAGTTACTGTTCACTGTTGTAAAACCTTACAACAAGAGAAGTGACATGTTTCTGACAGAAACAGACAGAAAATATACTTTGTTATTTACAGTAATTACTGGAAATTAACCAATTAAATTAATACTCTGCCGTAGGAAATAAAAAGAACAACCTCCACAATGCCCTTGTGAGATGGTAAATTTTATGATGGAGCCCTCTGTGCTGGGCATTCATTGAACAAAATCCCTCATGACTTGTTATATGGCAGCTAAGAGGAGACGGATCACCCGCTCAAAGCAGATGTTGCCGCCACACACAGGGCCCTCTGAAAACAATGCGATCCTCCAGGACCAACTAAAGCACACACATAGGCAGACACAAACAAAACACACACTGATCTTAATATATTACATGGACATGCCCCCTGCTTGTAGGCTATACTGACACACACAGAGGAATATACTCCTTTTATATACGTTTACAGTACACAGATTCACAAATGCAGCCGCAGACAGATGCACAAAGGGATTTTGCTGGCACACAAAATGCACATCACCCAAGCTTTATTTGTTTGTGTTTTATCCTCAGAGCCGCTATGGCAGAGAGGACATCACGCAGCGAAGAGCTGTCGATAAAACCTGCTCAGCGTGCCCTGTAGTGTTTATTTTCGTATGAAAGGTAAGGTCACACCATGTTACAGACAGCAACTTCCTATAGAGAAAATACATCCTGAACACTGATGTCATATGTAATCTTCGAGGATAAATTCTCAACTCATATTCCCGGAGAGGTAATGTTTAATAGCTGGTGCTGCTCTCCACTTTTGTCTGTGCTGTTGCTTTTCAAAGTAAGAACACCAGATAGAGCCAGAAATTTACCACCAGGCATCCTCTAAAACATATTTACTTTTGATTGATGAAGAGGCAGCTCATGGGGTACCCTTTTTTATTCCTTTTTCATATCCCTTTTTACTTTAGAAATTCAGATGCATGCATGTTTTGTAAAATCACCATTGTCATGGGAATAGAGCTAAATGTCAACCTGCTTCCCCTGGGTAAATGACTCATACAGCGTTTGGGGACTGGAGGAGAAAGGTGTGGTATAACTGGCCTATTAAAGAAGAATCACACCTACATTTTGTCCAAGTGTTATTTTCATAATTCATCCAGTATCCTTGGTGTCTTCGCTGCAGTGTAGACTATTAAACTGGGATCAAGTGAGAGGTGTTGATTCAGTACAAAGACAGATGCAACATGAGCGCACATGATGTAAGCCTACAGACAACTTTAATCCTGCGATCTTGGGTGAAAGTCCATCTCTCCTCAGCAGGAAGGACAGTACTGCAAGCTCTGTGTGCAAACTTCCCTCATTGTCTCTTTTGTGTGATCTGTAAATGAGAGACAATTTGCATTACGTGGCATTGGTAAAGGGATTAGGAGACATGATTTATGCTCGAAAGACATTTATCGTTCAAAGCAAATGAGTTTCTTTTCTCAGAGGAACAATGGAGGGCTGCCTGACTCCTCCCTTAATCTTTGTGAACAAAAAGGGCTCACTAAACTGGAACTGAGGGTCCATGTAATTCAGACCCTGATTAAGGCACTTCTCCTAATTTTACATTAGCCTGGCTCTCCATTCCCCCAGTTATGAGCATTATTCACAGTTACACAAGCCAGTCAGAGGTCAAAACAATCTGATGGGTTACTTTTTTATTGGTTATTGTGGAGACGGAAAACCAAAGGTTTAAATCAAAGGTTTTCTTCATCTTTGAAATAGGAAGAAAATTTGGAGAAGCCAAAGTAAAGAGAAAAATGGGTTTGTTTCTTTTGTTCTTTCTTTTCCTTTTTGTCCAGTGAGCCATTTGTAGACGATGAGCTGAAGGTGCCTTTCATTTCTCTGAAATAGGCAGTAGCAAAAAAAAAAAAAAAAAACCTTCTACTGTTTACTACTGTCCCTTTTGAAAATGATTTGTTGGAATTGGTCCCTGACACAGCTCCAGGATATTTTGTCGTTAACATCCGAGATCGGAAAATGTTTTTGACCTCCTCCTCCTCCTCCTCCTCCTCCAATCCCTTCCCCAGCACAGCACACCTGCACCACGGTAAAAACACACACTGTAACTCCTGTTTGAACCTCGGTCTTGAAATACCAGGCTGACAGTGTTGAAAAGAGTGTTTCCTGTACACTGTACATTATGTATTCTCCACAGTCATCAGAGGTTTGTCCACAATTGCAGTGAACCCAAGGGGACATCAGAGTCAAAGGAGTCAATATGATTGGCACGACTTTCAACCTCAATGGTGGGGTTTGGCGGTTAAGGCGGGGGTCTTGGCTGTTAACACATGGCATAGTACTCAGCCAGGGAGATTAATGGTTCTGACTGCATCAGCCCAGTGACTGGGGATCAGAGGATGTAATTGGGTTAGGCATTCTAGACAGCTGCTCATAGCAGGAGCCAATCACACGCTCACATCCCTGCCATGCTTCCAGTTGTTCACCACCTCAGGTAAAGACATTTGAATCTCTTGTGTACTAGAGTAGTTGCTTTGAGATTTTGTTCTTGATTGCTTGTCTTTTGTTTGAAGAGATTCTTTCCAAATCAAACATGCATCATTTCAGATACTTAACAACTCTGCAAATAAAAGAAAAATCACTGCTGGGTTTATTAGCTCTCTGAAGAACTACTTGCAATAATAGTACAATTTTAGAGAATAGCTTTTATTTTAACATTGATTGACATTTTTTGAAAATGAATTACAATTTCAAGTACATCTACACATAGCACAGCCGCCTAATATTCAATACAGAGACTTTATAAGATAGATAAATAGATAGATAGATAGAAGGTAGTGTAGGATATTATTTGAAATGTATCAAAAAGTTTGAGTACGGGTGATCGAGTGGTATAAGATGGATGCAATGTAACAGCAATCTTCCGGGTTTGTTGCACATCATCTCCTCTTTTCCTCCCAATGTATTTTCTATCCTTCCATATTGTAGTACTGTAAAATAAATACCTTCAAAAAAGCTCTGTAAATGCATTTTTCAGTAGAGAGGTATGTACAAACAGACATATGGCATTCTTATGTTAACACATTGATGATTAGAGGATTTTTTTTGATGTGGAAAAATTCTACGTAACTGTACCTAAATGAAGTAATAATCTTTATCTGAAAACTGGCCAACTTGAAATGGGCTGGTCTTGCTCTTTTGACATTGTCAAACTCTCCTAATTCCAGCAAAGTCTCTGCTCTGATCCCAGCTGTAGCAGGAAAGAAATCATGTAAATTTATTGGTGACATTGAGATGGTTCTTTGCTATTCAAATGAGGCCTGCCTCGTCAGACGCTAAACGGTACCGCGTATTGGCTCGTAGCAGTAACCTCCCCGCAAACAGCTGTGACCCCATGCAGGAAGTCAGACATCCCACTTCCTGTGGCAAGCTGTGCCGCTGGCTCTCTTGGCCGAGGATGGCTTTCTAATTGGTGTCCTCTCACCCCTTTACTCTGAGATGCTCCTGCCTGACAGGTCTTGGCAGCGGGAGGAGATGTCCTTGGGGGGAAGAAAAAGTCAGATCTGAGAAAATGCCAGAGTACAACATTTTAGAAAACGTCCCTCAAAGTCCTCTCAGAAAGTAAACTAAGGGTGAGGTCTAATAGATATAAAGAATAGCAAAGAAAAGAATCCACGTGAGCCTTTCATGGGCTACCTGATATTGATGCAAGCAAGATGCTTTGAGAGCAAACAGAACTTCTTCATTGTATCAGCCAAGAGAGAGTATTCAGTCAATCAAATTTATCTTTGTATCATATCTTTGTCGAGACAGGCTGAATAGCTGCGTATATACTGTGAAGTGTTGATTGATAAAACTCATCCAAGGTTTTACCAAGGTGCACTGTATATTTAATAGAACTGTGGAAATTTTTTTATTTTCTTTCATCCTGTTTTTGTTTGAAAGTACAGCATTCAGTGGTGTCTAAGTAATGTATTTTTTTCCTAACAAATGCAAAGTTGAATGTGGAACAAATTGTGTGAAAAAGAAATTAAAAGGTAAATAGTGCAAAAAGATAAACAGGTGATGCTCTTTGATTAGTGGTGATTCTGTGCTTGCAGTGCAATATAATGACTTACAGTATGCTAACAATATAAAATGTTTGTAATTTGGCTGTCAGTAAGTGCATTTAGCTGTACGGACCATCAAAGAAACAAATACTACCCACTTAAATAAACAAGGGTCACTTTCCTTCATGATTCCCTCACTGCATTTTTGACTACAAGTTCAGTTCTGGATCATGCACCCTCCAGCAGTTCTTTGATGATTTCGTTATAGTGGGTGTCTGGTGGAGTAAAGGAGAACCATCTGCAGCTAAATGTCAGTAAGATCAAGGGGCCGTTGGTGGATTTCCGACAGAGCGAGCAGCTACTGACACCTGTCATCATTCAGGGTGAAGAGGTGGAGATGGTGCAGACCTACAAGTACCTGTGCGTGTACATCAACAAACTGGCAAGACGAACTGACAAAAGAGAGACACTGTATGAGAGACGCTACTATTCTTGAGGAGGCTCAGGTCTATGAACCAGACTACTTTTCATGTTTAATCCAACAGCTGAGCCCAGGGCACTGTGCTCCATGTCTATATATTAGGGGCGAAGGTTTAAAGACAGGATATATGAAAGACTTCTACAGCACCTCCTTCCCTCACTCAGCTCTGTTGCAACTACTGCTGCTATTTTGCTCTTATCACTGTATTTTATATATTATAATTCACATTCATGTAATTTACAGATACCACAGTGGAGCTCAACCTGCTCTAGAGGTGAAACTCTCTATTTTGTGTATGTTTATGTGACTTTCTTTTTCCCCGTTTTCATTTTTGTTAATATTCTTCTCTGATGTATCCTGTTGCTATTTTCCCCTGTAACAGTGTCCCCATGGTGATTATTAAATTCCCATCTTATCTTATCTCTCTATTGACAGAACACAATATTTTCAAATCAAATATCTACAACCTATATAAAATACAATTGTATGGGTAGAGATTCTGCAGTAAGAGTTAATAGAATAGAGGAATCCGATCTGTGGAACATACAGCATCCCTGATATCCATGGTTTTGATATCGAGTGCACTAGCTGTGCTTTCAGACTTTATCTGATGATGCACAGAGGAAAGGAGCACTATCTATATTGTTAAAGCCAAAGCCTGTGGGCATCAAACATCGAAATGTCAGGGTTGGGCTAAATTCAAAGGATAAATTATTCATATGGGCCCGGTAAAGGCTGTGCATGAGGTCACCAGCAGGCCTCACAAGCAAAGGAGAGCTTGACAGGGAGCAGCACACAAGTAGTCTTCCAACCCCTGTTAGGGAGAGGGGGGTCATCACTGAAGCAGCTGTTCAAGCAAGCAGGGGAAGTGACCTGCTCAGTAAACCATAAACAAGTGTGAAGAATATGCAAAAAAGGCTTCTGCACTGTACACTGAGTTGGATTTGGCAAGATAGCGTGCTCACCTTGGGGATGTGATGAATTGAGATGAGGCACGCCAAGTCAACACAATGATGTAACTGCAGACTTAAGAAAGCATTTGATCCAGCTGATGGACCTAAAATCACGACAGGAATCTGTGCCACCACCTATCAGATGACTCTTGGGTCCACTGTAACATGATGTTGTTGATTTGATTGCATTGTGGATATGAACTTTCGCTTGTTGCACACCAGAGATTTTCAGATCTTTACTGATTTTAAAAAACGTGGGAGATCACAGACTTAATGACAGATGTAAAAGAATTTTAATATTTATTTATAAGGACGTACACACCAGGTGATTCAGCCAAGATGCAGGAACAAGGAACTTGGGACGTCACAGAAACATGCCTGATCAAACGTGACTTCAGAGCAAAACAAACATTTGAGTTAAATTGTGTCATAATTAGTGGATGAATTCCTGAGTTATGGCCAAAAACATGTTGTATGAGGTCACAGTGACCTTGACCTTTGATCTTTGACCACCAAATTCTAATCAGTTCATCCTCGAGTCCAAATGAATGTTTGTCCCCGATGCAATAACATTTCCCCTTCAGCTGAGACTATGAAGTCACCATGAAATTGACCTTTGATCCCCAAAATCTAACCAGTTCATCCTTGAGTCCATATGGACATTTGTGCCAAATTTGAAGAAATTCCCTCAATGTGTTTCTGAGATTTCGCTAAAGGCTAAAGCCGTGTTTAGTGAGGTCATCATCAACATGACCTTTGACCTTTGACCACAAAAATCAATCAGTTCATCCTTGAGTCTAAAGGAATGTTTGTGCCAAATTTGAAGAAGTTTCCTCAAGGCGTTACTGAGATATCACGTTCACAAGAAGGGGACATACATACGTAAGTAGGTACGTTGTACATACGTGCGAACGAAAACATTATGCCTCCAGCCCTGGCTGTCGCCGGCGCAGAGGCATAAAAACTAGACGAAGTCATGGATTAGGAGACAGAATCAGCATAGCTTTTACATTTTGAGGTGCGAACTGGAGGTGAGTTGGAAATAGTTTTATTTTTTGTCTCAAACGGGCGTAGTGCAAGCTCCTGCTACAAACTAACGTTATTGTCATTTGTGCACAGGTGAATAGGAAAGAGTGAGCTGTATTGAGTTAATATTACTGTGGTCTGAGCTTGAACGAAGGTTTCTGTCAATTGCTGTGTAGAAAAACATATGCTCTGACGTTTCCCGGTCGGTTCACTCCCATTGCATGTTTCTGTTCAATATTCCATCACTGTTGCTTTCACACTACAGAATTTCAAGTCGCAAATATAAATCATAATTGATGTTTATGATATGAAATCGGGGAGAGTCCGATCCAGTCTGCAAAATCAAGATTATGTCTGTAAACCCCTCACACAACAGGATCATTTGTCCAGATAATGGGTTCAGAACTGGGAATGCCCCTGCGATTGTTGGGAGCAGTGAATCGGATCCGAAATCTCCCCAATTCTCCTCTAGAGTGGCAAGAAAGCTCATGAGATTAGAGGCACACTGGGGAAAAAGACTTATACAGGTAACAAACAAACAAACTTACAATCTAATGTAAATGTAGAGGCTTATCCTAAGGGGAAAGTCAGAGTTTCAGCTCTTATCTTACAACATTTCAGTTTCTCACAGAGCTAGAGAGAGGACAGAAAAGCTCCTAATCTGTGAAGTAGTAGAGCATGAGTTGACCGTTTGATCATACTGAACTTACCTGGTTTTAAAACAAGAAGTTGCCAAAATCAATGCCACTTTCATTGCTATAGGCATAGGTCAATGCTCTGTATATCTTTGTTTTCAAACATTAGTTTAGATCCCTTTTCTTTTCGTCTAAAGAAACATGACAATACTCCATTAAGTGTCAAAAATCAAACCAAAATTGTGTTATCGACTTGTGTTTTTCTTTTCTATACAACAAATTATTTTTCTCAGTGTATGTGTGTACATGTGTTGCTCATGTTCTCATACAATGTGTGTGCTCATCCAACACATTGAACTGAACTGTGTTGCTTTAGAGAGAAAAGTTTTATTGAGCCAATTAATCCCTTAAGACAAAAGCAACCTCTCTCTGTCTTGCAAGACCTTTTCTTTCAAAAACACAGATTGCTATATTTCTACTGTGAATCTCTGTGGCAGTGACAAGGAAACCAATGCTGACCTTCATTTAGACTATGGAATGACAATACCAGAGGGGAATAAGAAAGTGAGGGGGAAAAAGAAAAACGGAAAATCAATAGCTCATTTTCTGCTTTTTTGTATAGGGATTCTGATGTTTGCTGAGATAAAGGTCGACAAGCCTGAGAGATCTCTTGCACCGTCTCAACTTGAACAACCCTGAAATTGCTATTGTGTCCACAGCAATTTAAAACTGAGAAATCAGATTTTGCCCTGTAGCCTTTTATGTGACTTATGGAAAGTTGCACAGATTTGTTTGTATTAAGGTGCATTGTCTTAATTCCCCTTCAAAATATATAATTGCTAAACTTTATTTTTGTTCATATGTGAGAAAAAACAGCCTTACTCCATAATCCAATCAAGAAATCTAAGACCTGCAGTGTATACTACTTTATATAAACATTAAATAATTACACTAACTAAAATCTAAATTAAAACATTAATTGGAACAAAATGTGTTTACACCATTCAATTGTATTATGTTACCAAATATGAATCACAGCAGAAAAGAAAATAATGCATGGATTCCCAGAAAAGCATCCACACAGATGGTCAGGTGTGTCTATGATGTATGGCAAACATTAGATACATGATACAAGATACTTAGAGCGAAACATCAAAGACGATGTAAACAGCTTGGACGGGACGACCAGCCAGATGTTTAATTCTGATACCACACATTACGATTGATGAGGGGGATTTCCATGATGTAGAGGTATGGACTATAAAGTGAAACAATTTGCTTCTTGACTGACATGGGTTAACAATTATAAACAAATACAAATCAAATTAAGATTGCATAAAACTAAGTGCATCTGATTGAACAACATGAAAGTGAAGCAAAGAATGCCACACACACAAAAAACAAAAAAACAAACAGACGTTTATCATCACATTAAAAAAAAATGAAGTGAGCAGATTATTCCAAAATTACATGTAAGGAAAAGTAAACTTTATTTTCTGATTTTTTTTTTTAATTTTTTTAATTGAACCAATTTCAGAAGTTACAAAGAAATGCCTTCCTTTGTCTAATTCATCTGAGAAAATAGCTAAAAGTCTGTAATGTGGGTCATCCACCTAATGTCAAAATGGGTTCCCGCCTCCCTGATGGGAGCCCTGTTGGAGCTGGACAGCAGGGAGAATGGCAGATGCCCCCTGTTGTGTGTTCTCACAATAATTTGTAGGATTGTAGGATTTGAGGATGGATGTGGAAGTCTCCTGTGGACATAATCACACCATCCTCACTTCCATCATTTCCCCCATTCAAAGAAGTGTCAAGTTCACAGCCTCTGGTAATTATGATGTCTTTCTCAGCAGGAGGGGTGTGTCGAGATGGGTCAGAAACCCTCCAACTCTGAGTTGGAGGGTTACTTTAGAGAGGGAAGAAAGTGGACAGCATCTCTCACAGGATGACACCGTAGGCGATAAATTTTCAGCAGACAGTTGAAAAATAAAAATCTGTATGTGTGACAGCTTCATTTCTACCTTGTGACCAAACTTTCCAATCCTTTAAACATACCATCAGTACTGCTGAATCATAAGTGTTTGTAATGAAGAATGAACAGCAGTGATGGGAAAGATCTTATATGATCAGCCAACCCACATAAACGTTAAATAAATAACATCATATACTGCTCTGCTAGGTCAGATGGGTATTCAATGTATTGTGCCATGAGGTTGTGCCGTGCAGAATTAAACATTACACCATCAATAAACACAACCAAGAGTGGCCACTGAATAATGCTGTCTAGTGAGTGTTATATCCTGTGTTCCATGTTTTTGAGGCCATGTTGGTGTGGTGTTTTACTACATAAAAAAAAAAAAAAAAAATGAATGAACATATGAACATTACCTGTTTCATTGAGGTAGGCTACTATTTGCCAACCCTTGTATTATGTGGTATTTATGAAGATTTTGTCTTCAAAGAATACGGTAGGAAATATTTTTCATATCGTTGTTCTTGTCAAGAAACCCTATGAAAAGAGCAAAACCAACAACAGTTTGGCTGTCTCCCAGCACTTCTTCCTGACTCACCACCAATCCAACTGCGTTCTACTCTGAAGGTCACAAATATAGTTCTGTATAAAAAAAAAACGCTAGGCACCATAGGTTTTAGTAGATGTTACTCAAACAGGGATAAATAGTATATTTTTTGGGAACTATGTTCAGCTGCGGATTAATACACGTTTCTGCAGTGAGTATTTTGGGAAGCAAAATGCTGTCAGTGACTGATTCAAAATAAATTACAGTATCTATGTTGATTGTAATGAAGAAATGTCATTCAAAACAGCACTGCAGCTCATTGATATGTTTTTAAAAGGTGTCGCTTTGCCATCAATCAGGAACGTCCGTGTTGTGGCACTCGCCTTCATCCCCCTAAGTGCAGATGAATTAAGTATCATCAGTTTGTTGTCGTTTTTTTTCTTTTCATGTGTCATATTGAGAAGAAAAATAGTGAAAATCACACGGTTTCTATTTTTGAGGCCTCAAGTGTAGCTATAGCACATGATGGATTGTCATATTCTCCTATAATGATACATCAGTCACTTGTTTGCACAACTGATGACAAAAACTTTGTCTGTCAATAAAGTTCTGGTTGCAAGCTGCAGGAAAAATGCAAGCAAAAAACTATATATTCGATCAGAAGACAAATTCATCTCAAATGATAAAGCTAAACTATTATAAAATAATACACTGATAATAAAAGGTAGAAGGAATCTCAATGATCTCAAAAAAAGACACCAACTTTATGAACAAACAGTGCAGAATAATGGCAGGTATAATGGAGCAGAGTGGATGTTAAAGTACCTGTAGCTGTAAAACCACCTGTTGTATGTGATTATTTGTGACATTGATGGCATAAGGACTGAAACCAGAAAACAGATGCTTCCATCTAACCAGTCTGCTAGGTTACTAATGAATCACGAAGCCCTTGAATGCTAAGTGACATTTGAGAACTCTCAGGGTGTGCTTGTTTTTTTTAGTCAGAATGGTTTTCCCTGTGCACCTGCACTGTGACAGCTAAATGCCTCACTCGCAGCGCCTCATATGGGCAGCCTGTCGAGAGCCTGGTAAGGTATTTTAAGCCCTAATGGGAAGATGGAATTTTTAACCAGACGGAAATAAGTTTAAGTTTTAGCAATCTACCGTATGCACGGTCATATTTGACCAACATGTTAATGTATTTCCTAAGAGGTAACCTCCTGCTAGGTTGATTTCAAGTTAAGTATGGTGCCAACGTATCAATGAAAGTGACTGGAGGGATGCAAGAGATCTTTTATCTGAATAAGCAGCATCCCTTTGCCCCCTACAATTGACTTGCACACATCAGCTGTTGTCTGCTGTGATCAATTACCTCAGATGAAAGTGACAAGGCTACTGCACCTTTACAGTGTAGCGTTTCCTGTGCGAGCCTCAGTCCAAGGAGTGATGGGATGTCTCTGTCAGCAAATCTATCTCTTGAAATTCAGGCCTCTCAGCTGTGACACATGCTCAAACAGCAACAGAGATGTGACTACGGTATGGAAGAGAGGTGTCAGTTATTGAATGACCCCCCTCATATATTGGTGGAAAAGAATGAGGTGTCAGAACAAAAGTGGTAATAGACTGGAATACATTAAATGATGTGGAGTGTCCACCGGACTGGAACCAATTCTGCCTGTGTCTTTAAAGCTCAGTTGCCCGAGAATCACTAGTGGCGAGCTCGTACCCGCGTGTGGTTTTAGGGGATTAAAAAGGGATGAAAAGGGAAATGTAAACAAAGCTGTGTGTGCTCAAAATCATCTTTGATTTCATCTGTATTTGGGAGTCAAATTGAAGGAAGTTTCAAATTCAGTGCTTTTGTTTTTTTTTTTGTTTTTTTTTCGTATTAAAGTTTAGTTTTCACAGAGTATATGTATATACAGCATTTTCCTTTCTTATGGAATTAGAATTCAGGAAATTACCAGAGCAAACAATTTCAATTATTACATCAAAAAAAGGCCTTTTAAACCAAATAAATGTAGACATGAATTAATTAAATCAAATGCGTTCAAAATATTTACATGGTTATTTACCTTTTGAACTTTATTTTAAAATATTAGCTGTTTGCTTTGAGTAAAAAAGTGTCAGTAATTTGCAACAACTGATTAGCTTGACACTCCAAAGTGCTCATGGTAAAGGGGAAAAAAAGGCTTTCATCCGTTTCCTAAGCCTTTTAAAAGAAAGGCTTAAGCTTCAGCGCATCATCATTATGGAAACATAATGCCTCTTGTGACTCTTGTTTGTCTGACATTTCAAAAGATTTCAAAGTACATCTATGCCCCTCCCAGTCTTACACACGCACACACACACACACACACACACACACACACACACACACACACACACACACATGCACACACACACACACTTCCACACCCTTCTCTCTAGTCTAGTAAATCTCATAGCATTGGCTGTGAAAGCTGCTGGGATCTGCTATTTTGTTCTCTTTGGGATTGCTGCCTCTTCCCACTTGATCCAAACAGTCAGCTTAGGGAGCTTGTGGCACACAGGCGTACAAGTTGCCAAGGAGCTGTCACAGAGATGTCCGCACAAAGGATTTCTGCTGCAGACTAGTGGAGTTTGATATACAGAACAGCACTTTCCCTCGGTATTTGAATGTACATAGTGGTAGGGGGTGATCCAATTGCAGTCTCAGGAAATGCTGAATTTTATACCACAAACCCAGTTTAGTAACAAAATGACAGCTTGAGGAATACATGGGTGTCGATGAGGTACAAGATACAGCTTGACAACACTGGCAACAGGGTTTATTTAGAAGAAAACAGTCAATACCTGATACCATGCAAATGAAAATCAGGAAAGACTAGGAGAAGTAATTTGGGGACGGTAATGTGGTTATCACGTATGTGTCAAACCCAGCACTCTAGACAGGGTGATAAAAAGTATATAAAAGCAAAAAGACAACAACACAGTAGCTTTGAAATACACAGAGGTACATAATATTGTGGCGAATTCTGAACTACAGCCACATCTGTACTCTTATCTAATCCCATTTTAAAAACAACCCCCCCCCCATCACTGATTATCAATGAAAACACAGTCTTGATGATTGTTGTTTATATTGTTTCCGTCACTATACCGCGATGATTACTGACACACCAATGTCATTCAGTTTGGACAGGTTTGGTTCAAGTGTTGAAAAACTCCAGAGTGAATCTTCAGCCGCTGTCCATCTAATGGCATCAGAGACTCGAGCGAGCCCCCGACCACAGACAGCACTCAATCAGTCTGAGCCTTCAAACTGACCTTGCTCTGCAATCATCTAGCTACAGGGGATTAGGCAATCACTCAAACCACCTGGAAAGGACTGTTTGTTCACATCCCACAGCCTCCATCGTATCACAGATATACATCAAACCTCTTTTTTTTTTTTTTTCTTAAGCTCCTGGATTCATCAATAACTCTCTGATTAGGGAGCAGCCCCAGTGTTTCATGCAAACAAATTTGCAGTGTCAATTGTTCATTTATCCCTTTTTATTTAAGCAAGAGGCATGCATATGCACTCCTAATTGGACATTGTTGCTTGATTATATCTATTATACAATCAGGATAATGAGAGACTTCACAAGAGACATTCAGCATCGCCTTTTAGTGATACAACATACAGAATATCAAATTTGCTCATTACTGTACATCTCCCTTTTCTCTTAGTTTTTCATAATTGTTTGTCTTTGTAATTGCTCCAGTCTTCAAAAAGCAGCTCTGCTTTTTGACACTTACCCCCACCAGTGGGATGATGACATGCAAGTGCCCCCCCCCCCCCCCCCCCCCCCCCCGACAGCATCACCAGGTCGCTTTATGACAGTCAACCCCCCTTCTCCTCCTCCCAGTGGATTTCATAGTTTACAGTTTGCTCTTTAATTACAAACGAAACAATCACAGACAAATCATCACTAAAGATAACACTCATATTGTTCTGTCTTTTCTTGCATTTATGCTTTTGTGGGTGTCTTTTTTTTTTTTTTTGCTGAACAGCATTTGAATAATAAAGCCTCTCAGAATGTTGTTAACACAGACTTTAGAACGGACACAATGTGAGATGTCTGACAAATGGACTCCTTGAATTTTTTTGAAAACCTCAATTCTAGGCTTTTTTTTTTCTAAATGTAAATGTTATTTGGAGAGTGAAACAACATCCATAATCATACTCAGCGTCAGAATGGTCATTTGTCTTTCAGTGGAAGCCTTCGAAGCGATCAGCATTAAATGACAAATGTGGCTTTCAGTTCAGTCCTTTCATTAAAGCACTTGCTCATTTGATGTACCATTCAGCGAGGCATCGCTAAATGGAACCATACAAGGGCAAAGGGAATAGCAACACTGCAGCTACCAAAGCAGCTAGAACAACTGTCATGTTTTAGCACTGAGGGATGTTGAAAATATATTCTGCGCTTCCGTAGAAACCAAATATAGTAAATAGTAAGATTATAGTCATGCTAAACTTTCTTTTGTCTAGCAAAGCCATTGCTTCGAGACTCAGTGCCCTTGAGAAGATTAAGTGAACTTCCAGTTCCAGTCAAAACACGCAATGACAAATGTCAGTGCATGATATCCGCTATGCATATTCATTAAAATCTGATGCCAGCTGTTTGCAAGGAGCACCTAGAGCACCTACTCAATGTCAAGCTTAATAAATCAGGTACATGTAGAGTTAATATTCAAAATGTATTGACACGGCTGCCCTCGCTGTGGTACAATGCGTGGTGTAAAACTGCTGCCCCAACTCGGTAACATTTGACCAAACAGCAAAATAAAAAATGATTAGTGCATGAAGTGAGGCAGCCAGCCAAGGAGTGACTTTTCAACTCAAGACGCCAAACATCAACTCTTCTCATCCCTGGACTCGCTGCTAAATGTCAGTGTGTTGCTACAAATGAGAAGGATTTGCTGGCGGTCATTTTCAATCATGCTGCGGCATCTCTCTCATCATCTCTGTAGTGTTCTCTATAATAAAGCCTTGTTTCAGGAACAAGAAGCCCCATTGCGTTCTTGCTTTACGTGATACTTCCTGCATCCAATTACGGGCCACATTAGGGTAATTTTCTCCCAGCGCAGCATTTGCATTCTGTATGAGACAGGCGACAGGGATGTCAGTCATTAATCATGGCCCAATGAGGGCTGTCAGAGCATTGTCATGCTTGTCAAATGTCTGCTCTCTAAACTCCCTCCAGTTATCAAATCCAGATCTCTGACCCACCTGCAAAGCTCGACAGAGCTGGAGGTGACCTCTTTGAGCAGGTAAAAGCATGGAGGGGGGTGAGGGGAGGAATGTGTGCGTGCGTGTGCATTTATCTGTCCTTCTTCCTCTTGCACTTGCCCCATGTCTCTCTCTCTCTTTGTGTGTGTGCCTCTGTGTGTGTGTGTGTGTGTGTGTGTGTGTGTGTGTGTGTGTGTTGAAGGGGATTTTGTTGTCTAAGATCTCAATTAGCTAATCGCTGTTTGTTGCCTCTGTTTTCTGGGTTTCTACCGATAAAGACATAATAGCAAACTGAATTTTAACAGAGGCTGGTGATTGTGTGCAAACATAAAGAAGAGCTCAATGATTAGATTGTGCTAAACAATGCTAATTCAGCTGTGGCAATGCAGGAAAACAACAAAAAACACAGTTGGTTTTCTAGAGCCTGGTGACACTAAATCCATGCCAGAAGCGCCAGATGTGAGACAATGAAATGTTTGCACTATTTGAATTGGCTTTATGTCACCTCTTCTTTTCGGTCCCTCCAAAATAACACCTTGGTGTCCATTATCTGCACACATAATTGCTATATTGATTTTCCCTGTTGCTTCTTTCTTTTCATCCCACCATGCTTTCGCTTGCCATTGTTCAATGGATGTTCTTGAAAGTAAAGGTTGATTGCCTTGAATAATACTACTTTTGAAAGTGATTAAATGACCATACCAGTGCTTTCACATATTTTGGGCAAGTTACAAAAGTATATGTGTACACACACACACACACACACACAAACACACACACATATGTATATATATATATACATATTTATATATATTTATATATATACACTTTTCCCATTTTGGGTTGCTCTTTCAAAATGATTTGGGTGCAAACATTTTCTAGTACGTCATCAGGGGGCATTTGCAGCGGATCCATAACAGTTTTCAACAACTGTATTTCCTCAGATAATAACTGGCGCCTTTATTTAGCTCAACTGCTGTAGGTAACAGGCCTTTACTTAAGGCAGGCTTGTATTATAGGCAGACCTTGGGGGAAGGGGCAGTGGCTCTGGTCACATCGCTGAGGGATTGCGAGCCCAGTCCCGGAGCACAGAGAGGGCCGGCAAAAACTTTATGGATTTTTTGACCAGCCCACCAATGTGGCGGCCTACAGGGATTGCTAAAGTGTTCCCCATCGCCAGTCCTACTATAACAGTGCAAACAACAATTTATTTTTATGATGATAGATAGATAGATAGTTAATCAAAGTCAACATATAGTGTAGTAGGGTATATTACCACATTCATTATCCATTTAGTAATTTAGCAACAATACAACAACAAATAAAAACCTCTAACCATGGAAATTGATTATATATTCAAACCACAAACACAACACACCCTGCGTCAACACTGTTGTTTTGTTTGATCTTCCGGATTTCAAAGAGGAGGGAGAGGCGTCCTACCATCGGAGAGACTCTGACAATAAACTCCACGGAGGAAGAGCTTCGGGGACTTGCTGCCTTAACTGCAGGAAAGCTGTGTGTGTGCTGAACGTGAACAGGCTTGTCAGGCACAGTGGCTGCCCTGTGATACTGTCTTTAGATACGCACAAAGAACTCGCAGTAAAAGCAGTTTCTCTGATGTACTTCCTTACTGCGAAAGGGGCATGATTTGAACTTGGTTTCTCTTTATTACCTATCAGGCAAGCCAACATGTATCATCTTTTTTTTATTTAGGCAGGAAAACCCTGGGAGAATTAAACAACAAAAGTGGTCCTTGTTATTAATGATTAGAACGACACAGAAACATTTTTGTATATTTTCTTCTCCTTTAGCCCTCTTAGCAGCAACTATAACAATGATGGTCTGTCTGTCAGTCCACCACTTAGATAGATTGATGTTCATGGTCAACAGGAAATGAATCCTACAGACTTTGTTGATTCCTGACATCAAGCACAACCATGAGGTTGACATCTTTGGTTTTAAGTGACATATCTTAAATGTCTAAACATCAGCATGTTAAAAGTGTCATTATCAGACTATGAGCATGCTGTTGTTAGCTCGAAGCAGAGTTGTGCCCTACTGTAGCAGCTAGCGTGTAGACTCAGGTTATGAAAGTTGTTCTCAGTAAGAAAAATCGTCACAGGCTCATATGAGTTGTGGTGTTTTTCTGTATAACAAGTTTTTTTTGTGAAAAAACAAAACAAACAAAAAGAAAAAACTCCATTTAAAAAAGGCCAAGGACAGGCCAATCAATTACAGCACAAAACTGTTGTGACTGGGAACGACAGTGTAGGAACTTTATGACTACCCACTTAGCAACAACAATATCACTAGACGAAAAAAAAATCTTTCATTAATGTCTTTCAAGTACATGATACATAAATGAGATCTATCTTTTGTATACTGAACATCTTTTCAGTGCAAAAAACATTTGAATGAAATAAAGACACACAGCTGCATAGAACTAATTTTGCTGTATGGTCTCCTATCAGTAATTGCTCTCTAATGGCAGAGGGAGATTTTCTGGCATGGCTTGGGTTCTCTAATGTCCAAGAGGACAAGGTCAAAGTTAATTACTACCAATTACCCCAAATTTTGACTAATCATTTGGGTCCTCTATGATGGCAGTGAAGAGCGTTGTGTCTGACCCTCTTTTGAAACCTTCCCATAAATACTCAATTGAGATCATACTGAATGTGGTTATTCAGACGGCCTGGCCATATGGTTAACATCATTGTCATGGTGCTCAGCCTACTGGGTCACCACTTATGTGTACTTCAGTAATAGAGACAGTGTCAACCTGGAAGAAGCCAGCGTAGGCAAAAAAAACAAAACAAAAAAAAAACTTTTATGTTTTACTCCTAAATTGTTATTGATTTAGCCACCCATCACCCAGATTTTTCATTCACTTAGATTCATCTGCTGTCAACAGAGTTCCACGCGTTGGTGTAGATTTGAGGACTAGTTTTCCAACTCTATATGTATTTATGTCGCGCAGTGATGTGGAGGACAGTTTTGTGCATTGTCCCGGGAGCAATTTCTGCAAAGTGTCCCTAAAGGTTAAGCAGTGATGGAAAAAAAAAAAAAAAAAAAAACTCTTCAGGACCTTTACCCTCTCTGTGCAGAACACTCCACAGAAACATTTAAAGCGTGAGGGAATAGATGCTGTTAGTGGATTTGAAAGTCACTGCAGGATGACGAGTCTGTTGTCTTTAATATTATAGCCTCTTTTTTAAGTAACACTATGCATTTCTTTCACTTTCATTATCTGTCTTATATTCTCCTGTTTTTTTTCTTCATTGGGCTATGAAATAAATAAAACAGGTTTATCTAGTCAGCTGTTTTCAGCGTTTTTAACATCCTCATGCATGCCATGAGGTCTATCTTGAATTAAAATAGTGTTTATTTTTTTGTTTAATCATGATTTAAGAACCATCATTTACAAGGTTTTATTTGACAGCCAGCTGAGTCCATACACATGTGTCAACTTGCACAGCAGGATAATGTTGGTTCTTAAGCCACCCTGAGACAGGCTGTCTCCTCTCTCCAAAATCTTTTACATTAACTTTACATGAGTCAGTCTGTATTTTTGGTCCACGACATTTCTCTTTGTGGAGGAAAAATTTTCATTTTGTCTTCCAGAGCTTATCGCAACCATCTCATTTTCCCGTTGAAAAAAAGGAGCTACAGTTTCATCCATCTGCTGACCTCATTTTCATGGCCGGGCTGAAATCTTTGAGTGGAATTTTCTTTGTGTGTACACTCAGCCGTCCCTTGGATGTCGTTGGCATGTCTCCGAAGCAATTTTCTCAACTATGAATTATTCACCAGATATTATTCCAAAGGTCATCTTATAGTAATTAGTACCCTGCTGTTGACTAAACAGCCTCAAGGTACCTGATGGCCAGTTTAATTACAATTTGAAATGAGTGTACTGTTTGACAATCTCTATATGTTCTCCTGACACTTGAACAGATGACACCTTGAGAACTAAGTAGGCTTACAATAAGTTGGCTTGTTAGCAGATGGGGAGGGAGGGTGTGGGGCTGTGTAAGAAGGGGGGGGTTCTGTGTGTGCCCTGTTAAGATCACAAAATCCTTACTGTTCAAATATGCAGTAATTACTGAAAATGCAGATTGGTGTAGTTGGATATGCATGTGTTTTGACAGTGCGGACATCCTCGGCACTGTCACCGTCTCATTATTAGCCAATTACCATGGAAAACTAATGGGGCAGGTCACAGCCGGCTCTCTTAAGGAGACTGGGGACTGAACATATGCTGAAGATGTGGCAAGATGACAGAGTCCAGCAAACCTTTGGCGCTTTACGAGGTACATGACGTGGCTCTTTGTGTCGTGCAAATTAGGAGTCAGTGCCGAGAGATCCTGTCATGTCCTGTTGTTGTGAACATGAACCCCTGCACTATATTGTATGCTTTAGGTTTCCTCTCAGAGGGGCTGTATGTATTCATAAGAGAAGGGTGAGTAAAGCATGAAGTCAAAAGGGCCTCAGGTTGGATACATAGCCCAGGGGGATTGTCAAGGCTGTTGCAGAGTTTGTCTTCGAGGCATCATAGTTCTCATAGATGGATGGATGGGTGAATAGATATATAGATACACAGTCCAGATGTATTACAAGCAATGGGCAAAAAAGCTCAAAATAAAATAAAATACATTTTTTTTAATATATTTACAATATTTCTTCTCTGTATCTTCACTGCCTATGAGGCCAAATGGCCACAGGTATTGTAGACAGCCTGAGGGTATCACTGAAGATGCTGGGAGATGATGATGCGCAGTGAGTCTAAAGTAAATCAAGGCTGTCATTCTGAGCAGCCACAGTAGGCTACAAGAAGGAACAAATATTCTTTTTTTCTACTCCTGGCTTAAACTTAGATTTACTTCTTGGCCCTAGAACCAAAAGGCTAAAATTAAAGGTTTATTGTGTTCTATTGATTTTCCTCTGAAATTTATAGGCATCTTCCTAGAGTCTATGGCCTATGCTGATATGATAATGGCTGGACAGTCTAATGAGTGGAGGAGCGACCTGGTGACGGGAAGCACATTGATTTGTATTGTTGGAACAAATCAAAATTGTAGGAATTGATCGGGGAGCGTTCTGCCCTTCCTAAACAGAGAACATAAAAGTGCCCTTTAGACTCGCGTGCTACATTCAATCAGTAGTTTAATTGACCACATAAACTTTAGGTATAGCCTTCTGACATACATAATTTAAGAGTTTGACTTACTATGCAGATGACAAATCAGCAGTTTGTTTCTCTCTACTACTACTACATCTGATACAATGTTTAAAACACCACTGATTTGTCTGAGTTAATAACTTTCCTCAATGAAACATGGATCACCCGGAAATCCAGTGAATGATTTAAGGCTTGATTTATATCATTTATATTGTATGTTCTGCACTTTACCCTGCAAAGTCATAGCCAGATGCTATATTCAAAATATGTGGGATGGAAGGAAGCATTAGGAACAGTTTCGGTGGTTAAATTTGAAAAGTTGAAATTAAATAAAATTTTATGAAGCATAAATCAATATTTTTATGTCAGCAATGGATCACGTGACTAATGTCAGGTGACAGGGATCACTCTAAGAGCCTGAGGAAATTATTATTTCCCATCGGCTCTACTGAGCTTAAGAGCGTCTTTCAGCGCTCACTGTTTTAGTTTTCCAGCCCACAATTGTTTTGGTTCAGTCTCAATTCGCTCTCACCTTTATCAGCATCATTTTTGGCTGTATGTTTTTAGTGAAACACTATCTGTCAAAATTAGTGACTAACTAATGATCCGATGATTTTGATCAGGTGATCATAAACACAACACAACTCCAAATAAATGCTAATGTTGCTGGATGTGTAAACCATTTTCCATAGTACGCCATTATATTATTATTTAGATTTGTTTGCTAATGACGGACTTTAAGCATCCACGTTTCTTTGCATTTCAGCCCCTTACATTTGTACTCACTATTAAGTGCAAAGTGGGGGAAATTTTAGTTTTCAGGAAAATTTGAAAGACCTATTTATTTTAATATAAATGTAACAATATCCAGAGCCTAATCATTAAATATAAAGAAAAACAATGGGGTATTTCCTATGTATGACATAGTGGCTATCTGCTTTAATGTTTAGTATTACATGTGATTTGTCAATTAATGTGTTGGTGTTAAAAATAGAAAATAAAACAAATACAAAGCATCTTTAACCTTTAGCATGCTTCTGAGGAGACATGCAGTGATGGTGTGCAAAACAGCTTATAATTCTTTGTTCCCTTCCGTGCTTAATAATGGTTACGTTTTTTCTTTTGCCATAAATATACACATATATGTCATAGGCTGAATCGTATCCCCGGCGGCATTAATTTCCTGAATTTATGAAGGTGAAATGCCATGTCCAGTTAGATGGGTCTTATATCATTAGCATGTAATTGCAATAATTGGAATACAGTGACAGTATGCTCTCATGTCACATCTATCACTGACATGACAATACTCTCAGAAAAATCTAATCAAACAGCAGTGTAAAGTGAAGGACAAGCATGATCCAAATATACTTTGAGGACTCAATATTTAATGGCTCAAGTAAAATTCAATGACAAGAAAAATCATTTCACCATATGGAAGTTCATTTTTTTTCATAGATTTAAATGGAATATCTTACAAAGGCATGACAACACAGACTGTATAGCTTTAACTGACCAATACAGATTCGCTGGCAAGCATTGAAGCCTTCTATCAAAGCAAACTTGACCTGACTCACTGATGACTAATTTACAAGCATATACTTAAGTCTTATATCATATTTTGATATAGTTTTTTTGTACAAGATACATTTGTGTACATAAAATATTCTGGCAAGGTGCATGCCAGTATACACATATGTGCACACACGCACACACACACACATTCATACATGCAAGGAGACGCACATATTCCCCCTCACACACATACAACATCACCTATAAACACATTCAAACACACTCTCATCAATATTATGCATATGTATCCATTTACATTACAACAGAGATTGTCATCTCATCACTTCTTATGCTTTCCTTTTTTCCTTTTTTATCAACATAGTGAATTCCAGTATTCAACCTGTAGCTTTCAGTCTTCACTGTATGTGTCTTTCCAGTTTGTAACCATTATTACTGGTTCTTAGGGGTACTGCTATGTACAGTTTAAAATCCAGGTTACCTGACAGTATAGATATTTGTGTGTACGTGGAGGCATAAATGGTACGCACATTTCACAAAGTTTGAATGTGTACACTGTGTAACATTTACTTTGTTCCATAAGACAGACAAACAGGTAGAGCAGTAAACATCAATACTGACACTGAATGTGATGATGGATGCATGACCTACATAGGCAAGTGTCAAAAACGCCTCGTGGAAGTCCGAACAGTTCATGCAAAACATGACACAGGTTGGCAATGGTAATCATGACACACATTTGAATAGAAAAATTCAGAAAATTAAAAAAAAGCAAATTGTCAGTGTTGAGTATAGGATTTTTACTATATCTATCATCAGGGCAGAGGGAATTAGAAAACTATGAAAATAGCAGTGAGAGCAGAATCATGCAAAGTGATAACCTGTGATCACTCTTAACATTTTGTCTTTTTCACTCTGTGTTTTGTAAAAGATGAAAACCTTTGATACAGAACTTACTCAGAGCAGCCTTGTCCAAAAAAAAAAAAAGCCCAAAACAAATGAACATTCATATGATATGCTCTTTGTTTTTTTAAGATGAATAATAATTAAAACACCACTACTTTTACCTCTAAAAGGGCATATGGTAAAACACAATGGTACTGCAGTAGACGAAAAATAACTTGTGTTAGTATCAAAAGCAACATCGTACAGATGTACATTCATGCAGTTATTATACTGTTCCCTCTAGATTTTCTCTTTCGATTATGCTGCTGCAACATTACAGTACGTATGGGTTATGTAGGCAGAGTAAGCTAAAACACAGTGTGAGTTACAGATACGTAATATTGTGCTTCCTGTACACATGTGATTGGGTAAATTATTTCAAACAATCACATTTTTGTTACAGTGTGACAGTGTATTATCCCTTACTTAGTCCATGGATATTCTCTCCCTCTGTGATATGAGGAAGGGCACAATTTCCTTTGTCATATTTATAAATACTCCAACAGCAGATAGTGTCTGTATTTCTCATTGTTAATGAATAGGGCGGGGGGTGGGGGGGTGGGGGGGTGGGGGGGGGGGGTGGGGGGGCGGGTGGGTGTTCTTAAAAAGCTAACAATTATTTGTCAGTTTTAGTTTTGTTGAAAAGATCCAACCAGGAACGTATTTGCCCTACTTATTCACATGATTGTAAACAGAGACTGAAAAGATTTGCGAGGATTTTGACGCAACTTTTTGATCAAATATCACAAGTGCTGGATTTGCATTTGTCAGTGATAAAATTCCAATTTTCTGTGACATCATGATGTATGTTCCCTTTGATATGTGCTCCTTTTGATTAAATATGCATTGTTTATACCATTTGGCGATACATGTCTGTCCTAAGACATGAGATGAAAAGTGATGGAGAAAAAAAAAAAAAATTCTGAGTATTAGTAAATGAGCTGGAATTGGATTCCAAAACAGGGACATTTTCATCAACGAATGTTTGTAGGAGGATTTATTTAAGTTGCTTGTTTTGTATTAGATTCATTTTCGTAATTGACTCGGGTGAAATTGAATTGCCCCTTCCTGTGTCCTTGACACACTGTTCCTTTAAGTGATCATTTCACTGAGTCTCAGATATATCCTCTTTATAATGATAAGAGTCCTGACCCCAAGTATCTGAGAGAATAGGTGTGGTAGCTAAGAGCATGCAAACACAATTTGCTTTGCACCCTCCCTCAAGAATGCCACATTGCATTATAGATTTAGGCCTGTTCCCAATTTGCAAGATGGTACAACAAAATGAATCGCATGAATCATATACCTGATGATGTAGACACCTGGCTTGGATGTTACTGGAAAGAAAAATGGATATCAGCAAAGTCACTTATTGCTGTAGCAATAGATTATGCTGCACCCAATCTGTTACAGCAGAGTTAGTCTGAAGTACTTATCATCATCAGTAAAATTCACACACATAGGCAGTGATGCAGTGTGTGTATGATGAGACCATGGTGAGGGGCAGCCTGCAGGAAGGTCTTTTCAAATAGTGCCAATGCCTATTCTTATGATAACTACAAAAATAACATTAACATCAATAATTCAGTTAGACTCAGGACCCTGAAGAAATTCATGCACCCTGGTCTATTATTCCGGTGTCAACACAGTAAAAACTGATAATACAGCCAAACAGAGCTGTATGAAAACACCAAATACTAATTAATAGCAAGAACATAGATGTTATTAATGATATGATGGGAAGAGAGGGAGTGTGTAAAGCTGCTTATTCAGAGCACTTGTCACCTTTTCATTACCTCTACACATGCAAAGTACATGTTTCTGGTTAGCCAAGAGAGCCATTCCAGACCTTCTAACCACAATGAGGGTCGCCACTGAGATCACACATCAAAGTAATTAGACTGAGAATTTCATAATTGGCTCCATAGCTGTTATTATGTGAGAGTTTCTAAGCAGCAAAATGTGAGAAATAGAAACAAAGGGAAGGAAACAAAGAGTACGTCTCCGAAGCGCATCTGTCTGCGCTTTCCAAGGCTAAGCTACTGAGATAATGCTAGGAGTGAACATTGTCTTAATAGAGTTGGCAGAGATGGACCCACCACCATATTATGGAAAACATCCTGGGCACATGTGCGTGTATGTGCAAGAGTTTGTGTGGCTTCCTCTGTTATATTTTGTGTACTGGTCCACGGTGAAAATGTAGAATGCAAAAGATTACCGGTGCTGTCTACCATTGGCCTAGTTATGTTTTGTAGACTTCTTTTTTTTTTTATTATCCTTCTGCAGTCCCCTGACCAAAATAGACTTCTGAAACACGTTCAGGCAAGACAAAAGAAACATCTTCCACCACCAAAGGAGTTTGTGCTGCGTGTTATACAGAGCAATACTTCACTAGAACTTGAACAGAAACACCATCCACCCAGAGCTCATAATTAACATTTAGCCAAATTTAGCTCACTCCACACAAAGTACTGTATTTGCATTTGTTTCTGTGCATGGAAATGGTCTTTTAGGGCACAGTTCCACTAAGCTGGGCCCAAGGAGCTAAAGCGTACATTGCCCGTTCTTATCACTAAGCAAACATCACCAAACTGAAAGCAAAAATTATCTTTTTTTTTTTCTGTGATGGAACTACTTTGGTATAGAACTACCTTTAATTTATTCTACATGGGTCTGCTATGTTAAGACTTACATTTCCTTTAAAATGCTTAATGCTTCAGACTGATCCCATATGATTTTGTCTGAACAACATCATCATGATCGAATCCATTCTCAGATGTCTTCATTAGTAAAACTGAGCTGGAGCTGGTCAAAGTTATTCAAATTATGCATACCTCCACTCGTACGCATACATACTAATCACAAGTCACCGACGAAAAGCCATCAGTGGATGGAGTCACATGTATGACAGGCCAATGAAGATCTGTCTTTTACTCTTACAACTGGTGCTCATGTAAGAAAGAGCTGCTGCCCACGCTGGTGGGCGTCTGCTGCATGGGAGAGGAAAAGCTCGCCAGGGGGATGACCTTGACGGGGTCCTCCTTCTTACTACCGCAGTGTCTATCCAGGGTGTTGTAGAACTGCGGTCGGTTGATCCCTTTGTCCAGTTCATCCTTTTTGGGCACAGACCTGCCCAGGGTATGGCGGCCATCCATGACCCCCATGCTGCCCATGTTAGCTTTGGCTCCCCGGGCACAGCTCTGCTGGAAGCCAAAGGTGGGGAGTGTACCGGTGATGGCGGTGGCGGTAGGGGTGGAGGTGGGGCTGTTGCTGCCAGGACTCTGGAACTGGGCCAGGGCTGGGGGCATCCAGCAGCTGTCGGAGTGGCCCAGTATCAGACACTCCTGGGTGCAGGTCTCAGAGGCCTCGGCCAAGGCTTTCTGCAGGTTCACCTCGATGGCTGGAAAAAACGCAGAGAAAGAGAAAAAGAAAAAGAAGAAAACAACATAGTTAATCCATCAGGTCAGAACATACGGAGAGTGCAGCTGCAATGCAAGGATTTTACCAGGGTGTTGTAGAAAGCACTGAATGAACTCATGAATCATTATGTAAACAGAAGACAGTTGTCGTCTTATCAGTGGTTGACCCACAAAATGTCAGCCTTTTAGTGAAATGAAAGTCAGTGATAAATGTTTCATTTCATCTTGTAATGAGAAAAACACCAGCAGAGCATTTAATTTCCATTGGTATTCCCGTGACTCTGTCTGTTTACCTACAATATGCAATGAATTCCCTGTAGCTTAATTAGAGTTAGAAAAAAAATGTCTTGCTGTTTGTGTCTCGGATTGGCTTTATCGTATTAAATATTTAATGAACATCTTAACAAAGCATTGTTTATTTTAATCACTGTCAATGTGGCACACCTTAAATCCTTTTGATCTTTCAGAATCCAAAATAAATCTGGTCAAATAAGAAAACTCAAATAGTGAGAGCTGGAAAAAAAAAAAAAAAAAGAGATCACACTATGCCAGGATCCTGTGAGCACCTTTGGCATATTTAGGTATAATTAATATACACAGTTAATTGTGCCAGCATTTAGGTTTGCATGCATGGAACGGAATAAGAAAAAAAAAAAGGAAAAGAAAACTGAATGAGGAGGCGACTGGGCAAGGCTAAACACTCAAACTATCTTATCTCATTATCCCGCCACTGACATCACATGTGGAACGAGTCTGGGATGAGGCCTCAGCATTGAGCCTCAGCAATAAAGGCTGTCAAGCCAGATAATTAGAATGTAAAACAGTATGCACCAAGGCAACCAGGAGCCCGCGGTGTTATGTTTCCTAGGCCATACAAAGGAAAGAGGGGTCCTCATTCAAACATCACATCGCTCCTCTAGGCCTCAGCTTCAAGCTGTCATGTAGAAATTATTTAGCATATTTGCATAAGTAAGAATGCTATAAATAATTAAGTGGTCTTAGACCCTAGTGCACTGGGACGACTATTTCCTTCATGCACACAAGTTCTGCATGCTCTGTGTAATTCTATTCCACAGACATTGGCAGATCTTCTCGCCACCTTGTTTATTGTTGTATGGCAAAATGAAAATGAATATTCTTATAACTCTACATTAGCGATACCAGTCCGGCCCCCCCAAAACTATCTAGATTGGTGCATAACGGCCCAGTGCACTCACTTGTTTTTTTGTTTTTTGTTTTTTTTTATTTCTGTGCTACCGCAGATTGAATAGCATAGCGTCAACTTTAATTATGAGAGCAGTGTCTGAAAGTGAAACGCCTGATATAAATTGTGAGGATATATTTGGAGTGCCCACGTGGAGTCAAATCTGTCCTCTCCATATTGAACTGGAGCCTTGGAGCAGGAGTGTATAAATCCCCCAGGCGGTAAATGTGTCACCTTTCAGAGGGTCACTAACTTCATTAAGGCAAAAATGGATGCTGCTTTCTCATTCTCTGAGCTAGCACAAAAGGGCCAAGCCAAGTCTCGGCCGTGCCCTGACTCAATCTCTCTCTGAGTGTTTTCTGCTGGTGGTGATGTCTTTTCAGGGTATTGCCGTTTTTGATGAGGTAATGCTATTAGCATAAATGTCTTATTCCTCAAGCATGCACCAATAAATGCTTCTGGGTCTCAACTCGAACAGACACATTCCGACGTGTAGCTTTGCCAGACTTATTCCCTCCTCCTCAACTTTAAATGATCAGTTCAGTTGTACAGCTGTCTTTAACGTAGCGTATTTTACGACTGAAAGGTAGTCTGAGGCTCCGTGACTTCACACGGCTTGAACTCACAGCAGTTCTGTGTCAACAGCCTTCAGTGCCTCCAAATTTTGTATGCAATATTTCACATCCAGCCTCTCCAAAAGACATGCGCCTGTACTATTTTCTATTCCAGTGGGATAGTTTGGAAAGGTGGTGGCGGGTTTGGGAGGGTGAAAGCACGGCGTGAGTGATGTCGCTGACAGCTCCGGCTGCTTTCGTCAGCTAGAGGTATGCCGCAGCCTGCTTGTGATGCCGCTGTCTTTTGTATTCAGGGGAAACAACTGTACCCCGCAGAGCTTTCGGGAGGAATCACACATCACTGATGCTGTGAACATTCTTTTCTACGTTCCCTTCAAGGAAATTTGAATGGCAGACAAGTGGGGATAATGGCAAACAATGGGGCGTAATAGACAGCGCGACTGAGATCAGACCAACTGTTCTCATTTGAGATGATTCATCTTCACTGAGAAGTGGCGATGTGATTGAAACAAAACTGCAAGACCAGTTTAGTTGTTCTTTAGAGTTGACTGAACATCTAATAACAAGTTCAGCTCCAGTCACCCAATAAGACTGACTTCTGTTGACTCCAGAAGTGAAGCGGTATTCTATTCATGTTCTGATTCAAAACAGCCTGCGGGTTAATTTGGCTGCTCTGTCGTAAGGTAATCTATTATCCGTGCTCTTGTTGTGTATTTCTTAGACAACCCGCTGTGCCACGGTTCTAGGTTTCTAGTCGATGTTATGGTCATACACAAGGTCAATACCGGCGGTAGCCTACAGCAGTCCTGTTCTGCAACATCAACACATCCTTTGGCCAGCCACTGATCGAACACCGCTGCATCCACCTTCAGCTGACCTTCCATTCATGCGGTCAAACATTACAGCTTGTATAAACATTGAACACATGTAAGAGGGAGGCATGAGAGTGCTGGATGGCATGAAAAGCATTCAGAACAAATGTTGTCTTGAACTAAATGAAAATACTGTAATTCCAGTGAACACAAGGTGGGGTTGATGCAGTGCAGATGCTTCTCTGTACAGCAAAATCTTTTAATTTAGAAATATAAAGCGGTCACACATGATAACATGAATGCCTGCAATATTTCCCAATCCAATTCAGTTCAGTAGTCCTTATAAAACTTTTTAAGACGTACAGAACTTTTTTTTTTTTTTTTTTTTTTTTTACGTTCAGTCTTTTAAGTATTTTACGACTTTAGTATGTGAGTATCAGATAAACATCTTTCAATCCAATGCAGTCCAGTACATCAACACAGGCTTGAGCCTAAAAGCTGGATAAAAGCCTTTCTGAGCCAGTCTTAAGATTAACTCCATCAAAAACGGCGAGTGTATTGTATTGGATTGTGTTATAGTGTACAGTTGCTCAACTTATTTTCAAACGCATTTTGTAATATTCCAGTCAGCTGGTGAGCAGGTAATTCATCGATAATCATGTCTTTTTTTAAGAACAGCTTTTATACTCAACCATCACAGAAAACAAATTCATGTTCTAATTTCAAACAATCAGCCCCCCCATGCATGACGAGCAAGTGTTTCTAGTACAATTTTCTATAACAGTGGTGAACGAGGGATTATACATTTTGTGTTTACACATTCTATTTTGCCTCTTTTATTATACTGGTACGCATTCAATCCAATCTCCCTTATTTTTTTCTCTGATGGCCATGAAATCCACTAATGCAAATATAGGTTCTGACAGGCGGAAACACACACACACACACACAGACCCGCACACACACAGAGAGGATGCATAATAGCCAGCTGATCGGGGGTTTTCAGTACAACAGTATGAGATATTTAACATGACAGTTGATGATATTTACTGACAGAGCTAGTTACATCTTGATGAGCTTCACATTAAGGTCTGCACACATATCACGATTCAACTCATTATTTCAGCATGCATAAACTCATTATTGCTAATTAAAAGGATAATTGCATGCATCTAGGACATTAAATTCCTCGAACAGCCATCAGGAAGGTGGACGAGGTCCCTGACTCATCCTACACGGTTAATTGGTGCAGTCTTTTCAATTTTTTAGCCTGAAACCTACATGCATCAAACTCATGTATTGTCCAGTGAAAGCTTTATCATGCTGTGCGCACTGCCTCCATGTGAGTACGCATGATCATAGCTATAACTGAATTGTACTTGTTTGTTGTTTGTTATTTTTTTCTTTACATGGTGATCTACTGACTGACGGGTTATCTTGTCTAAGGTTGTGATACATGGACTGTCACTATGCAAAATAGTCGTTTTCTGACTTAGAAAGCTCAAAGTTGTTTTTTTGTTTTCTAGTTCTTTTTTTTTTTTCTTTTTACACAACATTCTCAAAAGGTTCATACATAATCCAGAGCGTAACTATGCCAAGAAAATAAACCTTTCAGCAGCGCTCAGCCCCTCGCAGTGTCAGTTCATCTCTGGGTTCAACAGGTTTAACAGTGCAAGAAAAATAAAACAGTAAAATGCAAAGACGCTGTACGAGATGTTTAAAATGGAGACCTCGTCTGTCATCAGCCATCTTGGAGTACTACAAGTACTGCGACAAGTGCAAAAATGTTATCATCTTCATATTATATGTTCTCGTGTGATAAGAGATGAGATGAGGTTGAGAGTGAGAGAAGAAGAGTCACAGAGGAGTGGTGAGTATATGTCTCTGTGTCTGGAGGGGAACCAAAAGACCGTAACACAGGAATACAGAGGATTCTTTCAAACAAATAGAATCTCAGTAGAAATAATTGGGTGTGTAATAACCAAGACTTTATCTCTTCGCTTGGCCTATACCCACTCCAAATGTACAATCTGGATAAGAAGATGAATGGTCATTAATAATAATAGCGCTATTAAAACCCCTTGGTTTTGCACTGAAAAGAGAGATGCCATTACTTTCATCACAGCTCTGGCAGTCGTCAATTGAAGGCGACACTAATGTCTCACTTTCACAGAATTAGAAATACGAGACAGCCCAGTCGAGGGCAGTCTCACTCCCAAGTCGTCACATATGGACGCTTCTCGTTTTAACGTAGTGGGTAAAACTTTAGCGCCACTTTTCAGCGTGCAGGTTTGTGTGATAGACTTCCAATGTTGATGCATGAGTCTAGCGTGCCGAAGCTCATCGTCTGCTGATCTACATGGGGCGAGATTGCATTGTGGTTTTCAAGTCACGTTGAACTTTTTCTTTATTAAACCACACTGTGATCTCTCCCTCGTCCTTTCAATTTGCATTCATCCAAAAAAGACATTGTTTCTGCATGTTGAAAAATTATGCTAAAGTGCCATGGACCAAGTGTCTGTATGTAACACGTTGGGAGTGAGAATGTATTGCCCACTTATGTGCTTGATGCCTTTCACCATTCATCCTGCATTCTCTGGAATTATACATGTTTCACAATTGTGACGGATTCATAGTTCTGATGATATGTATTCGTGTGAATTCATGTTCTATTCAAGATATCACAAAGCTCACGAGAGGCTGAGTGAAGGAAAAAGTATATCCCATAGTTATAATTCCTGCATATACATGAAATAAGAATATGCTGGCTCGGAGACAAGGTCTATGACTTCTCAGCGAAAAAACTGTCTCTATGGCAATGACTCTGAAAATTAACTTTTCTCTGCACGTCAGACTCAAATGCTATTTGGTTTTCTTTACTTTTATCAGGAGGAGGTACAGTATAATCCCTGGCGAAGGCAATAAGAGCTGTCATTGTCACTGCTGACAAGGGCGTGGAGGAGGAAGTAAATATTCCATTGTAGCAATAAAAACTTGGCATGCTCTTTGGAAGGCAGAGACCAGCTATGCCGTAGAGGTCAGCGGTGCCATGTAGGAGGCTGACATGTATTAAGATCTATAAGGACCTGAGCTGGGGTTGACGGCTTGTCAAGGACTACTGTAGAATTTTATTAACACGATTTTATCATAGAATGAGGAATGAAACAATAGCAATATCTCCATAGAGCCTGTTCTGTACTCCTGGCCAACCTATTGAGTGATCACATAAAAAACTGCATGCCAGTGAATGGTAATGAATTACTTACAATAATGACATAGTGGATTTTTCCACTCAAACATAAATTTTAGAGCAATTCTGTGTAGCGGTGATAAAGAGCGAGATGTAAGAAACAGCAGAGCCGTTGCTCCTCTTTTTTTTTACTTTTTAAAACAAATAGTGCCAGATGTAATGAATGGCCCTTTTTAAAGGAGACAATGTGACGCAGATAAGAGGGGAGTGAGGTTGTCCATATATACTCTAGACTAATTACTTTTGATGCATTTACTGAGACGATGCTGACAACAGTGAGTCTCCGAGCCACATACGTATTTATCAGCACTTGTGGGACCTATACAGTTTCTCTCCTGTAATCCATCTAGCCTTGTCTGCTCTCGACCCCTTTTGCTTTCCTAGTGTTTGACCCATTGTAACTGAAAGTAATTGCAGGCAGAAAACAACATCTAATGATTACTTTATCTGGGAGACTGAGAGAGTGAAAAGTCACAGACAGGTACTTTCAACAAAAGGAGGAGGCCTTTTTGTTCCCGACACACAATTTCAGACAACAAAGAATATTATTGACTTGGCTGAGATTAGAACACCAAAACAAATAACAAAGCACAGAGAGAGGACAAAGTGCACAAAGAGAGAAAGGATCTCCTGAACAGCCCAGTGCCAAGCACTTGCTTCTTTCTTTTTGTTGCCATTGATTAAAAGTATGTTGTAGGTTGAAGCACCTGTTTCTCCACTGGGAATATACAACACCAACATAATGTCAAGACTTAATTTAATGTAAATTCCTTTATCTCCAAGTCACCTTTGTTGTCCGGAAGAGAAGGAGAGAAAAAACATTAAAAAAAATAAACACACACCTCAATTACATATCTCCTCAGCATAAAATGTTTACAAAAAAAAGCGGGACCTTACATCAACAACAACCACAATTGTGTGATTTCCATCAACAGAGAGTGCAGTTGGGAAGGTAGAACACAGAAAAAAGCTTCCGTCTTGACACTTGACTTTTTGTGTGTGACATTGGTTGATTACATCTCCTTCATTATGTCTAGGCTACTATTGGGCCTTCCCACCCGAGGACGAGGTGCCGGTGTCACCATCAACACAATCAGGCCCGGCCAAATACCCAGCATGGGCCAGATAGATGAGAGGTGCAAACACCATAACAATCTGCAATCAGCGCTCATCACCACAATGACACACTGAGGCGGAGGCACAGAACTTCTACAGGGGGGGGGGGGGTGTAGAAACTCAAGACATGCTCGTGTAGATGCACACACACACACACACACAGAGAAACCAACACACACACACACACTGATGCTCTAATTTTTAAAACCTCACGCGAGGGCAGCCACCGAGTCTCCTCTTTGTGAGTCTGCACTTGTGCAGGCGCTGGACGGTACTGTAGATATACTGTAGGTGTGCTGTCACTGACAAGGAAGCAATACATAAATGTATATTTATGAGATTAAAAAAAAAAAAAGTGAATCCACCTTAAAATTCATTGCACATGGATGGATGTCTGAAAATTTCCATACTGCGTAGATAATGTGAGGCCTGGGAAATGAAAATAAAGAGCGTGGAATAAAATAAAGAAGTGAAAGTATTTTAAAAGGATTAAGAAAGAAAGGAAAATCGGCTGATTAAGTGGGACCTGGCGAAGCTGTTTGATATTTGCAAGAAGATTGGATTGTTCCAGCGGGAATACTATCTAAACAATCATGATTTTTAGGGAATGAATTTGATCTCAAAATGTAAATGTCACCTATAACTCTCTTAGCTTTCCTTCCAATCAAATTAGAGGGCGATTTGAAGCATAAGGAAGTCCTCAAAGATTTAAACCTGTTGCATTAGGAGACAGTAACGCCGAGATGTTTTCTGATTATAGCTAATAAAAAAATGAGGCCCCTGCTTCACATGATGGAGGAGAGACCAGAGAGAGACAAACTGTTCGGCAGCCTCCACTGTGCTGCATCCTGTGTCATGTAACAAGCAAATTCATCACGCTGACCCATTGCCCCCAATTATTATGGAAAACAAGAATGAATCAAATTAACATTGAAGACGCTCCCAGATCTGGCAGCCTGTCTGTAGGCTATGGCCGATGGATTCAGCAGGAGGAGAGGAGAGGGTAATAAACAAGGTGCCACTGCATATGCTATATATCTTGCAGTCATTGATGATTAGCTCTGTTTTCCCTTAGCCATACATTACTGTTATTGCCTCCATGGCCAGGCAGATAGGAAGTGGATACAAAGGCATCATGAAGCCCATCTTTCAACGGATAACTGGCAGGCTGAAAACCACTCAGCACCCGCCGCAGCATGATTTCAGTGCATGAGTGAATGGTGGGCATGGTGAAAATTGTAATCTCTTATATGAAAGAGCTGAGAGAGGTGGGGGTGGGGGTGGGGGTGGGGGTTGGGGAGGGGGGGGGGCCCGGTGTACACTTTTTTTTGTTGTTGTGTTTTCCCAAGGTTTGTGTTTATTGTACAGTGAAGGAAATCATACGGTGTAGTCACTAAAAAAAGGAGTTTCTTTTCAGATGTCAACAGCTCAAGGCGTGGTGTTTTGTCCTGCTTGACAATCCTGAAAATGTGTAACGTGTATCCCATTTCTCTTACTTTTCTTTCTCCGTTTTCAAAATATTTTGAGGACAGCTTAGGAATTGAATGCAGACTGTACGCGGTATTAGTCACAGTCATTAGTGCTGAGCAAACTTATACTTGAAATATCAGTGTGTAGTGTAGCATGGTAAAGGTTTTAATATGAGGGGCAGCCTCTCTGCAGATCCCCATGTGCATGTACACTTTAAAGGTTTTCCTTTTCCGAAGTGCCACAGACCCTCCTCCGGGGACAACTATTAATTTTTCACTGAAACCTCCCCTGAATAATGAATTCTGTCCTATTTATACGCTGTGATAAGTCCACTGAATGTCTAAAAAGGGGTTATCATGAAAAGGGTAAGGCTTTCAGAGAAAGACCTGTTCCTGCTTAACATGTTTAATTCATCCGCATCGCCATGTTCTTGAAAGCAGAAGAAAAGTCATATAATGTATCACTGGCAAACATGAAAGCAGGAACAAGCAGCACATTCAATAAATCACAGCTTTACTTTCACTGTTTTGATGTTGACTGTCACAATCCTCCACCCAAACACCCGTCGTTGAAAGTTCAGATATATGCTGTTTTACTCCCCCAGGCCCCGGCTGACAGATATGCTCTCACTAAAATCACAGAGGTACTCAGTGGCTTGTGTTAATGTTTCTGTCACTACGCACTTTATTTGGGGTGCGTCGAGCGCAAGCATTGTCAACTAACATTCGCAACAGAGGGAGCGACAGATACAGATAGACACACGGAGGGAGGAAGACTGTGAGAGAGTATGGCAGGTAGTACTGAACGATATATATAAAAAAATAAAAATAAATAAAAAAGGCGTGAAGTTTAGTCCATAAATAATGCAATAAAAACTAGAACATATTTCAAAATCTGTGAAAAAAAAAAGAAAAAAAAAAACTGGCATTGATAAACAATCTTAATACTTAAAATAACTGCTGCTGTAGCAACTTCACTTTACTCCAGGATAGAAGAAGCTTCACTTTGCTGCTGTTGGTACTGGCACTCTTAAGTGAACCAAACCATTCATTACAGTTTCTCCCTCTGACCAAATAACCACAAGGCTGTCTCGTCAGAAAAACTTACATAAACACGTTTAATTGATGTTACACACCATCTCTCAGTGTCACTGACACAGATTAGCACATAATAAGAATGTGTGTGGTTTTATTCAATACTGTAACGCAATCATTTTTATATATAAGTACGAATGTAATTATAACTCAGTGTAATTGCAATTTAGTTTATATTCTGTCTGATTATATACTGAGATATTGCATCCATATTTGATAATGAATTTCTGGCTATGATAATAATTATATATGTCTCCTAAAAATAACTATCTTTAGTTTTCTTAATTGTATATTTGTCTTAGTTAAGTGTCATTGTTTTTAGTTTTAATCTAATTATATTATTACCAGTTTTCATCACTATTTTGAGTTGATAATGTGTTTCATTGTCTTCAACACTGCTTTCATTTCTTGGACGGTAAGTCTAACAGCTCCTCTTTGGCTTCTAAACAGTCTCAGTAGAAAAAAAAAAAAAAAAATTATAATAAAATAAAAGGGCAAAAGCAGAAAGTAGGTTCGCTGATTGTATTCTGCCTGTGATGATGAAGAGAATGCTCCAGTGGCTACAACAGTCCACAGAGGAAGAGGCGGTGAAAATAGCCACGCAACTGCTTTGCTCTAGAGACTGCCAGCAACCCATTGACCTCAATGTCTTTTATGCTGTTTAGCCCAGAGCGCTAACTATCAGATATTAACACCCCACGTCTTTGATTCTGCACGCCTGTCAGGTCCTGAGGACACTTGTATATATTGTTTGTCCCGGGGATCCATCCTCTTTGTGTCAGTTGTTTCGTCCTCGTCTAACACGACAAACACCCACAAAGAGGCAAGGGTATGTCACAATGTCACATTTCTTCTGCCTGGCATCGAGTATCAGCTCTAATGTTGACATGTCTTAGCAGAGCCTGGGGAAGGCATGGAGAGACAGGAACTTAGCAAAAAAAAAAAAGAATGTCACTAACATGTCCGGATGTTTGTAGAATTGTGGGAGAAAATTGCAAGGGTTTCCTGGCTCATCACCACCACCGCCACAGCTACGATGACATCACTATAGCCAATTTCATCCCTGCAGTTTATTTCAAGCGACTATGTCTGTGTGTGCACGTGCACGCCTTTGTGCATGTGTATGAGTGAGTGTGTGAATGTGTGACAGAGAGAAAAACAGGCTCGCTCTCAATGTAATTCAGTGTGTGAAGGCACCAATACCCATCTCTATGATAATTTCCTATTCACTATGAGCAAAGACAGCAACACTGATACAATTCATTTCCCCTTTATTAACTGGTGCGGAAATGTTGGGCCTGGCAGAAGTGACTTCTGAAGTCTTTCAGGGCTGAGGGGTGGCACAGTTTGTTTTACGGGTGGGAAGAGAAAGCTACTCGTACAGGGTAGATGATTTTGGGAGCAATGCCTCCATAATAGTGCATTTGCCAGAGACAAGAGGCTCAGTTTCCATCAACATTTAGTGGCCTATTGAATGTCTTATTTTGCATGAGACCCTCGGTCAAAGCATTTCAGTCAAAAAAAAAAAAAACAAAGAAAAAAAAACTTCTTTTCTAAGAAAAGAAAATGGACTTCTCCTCTCTTTGCTAAAGTTTCAGTATCAAATGTCTGATTTGCATAACTTGTTTGAGTTTCACATGTGACATCCAGTCAAGTCCAGTCAATCACAGTGACATTCAATTCACTAGAGTTGATGACTTGCCACCAGTCTGCCGTTTTTATCTCAGCATGATGTCCTTATTTTTCTTCATCCCCGACTCTTCCTCTCTCCACTCTGATATTGCTAATTATTTCAAACTATCAGGTAGACAGTTTCAATTTCAATTAAATCGTGTCTTCTGCGCTGACCTTGGGGTGGAGAACAGGGTTGCCTTCTCTGCCCTGAACAGTTCCCCTGGCAGTTACGGGTGCCATTTAAGAAGACATTTAAACTCAATTTGAGCCTGACTTCAGTGAATACACGCTGAGTTCACCCTTGTCAAGACAGAAGTGTGCTTGGTATATGTATTCCAGTAAAATGCTTAATGTGATAATTGAAAAGAACCTAATTAAAGCTTCAAGTCATAACTGGCTACTCTGGTAGCTGTGAAGGACAGATTTACAGCCATATGCAGCTAATCTAGCCTGTCTAGTATGGCTTGTGAATCTTAATACACTGATGTTGCAGTGTGACATATTGGGTGATAGTTTACAAATACTATTTTGTGCTATATCACCAAGAAGGCAAATGTATTCATGCCCCGTAGGTGCGGCAAAAGTCAGGTCTTCATAATAGTTGAGCAAAATGAAAATAAGTTTTGGAGAAGAAAAAAAAAAAAGAAAAGAAATCTACAAAGTAGCTACCATACAGGCAAATGGAACAGTAGACCCTGCTGCAAAAAACCAGAGGGCACCATGTATGTAAGAAAAACAATTACGTGATATTGACAGCTAGTGCAATCAAAGGCTCCCCTGCCAGACTCAATGAGGTGCCAATCAACTGAGTGTCTCTGCCTCGTGTTGCCGCTGCTGCCGCTGCTGCCTTTCATTTTGGAGTCAGAGGAGATTCTGCCGTGGTGAATCATCAGTCAATAGCTCAGAGCTGATGGTTAATGCTGATTGATGACATTCACCACCCTCCCCACCTCCACCCCACAAACCCACCACCACCACCACCATCACCACCACCACCCCTCACCGCAACAATACCTATCATCTGCAATAAAAAGTCAGGGTGCAGGCTGAAATCAGGAAGGGAAATCGAGAGGAAATAAGCAAAATCATTATTATTGGTGTTGTTATTATCATCAGTTTAGTAGTAGTAGTAATAGTAGTACTACTAGTAAAAGTTAGTAAAAGTCTTGTTTTGATTAATGTTTGTTCCAAACTAGCTTTAAAGCCTGTCACCATGTTTTGATGGCTTTATTGTTTTACTTTGCAAGAAACTGGTTTCTCATTGAATGTTACTAAAGGTCGTCCATGATTGATTTAAGCTGTAATTAAAATGATTATTAAAATAAATGATAAAGCACCACATGCTTTCTCTTCATTGTCCCATGAAATAATGTGAATTAGAATGTCATTCAAAGCATGGCATTAGGCAACACAATGTGAAGGCACCGAAGAACAATTTAGCGCATGCATGTAATTAAAGTGATTCTATCAAATGTGACATTTCTTTCACCACAATATTCTGCCTTGCTCCTCCTCCGCTTCACCTGTGGTGGCTCGCTCATGACCAGAATAACAGAGCGAGATCGCTCGGCAACAGTGAAAAAGATCATTTCCGTGGAAATATCTTAATGTGAATTTATGTGAAACAACGCAGTGGTGAGCTGCAGGACGCACTGTCTAACACAGAAATGTCAAGCAGGAGGAGGAACACTGCAACAAAACATCGGTACGGTATTGAATTGGCTAGAAGTGTCACCCTTCAAAGAAAATAAAATTATTTTCTTTCCCTACTTCTGTCTCTGCTGGTGCTCTCTCCCACTCTCTCTCTCTCTCTCTCTCTCTCTCTCTCTCTCTCTCTCTCTCTCTCTCTCTCTCTGTCCCCATCTCTTGTTTTTCTCTCTCTTATTCTTCCCACTTCTGTTTATTTGTTTATTTTTCTGGATTTCATTCTCATCTTGAGAGGACAATTTCAGGGATTCTACTTTATTATTAAAGCATGTGTTGGATCAGGCAACTTCCTCTGCAGGTTGCCCACACAACACGGAAAAAACATTAAGGGATAGAGGCTAAGAAAAACTGCACTTATGTTAGACCTCATCAAGTGATGGTTTCATTCAGCAGTAGCGTTCCTTTCATTATCTCTCCTCTATTCCTCACCCACACATCAGCTCTTATTTACAATGGCTCTCAAGGAGCCAACATATTGAAGTCAGACGTCAGGAAGGCTGGATGTTAACCATCCATCTCTTTGACATAGACGCAGAATAAACTAATTTACTAATTTGCAAGCACGGGGACGCCAGTCATTTCTATTCATAATTCATTATGGAAATATAATCAGACATCATACCTCACCTTAAGACAACATTGAGCTGCTGGAAAAAAAAAGAAAAAGATAAAACACTGTGTGCTACAACTTTGTACAAGAGACCTTTAAACAAACTATCTGCTCTGGTGAAACAATCTCAACAATGTGTTCAGTGCTTAGAGACTACAAGCAATACGTCTGTCTCCCACCTCCTTCATTTCAATTGCTCTTTCATTCATATAGGTCTTTAAAGAGCAAGGTGGAATAATTACCATTTAAAGTGGTTAACATGCCCCAGCTGTATTTCTTTCCATTTCCAACTGAAAATATTATTCATTGTCATTATTAAGCAAGTTGAGAGCACTTCTCTGGGTTTTGTCGGGCTATATTGTGCATCGTAGCCACAAGTATTGATAAACAGATTGAACCCTTCCAAAACCGAGTGGCAAGAGGGGAATAATCATTAAGAAACAGCCTCCCAGAGATACCTCTCGTCAAAAACAATTATCAAGAATTGAAAAAGCTATAAGGAAGAAATCACAATGATATTCCATATATGACACTCAACTCTCCTTCTAGTCCTCGTTCAGTCTGCACTTCACAGAGCACACAGCAAAGAATTGTAAACTCTACTGGCAGAAGAAGAAAGGGTATTAATTTTCCAACCTGGAAACTGCAAACTGAAAATACCTGTGAAGTGGATAATTCTGTCTGGGGGAGACATGTATTTTCCCCTTCCTTGTGTCAACACAACTTCTTTTGAGGTGTGCAGCGATGTCTGTATGGACCTGATAAGTCTCTTATTCTCAGCAAAGAGTAATTTGCAAAATGCAGACGGCTGTACACAGACTCTCCACATTGTTAATTAAATCATTCTGCCTTTGATGTTTTCTCAGGTTTTAATGGGAAAATAACAGAATTAAATAGGATGCTGTCTTCCCTCCTTGTGAAAAGAATGATCCATGGATGGTGCAGCACTTATTGAAGCTGAAATACTGTAAATAAATTAAATTAACCGTAAATAAACTGAAAGCAAAGTATTGTTTGTTTTTGTTTTTTTTCTTTTTTTAAACTGCCAAGGCACTGACATGCGAAAACAAGCATGTATTATTCACAGTGATTTGCACTTTATACCTGTTGCCAAGCGATCATGGGCCATATGGTCAGGCAACAACCAAAAGGTGTGTGTGATATAAACAGAATGCTGTTTTCCCCTTGTAACCTTGTTATTTAAAATCTATGTGAGACATTAATCAACAAGGGCTGGAACACGTTTCACAGGCTTCCCCAAGACTTCAGTTACCAGCCTCATTCAACATTAACATGTGGTAGTAAGATAAACCTCTCCTTTGGAGGTAATTCAGAATGAAAATGACAAAATGAGAGGTCACAGAGATGACATGGTGGTTTGGAGCCCCGATGATTGTGATTATATTCAGCAGAATACACCTTTCAGTCTCCTGCAACCTGCCTCTTAATTTGATCAATAAAGATGAGTTTCTCTCCATAATGAAATTCACACTCAATCACAAGTTTATCAGCGGCCACCATGAAAGGTCAAGCAATAAAATGAGATTTTGTATCAAGGAAAAAAAACAAAAAAAGACAGACACTACTTAATTAGTTTACTTTGCTCAACATGGGGCTGCTAAACAACAAGTATGATGCCATCTACTCTGTTTAGTCAATAACTTCCTGGACCACAAATATGCTGGGAGTATTACATGGTGACCTTTGCGCTAATCAATCAACAAACACTTTGTGTCTAAAGAGTAAAGTCTGCAAATCAGGTGAGGCTTGGAGCCTTCTTCAAGCAGGGTCAAGCTGATGACAGAATACAGCCCCGAAGGTATTAATGGCAGGCTGATTATCTGACTGGTTAGTGTTTTTACTCCAACCTCTAATTACTTCCAAGGCTAGTCTTTGAAAAAGCAATTATGAGCTGAGCAAAACTGTACATCTCACTTTAATGGTTCAGTGCTTTTATAATTCATTTGTTCTACTTTGCAAAAAAAATATCAGCAACAAGTAGATCGAAATTAAATAGATAAATAAACTTCTCTTTCTATATCTCCTATATCCTCTATCTCTACATTCTCCTTAGAATTCAACTTAACATAATTAAATGTACTTAACGCATAACACACCTGTTACTACAGTGAATACATACCTTAAAAAAGGCTGCACACACAAGATGCCTGATTATTTACCTCTATGTACTTGATCCTGTACATACGATATTTTTTTCATATACAATGTGTAAATTCATAATACCAAGCACATTATGTGAAGTCTCAGCCAAACTCTTCTGAATTATTTGCATTTCTCCACCAGTAGAGGGAGCGCAGTTTCCCCTCAGTGTCTCTGTTCAATGTCCTGCAGTACTGAAAAGTTACTTAAGACCTCAGTAATGCTGCAGCTAAGCCCCTTGATGTGCTATTCAGTCTGAGGCACCTCCACAGTGCTCTCTGTTACCAGCAATACATCCACCCAACAACATATGTAGCACTGCACAAGGGGGAGCAACAGACATACATATACCCCACCATCAAGAAATGGGCAATGCCTTCCTTTAGTGCTCATTTGACAGAATGAGGATTTTTTTTTTTTTTTTCTGGTAGTCCTCCTTGAACAGTCAATTTCTAACAAGCTATATATTGTGCTGTATATTATTCAGAGTTTTTATGCTTTAACATATATTAGAATTTTTTCTATTGAGGGACATGCACTGAGTGGCACAGAACAGGTTTCGCATTTATCAGCCTCACACTAACAAAGACGTTCAATGACATTTAATTAACACACCTCGGTGCAACAAAGCAAAAGCTGCAGGTGAGGTCAGATTATTCTAAGCTATCTTGTAAGACTGCGAAGGTGTGAAGGCGCCTGCTTAAATGATGTGTCCTACTTCTGTCTGGCCACACATGTCCAAAAACAACTTGACAGCGTGGCCCCACAGACAGGCCCAAGATTAATGATTTGTGACAGCTTCAACGAGCCAGGATATGAACAGTCATCCCGCAGCCATTACATAAGTAGAAACAGCTGTTGTTTCGGCGCAGGCTTTCATTCCTTACTGTACCCGCTCCTCATAGAAGCGTGGCAGCAGAGAGGACCTCCCGTCACATACAGAATAGGCTGAACAATATCATGGAGGCAGCAGGTTTTTTGCAGAGAGCGAGCGGGTGGCTGCAGCACTGGCTGCAATTTCAACAGGGCTGGATAAAGTAACTTTCTAATGTCCACTTCTCCTTGTGCTACAGCCCTCAAATATTGAGATGTCAGAGAAAACAACAAACTGCATCTCTGTAGTTTATATTGATGACTTTGGAGACTTCTGCCAATGCCTGCTGTGTAATTATAACAGCCTGATTTATGTTTGGCGGTAATTCTGCTGCACAGACTATGTTGTGATTAGCATGGGCATGAATGGAGCTAGATTAAACCCAGTTGGAAAATATAGTGAAGGAACTGCAATTAGATACAACATTATTCCTTTTCTATTTGATTCTGAGAACATTGCCTTGTTCTGTCACAATAGGATTTAGATAGTCCCATTGTGATGAAAGCCTATTTTGAAACCTGGTGAATGTACAGAACATGACGAGCCACTTTGTTTCAACAGGACAAAAGGCTGGCTTGGCATGTGTTTTATGACTATTGCCTTTGCTTGCTGTTTCTAAGTCTTTTCTTTCTAGATCACCCCAAAGAGCCATACAGAAGGGCTTTGAATAAACGTTCCTCAAAACAGCCCGGAGATTGCTTTGTATTGAAGGTACAAATGCCAGACTGAATCCTTTTTCAATGACCATCTTATTTAGTTCTTCATGTCACCACTACTCACTTTTATTCAGTTATTATGATTCTGAAATTATTATTTTTCAAAATTACCATTTAACAACTATTTAATTTAGTGTGTAACTATTAACAACATATGACAAAAATTGCAACAAAAAGACGATAATTTCTGCCAAATTTTTAATATTGTGTTGGTACATTTGATGTACAGCGCTGCTTAAACTACATGTATATTTTCCAGGAAACCTACAGAGCAGCACCCTGAAAACAATTAATAATTCTTACCCATTCACCTTTTGTACAATTCTACATTAGGCTTGCAAGATGTCAGGGTCTGGCTTTGCATGTCTGCATGCACTGTCCTTGCTTAGGATTCAGCAGATGGAACCATGGGATGGAGGTTATCAGCCATCCCATTCCCCTCTGGACTGTAATTCGTTGTCGACAATGTGCTATGGACCCTAAAGGCCTGCCATCTGCTTACTTTCACTCCTTCCAAAGGTGAGAAATTCCAAACCACCACCTGGTTGATGTTTTAGCCACGCATGCCACCTACTCACCAGTGCCCATGTCCATATTGTGCAAAAATAGAATAGTTACAAGAGATAAAAAGTCAATTGGTAAATATAATTAGCTGTTTATTTGGCCAGCCAAAAATGTGTATTCTAAGTGGTGACAGGGTACTCTTAAAGATTAAATTTGACAACAATAAATTGAGATCTTTGTACTTGATTTTAATATGAAAAATTCAAACTGTATAAAGAAGAAAAAGAACATTTTACATGCCGACTCAGCTGTGGAATAAGATTAAAAGTTTAGGGAAACTCTTCTGAGTTCAGCTGAGAGTTAATAAATTACCCACATTGATAGTGAAATCCCAGAGTCATTTATGGATTTTGGCACTAATCAGAAAGCTGTGCATGAGGTCTTGCACAGTCTCCGTTAAGACTGGAAATGTTGGTAATATACAGAAAACTGAAAAATGTCTGTGGGCAATGAAACATATGCGCAGAAAAACACTTTTGCATAAAGTGTCTCATGTCGTTACACTTTTTTAATACCAGTTTAATATATAACTTTGGATGGTCCACAACAAAATGACTATTTATATGTTTGCAAGAGCAAGACAGGATTGTAATTAAGTGTGAAGCCCATATGAAACTTGCTCACTCATACTGTGACTGCTTATTCATAATGTGTCCAGTCATTCATGTGTTTACTCTTCCTCTGTGGTCACAGACTTGCTCATAGAGAGGAAGAAAAATAAAATAAAATCAGGCCTTGAACGGATGTCTTGTTGCTTTTGGATCATCACTGTGTTCAGAGATTGTGTTTTGACGAGCAAGCCATCCTTAATCCTTGGTCACATCCAGTTGCCAAGTCGATGACCAAATTTCTTCTCTTTGTGCGAGAGAGAGGACATTTGAGGGTGGGAAGTGGTGTTTACACACAATATAATAAAATAATCTGTCTGGAAAATGCTGGATCTTGTACATGATGATTCCTTGTAAAAAAAAGAAAAAAGTTTCAGGATTACTAAAAAAGTATGGTGCAGTCAATTTAGTGATGAAGATTTTCACAATTAACTGGGTGGGAACTTTCTTGTGTGACATCAGCATGCAAAAACAACATCCAAATACTTTAGGAATACATGTATATCACAGTTATGTATTCAGCTGGTGGACTCAAACACTACATGGATGTTTCTGTAATCTCAGAGGTATGGACTAGACACAGAAAATTTTAATTAATCTGAATTTGCTGCACAACTCTGTGCGTTAAGCAATAAGGACTTTTGAAGCAGATGTAATGTCACATCTTTTGAGTTAACTTTTGAATTAAAGCAGCTGGTTCAAGCTGCCAATTCTGAATATGGCTCACTAAGCAAATTATATATGAGGATGCACTCATCACGACTGCTGTAAATGCACAGCCAAAAAAAAAATATACAGGAGCTCTTCCTCAGTGAAACGTATCATGTCTTTTTTGCTGAATTAAGCAGATTTAAAATGTGTACAAAACAGGGAGGTGACTTAACAGATACACTGTGTCCCATGTGTGTCTTTATACTTAGATATTGAGCTCTGATGCCAAGCTTCCGGCCTAATCCTCTATACATCATCAAATTGATCTAGTGAGGAAGATTTAAGCCTGAGCTCGCAGACAGAAATTTCGTTCCAAGGTCAGGCAGCGGGAGGCAAAGGTCATGGGTCACTTGTCTCCTCACACCTGCCCTTGATCTATCCCCGGCCCAACTCTCTGGGGACCCCAAGAGATTCCTATTCTGCTGATGAGTTAAACCTGCTTGAGCCACAGAAATCCACAGGATTTCTATCGGCCTTTTTCTGCAGCTGTGTAGGACAGCGATCGTACTACTCAGCTACATCAATCAATATCCACGCAACATGGACGCAGCATGTAGCGGCCGATGTAGCCAATGCGTGATGTTCAAAGTTTGTCCAGCGAACCAAAGTTCATCTTGCAAAAACTCCAGGTAATTCATCACGAGATGGATTACTCCAAGAAACTTTGACTCTGCATGGGCACATGGATTCCTCAGGAGGCATAATCTCATTACACTAAATCACTCACTCCCTTGATGCATAGATAGAGGGAGCGGTGAGCTGTGTTGCCAGTAAGATTCAGGGTTGCTAAGTATAGTGCATGAAGCCGATAGAAGCTGTGGACAGAAGGTATCCTCTGGGCGCTCAGAGAAATGCTACGTATTAAATGGAGCGGCAAACTTTCTCCTCCTTTTTGAAATGGGGCATTATGTATGCATGTGGGGTTGTTTGTTAAAAACCCTTGTCTGCTGTCAGGCTTCACCTCCTTTCCCCTAAGCTCGGAGAAGGAAATGTAAGCTGTTTACAAATACAGTATGACAGGTTGGATACTGCTAACTTAAGTTTTCATGTCAAAACCTGTCAGTGACATTTAACAAGAAGAAAAAGCATGTCAGATCTAAAATGCTCCCAGAAAAAAAAAAGACCAAACCAGCTGACAAGTGAATGAAAATAGCACTTAACCTGGGATGCACCAAAGTACATTTGTTGAGAGCGCACACATCTTAATTCTTTGAAAATTATGACATATTGTGATCGGATATGTATTTATACTTGTTTTATGTGGTACTGTAATCTTATAATCACTTCCTGCTAAAGCAGATCACCTCACTCCATTACAACTGATTTATTTTATGAACAACATTTTCTTTGTGCGTAGGCGGATCGAGCACTATACTGTATATGTTCTACAAATACTAGTGTTTCTTTTCGTTTATGTTTCTTGTCCACCTATAGCAGAATGTATACAGGAAAAATATTGAGTTTGGTCGAAAGGCTTCAGGCTGTTTTGAGTTCAACTGGGAATAGATTTTTTTTCAAGGGCAGTGTGCAATCATGGAGCTGTGTTATTCCCTATGATTGCCAGACCACTGGCAAAATGCACACACACTCTCACGCGCCTGCACACACGCACACACACACACACACAAACCACACATGTGCACGTGGCATAGCTGTGTGAGAATGTGACTTCACAACATCAACAAAATATTCAGAGGGAAGATCAGAGTGAAGAGACATCAGACACTCAAGTCCAGGTGATGTAACCATTTTTTATGCTTCAGTCTGCCCTTTTCTACGGCCCAGCAGTTGTGCCTCTTGCACTATGAATTAGCCAACTCTGTTGTCAAGGACACGCGATGGACATATAAAAATAAAAAGAATTAAGAGGCTTTTACAGTTACAAGAACTTCGCAATATGTTGCTTTAGAAAGAACAGGTCTCTGTAAAAGCAAAGAAAAAGAGCCACCGGAGAAAAGGGACAGAAATAAGGATTCAGTGTGCAGTTTCAAAATAAGCTAGATGGACTGCAGCTGCACTGTTTAATTCTAAATGGATCGGTGGAGATTTGATGCAAAATATGCCGTACTGTGAATATGATTGTGAGGTTAAGCCTCATTCACATTATGATTTTTTTTTTTTTTTATTGTGTAATAAAAAAAAAAAAAAACTGAACATGATCTGAAAAAAGTAGCATAATGTAACCCACTCTATCCTGTCGGTTACATATAGCCTAGCTTAAAAAACCAAAGCATTAGTCGTCCGTATACAGGGATGATTTATGTTCTTAGATAAAGGCACAGTTACTTTTGCTAATACTGAAGAACAATATCGCCAAGTATTAATTGTCGCTGGAAAATATGATGTACAAGAGTCCATTTTTCATTTGTTATCTCACTACTACGTTACGCTCAGTTGTGCTCATCAGATTAAATCCTTTTATTAAGTCACCATTTTTCGGATTTTTAATTTTCCCAACTTTCTGATTTGTGTGTGTATATATTTTGCTTGCCTGCAGTGCCTTTGGGGCTTTCGTAATGAAAGGGAAACAACTTCAAAGAGATTAAATCATCAGCTTTGGATAATAATGAAACAATGAGATAGTGCGTCATTTTCTCCTCCTGTTGCAGCCCCTGTGTTAGAGATCGGGAAAAAATATGTTGAGTAATTTGATCATATTTTCTTTCTCTGCCTCCATTTCTCACTCTCGTTTATTTATTTATTTATTTTAGTTGGCTTTTATTAGAAGGAGGAATTCAGGGCAAGGGCAGCGTAATAGTTACCAGCCAATGATCTAAACTGTAGTAATAGGAAAACCCACAATAAGTGAGCCTGGGATCAGAGGCTATTGTTTTTCCATCACTTTATGCAGCAGTGAAAAGTCAGGGAGCAAGGCAAGGCAGATCATGAGCTCAACTGCAGGGTGAAATATTTGTTTTCCGCTGTAACTTATAGTAGCAGCCAAGTTTGTTATTCAGGAACTCAGTAAGCAGCTTATCAGGGCAATGTATATTAGAGAATGATAAAAAAGTGCAGCCTAGACTGTGGGTGTAGAATGACTTCGAGCTTGTTAAAAGGGTCTGGTCAAGTTATGTCAGATTTTAACAGCCATTCACACAGATTGGCCTCTCCGGCATTCTGAAGGCCCATAAAGCCTGATTCATCACCCCTCTCGCTCGCAGAGGGCACACAGAAGGCAGGGAAAGAGCAGCGCTCAGGTATGCTAAAGTCATCCATGATGGAATCTGTCAACTCTGCAAATGGCTCCCTTTCGCCCTGCTGCCTTGTGCGTTTTATCAGCTGAAGGAGTCGATGACAGAAAGTCTATTGAACTCTGACTGTCTCTCCATACAAATGATTTCATTCCATTGAGCAACGTTTGTGTTAGCACAGAGCTTGATTATCAGTCAAATTTGGGCCTGACTTGACTTTAAGAGCAATAACTAAAGGAGATGATACTTGTCAAAAGGCTCAGCCCCCTTTGTTGGGAGCACGCCTATTTACCTCATGTCAAGTTTTCTTTTTCACCTTCCCTCTAGTAATCATAAATATATTGGGAAATTCTATTTGTTGCAAGGCTGCTGACAACCCCTGAGAGTGAAAAATACAATTTAATAATTTTGCTGCTGCAGACACATCTCCAAGCACAGCAGGATTTGGGGGCAGAAAACAACGGGTGGGCTTTAGCAGCATTATGAATGCTATTGGATCATTGTTTGAATGACAGATAACAAGCTCAGAGTCCCAATGAAGTTTCCCCCAGATGGATATAGAATTCTTTATGCTAGTTAACAAACCTGTTTATTCTTGTCATTAAAAACATTATCTCCTGACTGTAAATGTGGAAATGAGATTGACTGACATGGTGAGATTCAGAAATTGTTTTTTGGTCAATCAATAACTGTGCTTTGCAAATATATTTTTTAATATGAATGAAATATTCATCATTCATTTTGCCTCTTAAAAACCATTCTGTTTTTGTACCAGATTTCCCCTGCAGATGCTCTGGTATGTTTTGCAAGTATTTATACCGTCAATATCAAGGAAAGCCCTCAGAGGGTAGAGTGGCCAAAGGATTAAAGTCTGTCCCTGTGTTTCTGTGGTGGAAAATGGAGTGTTGGATTTGGGCATAGAGAGTGGTAGGCTGCCTCCTTACATTTTGTTTCCCTCCACTAGTCCAATTTCATATTGATGAGCTCTGCAGCAATTCAAATTGCATGTCTTCTTTAAACATTTAACTAGCAAAGAGAGCAATCACACTCTTTGCTCAAGCCCTGCCTCTGTTGAAAAATGCAAATGCTATTGCTGTGACAGGAAAATCAGGAGGAAGTTGAGATTACCTGAAGAAGTTCAAGATTTTCCAGCTAATAAGAACTTTGTCTTAAAAAGGGATGACCTGGACGCAGAATAGACTGAAAATGCCCACCACTCTGCATGATGAATCCTTTGTAGTTCAGCTTCTACTGAGGATCAATAGTCATACTGAATTTTAATTTCACCATCTGTTCCAATATAAATTGCAACTTGCTCTCAAGGATTTGCCATGCTGCATATGCATCGCTCAATGGATGTCAACTGCATAAAACAATAAAGTGGGACGCTTCTGTGATATTTGCTATGAAGTCCAAGGAGAGATCGTTGTCATTCTTCTCCAAAACAGAAAAAAAAAAAAAAAAAAAAACTCTCTGTACCCACATGAGTTCAGTTCTGGGTTTCTTTTTCCAAAAGGAAGTTTACATGAATTCTTTAAGATGAAAACACATTTATTTGCATCAGCACTGGGTGTGATATCTCTATGTTATTCCCTCGTCATTCTGAAGACTGCGTGTGCTCTGTCCTTCAGAAATACGTACACACAACAGTAAGCTGGCTGGATGTGTGAGGCGGGGGAAAATTGAGCAAGTCGGACTTTCAGTAGCAGCTGGCACAACAGAGTGAAGCTCACAAAGCTTTTGCTTTTTGGGACAAATGAGCCAGAACTTGCTCAGATGAGGGTGAGCAGTAAATTTTTGCAAATCATATGAAAGGAAGTAAATTGGTGAAATAACTAAATTGGTAAGGTCTATTTTTTTTTTTTTTTCTCAACCCTGGCTTCTATAACGCTCATTCTGGATGCTCCCAAGGAAGCTGCTTAAAAATGATAATCCAGGAGAGGAAGGGAGAATCTCCACAGACCTGCCTGGAGCCTGCTTTCAACCCTATTAAGAAATATTATGCAGCCTTCCAAAGAAACCTAAACTCTAGCCTTAAACTCTGCTGCCTGCATGCTCTCCCCTGGCCTTATCCTTTCTGGCTGAGCAAGTATCAAAATGAAAATCTCGGAGCACCTATCAAATAACCAATTGATAAAAGAAAAAATATTTCTCTTTGGCAGATTTGCATACCGCATGATACAATATCAAACATTGCACTTTAACATTCTTTTTCTGTTTTAAATTTTCTTGATATTATTTAAGTAAAAAACAATAATTAGACTTTAATGCAACAGTGAGGCACCCAAAAGCCCCTTTTTCTGATGTTTTTGGGAACATATTCAACCCATAGCTCGCTAGGCAAAATTCACATCCCTCAAACAGATTTTTAGGTTTCTCACACTACCAGACCAAAACCCAGAAACAGTGCCATGCAGAAGAGATAGCTCTACCTGGCTGCAAGCTATGAACGTGAGGCTGCCTCAGGCTAACTGTGGGACTCTGCTTCATTACATGCAGCAAACACTTCATACAGGGTCACACTGGGTGGCAGATCTGTGCTTCATTGTATCAGCAAGCTTAATTCAGAACTTAACATCACTCCTGAGTGATGAAAGCACATGGCCTGAGTTAGCTTTTATATAATATATAATATGATACAATTTAGAGAATCTACTGTTCATCTTACTCTGTAATCTTGAGAAATGAAAGCTGATATGTGACACTGAAGGTCTCTCACTGCTAATATGTTTTCTTTTAAGCAACAGTATCCTGTGAAGACTCTTTTAGATTCTTTATACATGATAAATTATGTACAGATTAAATCAGAAATGAATAGATGTTATGAGATAACATCCCTGCCCATCAGGTGGCCTTGTTTACCCAGCATGTATCGCATCTGACAGAGTGAAGGCAGACAGGAAGACCCTGAGAGTTCAAACCTCGGGTATCCAATCTTCTGTGAAACCTGAGGGCTTGTTATGCAGATTCTACAATGGGAAATAAAGACTTTAAATTGAAATATATTTGATTCGGTTTGAGTTACACTCTATGAGCAAGGACAGCGAGCGCTCCCCGAACAAGTACAAAAGGCCAAGGCCCCATCCAGTTCCATGTTGTCTGTGTGATATTTTGCTGAATTAGTGGACCAGTGTGGGCCCTTGCTTAAGTTTAAACTCAGTGCTTTGTCAATAGCCATCATGGCTGAAATCCTTATAGTACACGCGGTGTTCAATGACTCCTTTAAAAACTGCCTCTCTTGTGGCATACATGTCAATTTGTCTGGTGATTTATTTGTTGGCTAACTGAGCTGGTATCACCTAACTCACTCAGGTAGACAGTGTGAGTGTGTGTGGGTTTGTGTGAGTCACAGAGGGAGAGAGGAGTGAGCGAGAAAGAGAGAGAGAGAGAGAGACAGACAGACTATGCGATGCAATCATACTTGGCCTGCATCCACTCACACTGTAATGGGAAAAGCAGCGTGCAAGCATAACTCTCATGAGAAAACAGGGAAAGATGAGAAAATAAGTGGGTCAAGCGCCAGGCATGAGGGGCAGGACTGGCGAAGAGGACCCCACTGAAATCAATGCACTTCTCAAGGCTTGCTTTGGTGGGATATCGAACACCAGAAAAGTGTGCTGCGGTGGTAAATGACGGGCTAAAAGCTGGAGGTGCCCTATTTGAGTTTGATTATATCATTCTCTAGGCATTCTCCGTCATCAGATATTGTGAGATGAGTATCATAATAGTTGTGTACTTTTGCTGTTACAGTAAATGCTAGCCAAATTGTTGGGCCATTATAGCGCTTGTCTCCCAAGACAGAAGCAATGATACATCAGTGGTGTTCTGGTCAGATAGAAGCTAATTGTTCTGTCAGTCCCTGGGCAAATTCAAGCTGGCCTTCACAGCAATTACCAAAGACAGTACACCAGCGACACTTACAAAAAGCAATGCCATTTTAACTCAGTAAACAGTCTGACCTCCATTAATTGTCACAGATGTATTATTCCGACTTGAAAGAGTGAAGACTGTTTGGCAGAGAGCCTTTATCTTTCAGAGAATATAATTGGTTTTAATTGGATGAATGTGGAACCACCCGTCCAACCAGGAAAAGGTGGCATCATAGCTGAATCATCAATTGTTATTATAAGTCGCATTTTCACTTTCAAACATTCAAATGCAGCCAAGTTCAGGAAATGAAGCCGCTCATTCATCTACATGAAATGAATCGTGAAGGAGGAACACAAATTTGTTTACCAGGCAATCAAAAGTCTTCCTTAACCAACAATGATTTATCTGACTGATTCGGTAATATTCTGCTAGCTCGCACTCATCTCATTTTATTTCTAATGCCACATATCCCCTTAAGTGGGTAGAAAAAGAAAAGAGTGTTACCAAAGCTTTAACTTGGTGAATTATATAGGCCTACTGTAATTTAGACCAAGCAGCAGTCTCACTCTGCCATTCTCATATCTTAGCAACAACAACAATCTTGATTTATAATTCTAAAGAAAGCTTTATTGGACTTTTGAAACAGTTTAGGTTCAGATCACATGTATATAAAGCCAGCACTGTGTGCGTAAGTGACAAAAACAAATTCATCCTGTCTAGAGAGCAAAACAAGAATCTCCCAGTGCTTTTTCCTTACACTGTTTTAAATAAGAATGTGTGTGAGTCACGTCAGGTCTCTGGATGTATGCAGATGAGACTGTTAGAAGTGTGTCGGCAGGACCAACACCTCAAGCTTTCACACCTCTGGCAGAGTATCCACACTACTCTACAGTTCCATATATATCACCTATGCTCTTTTTTGGTCCAGGGGAAGGTATTCAAAGGATGGAGTAAATGATTTCAAAGTTTTAAATTGTACCCACAGGAGTTAAATTAAAACTAAATATGTTTCAAATCTAAATGAATACACATTTAAATTAATTATAGTCTATATATTGTAATGCTGTTTATTTTCCAAATTACAGTGAAGGTCTGGTGATTGGTTTAAATTTGCCAACAATGCACTCATCCATAAATGTTTATGTAACCTGGCTGCTGAGGTTCTCAGTGACATGCTGAAACCTTTTTGGGCTTTTGGCTCAATTACCAGCAGTGTTGCTGTGGGAAATTGCAAAGTGCACTGTCACAAAACCTCCTTCAGACGGACAGCTTTTTTCTATAAAGGGGATCAACATATGGAATCCCTTACACTTATAACCCAAAATTGGCCATAATTGGGACCACTTTAAATACAAAATGGAACACTTTCTGAGGAGCGACCAGCCATGTTGGAATCATGGCTGACCCCGACTCTGTCTCTGTCTATTGTCTTTCTCTCCTTCTCTTCTCCATTTCTTTCAAAATTTTCAATGCAAATTTTTTAAATTAATTAATCAACATTGCAATGTTGCTTATTATATATGCCTTATATTAAATATATAATTGTGATTTTAAAATGTGCATTATACATAAAATATATATATACATATAATATGGGCATGTGGGGAATCAGACTACCCAACAGAGTACAAGTTCATGTAGAGTTAAATCACTTCAAATAAATGGCTTATTCACAATTTTCTACCACCAGGCACAAAATTTAGCCATCAACACTCCGTGGCGTTTTTTACACTTGAGCTTCCTCAAAACTGAAACAAATGATAAAATAACAGAAAGATAATAGAACTTTTCCGGAGTCCTCAGGGGAGAAGCCAACATTTCAACGCCACATCGTCTTTATATAGTGTATCGATATGATTTTAGTACGCACTTTAATGTGATATAAATCGCCATTGCTCTAGATCAGGGGGGGAAGAAAATCCCATTTACAAATTGTGTCCTCGTTTGTTAGTGGCACGGCACCTCAATTACCCAGTGAGCAGGTTTTATTTATTCATGCAGACAAAGTCACGTATTCATGAGGATTAACCCAAAACTCGCTCATAGACTGGCAGGCACAGATTGCATATTTTACCATAAGAGGAATAGCTGACGCGTTTACCCTCAGAAGATTGAGAGAAAGCGAGATGAGCAAAGGAGGAATGGCTGACTGAGCTTTTGGGTCACTGCATGGTCAGTTTCACTAACTTTATTCTGATTTGTGTTTTCAAGAATATATAAGAGGGTATTATGAATAAAATGTGTGCAGTGGAGGGTGTTCTTGTTCGGAAGAAGTGAAAGACCATATGGCGCTGTAACAGAAACGCTGTGCAATGCTTTGTGTTTGTAACATTACTTTGTTTACCCCATGGAATATGGGTTTTGTAGCTGAAACTGCAAGAACTATTTGATAGGAAATATTGCCTGAACAAATCCAAATACAACACCCACATTCAAAAACGAGCTTAGAAACAAAACAGACAATATATGCATCAATTCCCGTAACTAAAAAAGTCAGACAGTGTCACACTGAATGCCAACAAAATATATTCCCTTCAGATCAAATATACTCTCTCCGGAAAATATCAAATCATCCTAATAGCCAAACTTCTCTTCAGAAATTGTTAGGGAAATCCTCTGTCCCCTGTCATATTACCCACATTTATCAGGATGCAGCATAGCCATTACGTCTGGGGGTTTATCAAATTATCTGCTTGCAGAATGGCCGAAAAGGGACACATTACAACCAGCCGACTTTGTCTGAGCTGCTGCAAAGCAATATTCCGGGATGCTGCAGCAACCAAAAGCAAATTATGGTGAACATAACACAGAGTTCAGTGGAGCGTTAACAGAATGGATGGCCCTATCCTGATTTTCTATCTGTTGGGACAGATGTCCCTAAGTCCCTGTGACTCGTGAGGTGGACGGCCCTGTAAGCGATGGCAGATGCTCCAAAGGTAAGACAGATGGAATTTGCCTGGGTTCTGTGAAAGTGTGCACATTTTTCACTTTGGAAAAATGAATATTAATCATTTACAACACAGCAATGGTAATTGTGGTGGCGAGCTAGAGATGATGAAAGAAGAACAAAAAACTTAAGGTCCCCCATGAGAGATGTTATATGTGAGGACAAACAAGATGTACCCTTACAAAAGTATACAACTGTTAATATTACAAATCCTGGATATGCATTATATTTTCAAGGCATTTTAAAGGAGCACAAATCTTTACAACAACCGGAGGCTAGAATTTCTTTGCCTTTTGACCTTGAAGATAAAACATGTTATTCAACACTGAAAACACTCCGAGGCTGTAGTTTGAACCCAATGTATGATTTCTCTAGTCTTGAACCATGGAGACACAGTGCAGTAAACATTGTGCTCTGTGCAATCAATGAACGAAATGATATAACTTAAAAAGAGGCCTCCATTCAATGCTTCTGATGTGTGTGATTGTCTGTCTGTCTGCATCCGTCTGCAGTGTGAGTGCTGGACGTGCGGGTGTATAAGTAGGCCTATATTAAAGTAAATGAGTGCCTGCTTGAGAGGCCCGCAGGCGTGTGTCTGCTTCACATGTGAATATGAATTCATGTACGCCTGTTCTATCCAAATGCTGGCAGCTGCAGAGAAGTAGTCCAAACCCAGTATTTCATAAACACCATGCCTTCTAATACACTGTGATATTGAGCTCTCATTGTTGGGTAATTGCCACTGATGGAGAAAAAAAAAAAAAGAACAATATTTCATTCAACACAATCTGTGGTAAACTGAAATCAATGAGGCTGAATAGTGTGATTAAAATTTGATCGGATCACTGACAACCAACAATGACAACAAACACGGAACAGAGCTCCTTTTTTTTTGAGCAGACAAAGCCGCTCAGTGGTTTAAATGTTGTTCAGTGTGGCCAGGATAATGGCAGCCAATTGATCCTTTTGGAATTTATTCTGAAACCCGAACTTTTTTCACTGCTTCACATTCATTTCAAAAAGAGGCACTGAAACTATGCGAGGCCAGGTTATTGGGAAACACTGGGAGACTTCTCTCTGTTTGGAATTTTCTTGTGTTGGGCCGCGGTGTTTACGTTTGATCTCTTGCAGCAGGAGAACCACACTAAAGAAGGATCAGCGAGTGGAGGCTTTCAAAGACCCTTAGGTTGTCAGTGGTTTTGTGCTCGAGATGTCTGTTCTTAACTGTAGTTGTACAACGTAGGAGGTTTGTTCAGCTCTGATGCAGATCAAGGTGTATGTATGTGTTTGTGTGTGTGTGTGTGAGTGTGTGTGTGTGTGTGTGTTTTCTTTGTATACCTGGTGTGGGGAGGTTCTGCATGCACCATGCAGCTGTGAAAATAATGGTGATTAATCAAGTAACCAAATATCACAAATTAAATAGGATTTTCTTTTTTTTCTTCTTTTTTATAAAACAAGAGCAAATATAGAAAAATGGGTCAGGTTTTAAGCTTACAGCATGATGTCGGACTTTTAAAATGAACATTTCTTGCAACCCTTTTCGCCTTTATTCCCTAAAGATTCATTAAAATGAACATTTAAGACAATTAGTCTCTTTTTACAGAACACAAATACTGCATGTGTGGTGCCTGAGTTCTGTTTTTGCAACATACTGTTTATACTAAACTCCATTTTCTGTCACTTTAGGACTAAAATGCGCCCAAAATTACTTTTTCTGGCATTTTTAGTGGCTGCCTCTTCCTTTTAATCTTTATTGCTACTTTTCTTCAAAAAAGAAAATGGAAAATGTATTGTTTGTGCTTTTGCGCTCCATTATATGTTTATACAGGCATAATGAAAATAAAAGGCTTAACAAAGCTTCAAGGAAAGAAAAATTTGAAAAGAGAGCTTTCAGTAATCAAATTTATTGAGTCTCTTCGGGGATGATTTCAGCCATGCATTCAACATGTGGAGTTACGGTGTAAGAGATGGCTTTCTATAATGTGTTACATGGACCTGTATTCCCTGAATCATCCTTTATACGACATGAAATAGAAGCCAGCATGAGACCCCATGTCACCTCTGTCCACACCACCATGTGTTGCATTAAGGCTGTATTATAGCACGGACCAGTGACTCCCAGATGCGACAGCAGGGCTGATCATCAATTATTATACCTCAGTGGATCAAAATGAGCATATCTGCTCATTCCAACATCCCCAGTGCTGGCCTGTGGCGGCTGAGCAACGGGCTTAGTGCACCTCCACCACCCCCCGCTCCCTGTCCACCATCCCCTCTGCACCTGTAAGCTCAGCGACACCAGCCGGAGCCCTCGCAGAGGCAGTGGGACATGCCTCGAGACAACATCTGCCTCCCCTTGGTGACCCGCCGAGTTAAGCCAACTGCAGAATCAAGGGCATGCTCGCAGAGGTCCCTGATTTTATCATAACAAAGACTTTGCTGCCGCCGCTGCCTGTAACTGGCTTCAGGAGACGTTCCAGTCTATTTTCTGCGAACACTGTGAACTCACTCTGTAGAACACGCTCTGTCTTTCTTTCACTCTATTTTTTCTTTCCCTCTCGCGCCATTCTATCTAAAATGAACAGAGAGGGATACTTTCAAAGAATTCATCTATGTCTGTAAAGATGTCAGCAAAACAAAACAAAACAAAACAAAACAAAACAAAACAAAACAAAACAAAAAGAAAACGAAAAGAAAACATATTTTAAACACACATTTTTGTTATGTTATGTTATGTTATCCAATATTCAATAACATAATTTTTTTTTTTTAATTTTGTATTGGAAATATGGCATTTCCTTTTGCTCATCCAATTCCTGTCACATATTCACAATCAGTTCTGTGAAGATTAAGCTGTGGAGATTTAGCGTGCTGAATTAGTCAGCATGAGGAGGCCTCTGTATGGCAGATGTTTGACACTCGAAATCCAGCGGGACCCCTGGCTGAATGGATTCAGGACAAATCAATGCAATCATGCAGGTGTCAGGGGGAAACAGGGACAAAGGGACACAGTCTGTCTGCCCGCTCGCCCAGAGCTTCTGGCGTAGCTTCAGCTCCAGGTCTGCTTCTGCATGCATGGAATGGCAGACAGATGAGTGACCTCACGAGTGCTGCATTGCCTTGAGGTCCCCACAGATGCCTCACAAAGCACCCGGGCAGCAGCGCCTCGCGAACTTGACCACGATGAATGTGATGAATGCCTCGGCTCACTTGCTGAGGAGGGTTCACAGCAACCAGGTTTATGTGTTCAGTGTCAAGCCTCTCAAAAGCCCCCTGTCACTTTCTGTTAAGCCAAACATGTCCTGTAGGGCCCACCTGAAAATCTACTTCCTCAGCATGTCCTATCTGAAAACCCCATCCTGTTTCTTCCCTCGTTCTTCCTGCGCTCATTCAGCAGAACTCCTTCTTCCCTTCCTAGCCACACTCTCGCTCCATTTGTCAGCGTTACCAGCCCGTGAGTGGTTTCTGAAGTGATCCATTTGTCCGCGAATACCAATTTATCAGCCAGTCAGTGCATACATTGATCAGGTGGGGAGAGGGTCCCATACTGTACAGTGGGGGAGTAATCCCATTCATGCGTGTGCATTCAACACCTGGATTAAATCACAGCAGTAAGAAACTCAAGATGCAGATTAAAAACATACTGTAACCTGCATGCTTTATTATATTTCCGCCAATAGAATTAACTGCCAGTAACGTCACCGGAATTAGAGAGTGTGTGTATTTGTGTGTGTGTGTTTGTGTGTGTGTGTGTGTGTGTGTGTGTGAACTGTTATGCATGAGATTTATTGCGATTTTACGCTCGTGCTTGTGAAATTAATGATTTCACAGGAAAATATTGCATTTCTTGTGAATGACACATTTTAGTTGATATATGCTAATACGTGAAATACAGACAGATGGCATCATAGTTGTAGCCGTCTGTCATCATATCATTGATGTCATCGCGGCAAAACCACAGCTATCACTGTAAATTGAATCCCATCAAAACTGCAGTTTATCTCATAGTGATTTCTTATTGAAAAATAAGCCAGAGAAAAGCAGCAATATAATTTTACATTGGTCACAGCATGCTGTTCTCCAAGTAAATTTCTCTGGTTTTTGTTCCTCTTTCCTGTCTGTCAGCATATATTTGTATAATTCATTTTGCCCTGATATCAAGAAATGTGCTCTTTTTTTTTTTCTTTTTTTTTTTAGTACAATGAAGCTTAAAGATGACTTCTTCCATATGTTTCTAGCCTGCCATGCCATTCTGCAGCATATCAGACCAACTCAGGTCAATAGCATTAAAGGCTGAGAGAGTTGGTGAAAATACAACCCCTGTGATGCTGTGGTCTGCTCAGCCTTCAGGAGACATATTGATGCGCAGTTATTTTGGTCAATAAGTCCTTCTGAGCAGAGGCCATCCTTATCCTTGAGACCGACTGCATGTGAAAAATGAGAAAGGGATGGGACCATGCATTTTAATCTGTCTATGGCGTTATACCTTAAAAGGAAGGGGGGTGGGGTGGGAAGAGAGAAAAAAGGAGAAAGAGAGAGATGCACTTCCTCTAACCCCATCTCAGCTTCGCTAATGTGCTTGTTAACAATAAACCATGCCATTGGTTATGCTGAAACTCAACACCTCCAAGCCAGAGCATAATGGCTTTATTGAAATATGAAGCAGGCTGACCTCTGATCTTGTGAGAAGAATCTGCAAACATAAACATGCAAACATAAAAGCTCAAATGAGGAGGTTTTGCAGTCACACTTTTTCGTATGCGCAGATGTTCACATTTTACCCTAATTTGAGCGCCAAAGAAAGTCCATCCCCATTTCAGGGATGTAAATATAATGTCAAGACATTGGAAATGAGACAGGACATATTCATAATGCAATGCTTTGGGTTTAAGTTTGAACTGGGAAGTGGCAATTCGTGTGTACGGTGTGTTAATGTACATCTCGTGTAAGCGGGGAGGGGTTGGTGGGAGGGACAGGTGCGGCTAATTTGCGGGCAAAAATGTTCACGCCAACACAAGCTCTCAAACTAAAAATGAAAAGGAGTGGGATTTTTGTAAAAAGCTATCTATAACAAATGGCCTTGAATAAAACATCAGCCCATCTATATTTTATAGCTTCCCATGTTTTCCTCCTGCTTCTGAAGGGAAGGCTTCGGCTCTTTCAGGCAGGTGTAACCTCGGCTCATCGCACTGAAAGGACAGCGTGATTCTTAAAAAATATTGGAGGGGTTTGTGGCGTCCAGATCCGTGGCGAAAGTTTAAAACCTGAAGTAAGTTTATTATCTGAAGAGCTCTGACTTCGAGGTTTCAGGCAATGTTTACTGGATGCTTGATTTCAACACGCACTGCTACATAGCCTTTTAACCCAAGTGCCAAAGACGCCATTGGCACCCAATAAATAGCTTGCCCATTTTTGATTTCATCTGTGTTGTTGTTTATAATGATTCATGTTTGGTGTTACTGAGATCATATCAGCAAGATGGAATCATGCAGCAAAGCAGCTCACCTCTCTCGAACCCAACATTTCACAGGTTTAATATGCAGCCTGAGCCATATTCCAGTTTAGGAATCACAGAGTCAGTGAAATGGAACAAAGTGAATTGCTGGCTCGGGCCTTTGAGCCTCCATCCTTGTTTGAAGTCTCTCTCTACCCCTGCCGAGTTCAGAATACATTGTCCAGAGACACGATCAAACTTGGCAGCTATTGATCCCTTCCCAAACCAGACACAAGACTTACAGAACATGTTAACAACTTTGGAATGGGTATTTTAATTGTACAGGTCTTTGAAAAGCCAACTGAACTCACAGTGTTGCTGAGTGAATTTGAAGCAGCAACTTTTGGACAGTCAAACATGGTGTGTTCAGCCAACTTTCCTGTTTTTCTCCTAAAGATAGCACAACTCTCCGAGCATTCAAATCACATCTCTCAGGGCAAATTAGAGCATTAAGAGACGTTGGAATAAAAGTATTAAATGATGCGTTGATAATCCCCTAAAATAGTAGAACGAAATGACTAAATATATACAAGTTAATTAATTGAAAAAAGGCAAATTTGTAGATTTCTGGTCAAAGCTAAAACAGTTTACAGCAATCCTCTCTTGCAACAAAACCAAGTCAAAAAATAAATATGTGTCACTCATGATGTGCTGTAGACTTAAGGGGCTGTTGGTTTTATGTATTCAGTCTAAACACTGCCTATCTGTTGCAGTTAGTTTGTAAGTCAGCTCTCAACATTGTGACAATTTGTTCAGCTTCCATCATGTGTGTTATTTTCTTCTGGTCCTGGCAGTGAAGCATTTCCACTGGTATGAAAACTGTAAATGCCATGCGCTGATTGTCCTGAAATCTTTTAATATCTTCCCCGTCTTGTCCCGCTAAGATCTGGATGATTGCACCAGAAAGCTCCCGTCTCAACTTCACAGAAGACTTTGGCAGGGCAACAAAGAAGGGGCCTAATACTCTGGAAAAGGAGGTTTCTAACATGACACTTTTCAGTCGTTTGAAGGAGGGCGGAGAGAGATTTCTGTGAGCTGAGTTGACTCCTCCAGATCAATAGCTCGTCTCTCTCTCCGAGACAACTGGTGTGGCATTTGAACCAGATAAAACAAAGGTTCCCCTCCACCTCACCTCTGAGTGCTGAGCACTCCCACCAAATCCCAACCGGTTGAGAAGGATACAGATGAGTCCATCTAAATCCCCCTCTGACTCAGCTCTAGACCCCCGGCGGTCAAAAAAAAAAGAAGAGAGAAAAAAAAAAAAAAAAATCTAAAATCATCTTAAAAGGAAAGGTCCAATCTATGTAGGTTAATACTCACTGTTGCTTCATTTAGCTCTGTTGCAAGCCCACTGGGGCAGCTGTAAAAAGTTCTAGGAGCCAGAAGGCACAAAGGCTTTTATTTATTTATATGAAGGAGAATATAAAGCGGGAAGCAAACTGGTGCAAATGATGTGAAAAAAAAAAGCGGTTTGAAGAAGTTATCTTGTAGATTGTGGGATAACTGCAAGAAAAGGAAGAGGCTGCATTACCATTTTATGTCCGGAATGAATTAAATATACACACCGCAGCCAGAATATCTCTGATAACATGACAATATGTAAGCTCATGTTGTGAAATTAATGAGACATGCTTTCTCCTGTCTTTCAATAACTACCAGGGATGTACCCTTAAGCAAGGCACTTCATTCTTAATCACCTCAGTGAACCTGCTCATTTGTCAGCGGTCCATGGCGAGACGGGCTGGCTCCTAAGTGTGAAAATGTGGAGAAGGCCATCGCTATCAAAGAGAATGCCTGCTCAGCCAACTTTACATGAATAAAAAGTTGAAAAAAAAGAAAAAAAAGAATCAAGCCCAACAGTCTTACAGCAGTTCATCATCTTTCTAACCTGTGGTCAGCCAATTATCTGGATCTTACTACAATGATGGACTTTTTAACTCTCCGAACAAGGGTCTTCTTCTCCGTTGCATGTCAGCTTAGTCTTTCCCCCTGGTCGCTGATGACATTGTAACACTAATTACAGCTAATTGTTCTATGCTGAATGGATTTAGTCACATTGCAAATGATATGCCATTGGTCAGTGTCACAATGTTTCCACAGAAATATTCAATGGGGAATGGAAATTTGCACAAATGAATGTAATTAAGAAGCACATTCATTACTTCTAATTGCATATGAGAACCCTCAAAGTGAAACTGAGATTGGACTCATATGAATAATTAATGCGGCTAACTGTACTGAACACTATGGCGTTGTTGCTGTCACATAATAATGTGTTAAAGTCTTGGTATGAATGACAAAATGTAGTCTTACAGTTTTGTACTGAAGTCGTAGCGTTTCAATCACAACCATCTAACTGTTTTTTTTTTGTTGTTTTTTTCACTTCCTAATGAAATCCCTTTATTCAACGGCAGATTGTGTCTAGACAGTTGAATTCCAATCTTAGTGCAAGCTTGCCATTGGCGAGCCAGACATACTTGGATAGAGTCAGAGGTTTGAGAAGTATTAAAAATTCAAGTGGTACCAACGTGTTTGGCACACTAGATCAAGTCAAGTGGCCTTTTCCAAAGACACAGAAAAGGGCAGCTGTAAATCAGTCAACTGGAAACTCAGTCTGAGAGTTATTATGAAAATTTTTGGACCTACAGAAATCAAAGAGTTGAGAACGTAACCCCCACAAAGTAAGAACTCCGCAAGCCTTTAATCAGATTATTTGTCTCCTTGAATCAGGAATTATGTAATCTGTTTTAAAAGCTTGAGACATACAATTGCATGAAGTGAAAAATAATTTAAATATCAAACAAAATCATTGATTGAAATCTGTTATTTGATGAAGCAATTCCCTTTAGTAAAAAAGTCTCCGCTTTTATAATACACTGTGCAGCATATTTAAAACTATAATCTTATTATAGTTGCAGTGTTTAAAAGGGATTGGCTTATTTTAATAGCAGATTTAGATCTTAGACAGACAAGGTGTAAGCTGGTCATTTGAAAGCCATATGCCACAGATTAAGATACGGCACTACAGTATACAGCGTTTTCATGTTTCTTTCCAGAGACTAATGCACTGCTTCAAAACTGCCGTTGCTGAGCGGCTTGTAAGTGGGCAAAAGCACAAGCTCCTAAATCCCTCAACTCCAACAACAGGAGAAAGAAATAAGAATATTACAAATCGTCCAGAGAACAAATTTGTGTATTGTTTGAAAAATGTGAAGGATTTAGACGCAGGGATTTGCTCCCACTTTGCTGCACTTTGTCTGAGGGCTTAGCACTGTTCCCTGTTTGTGACATGATGAGTCCCATCCTTCAACAAAAACCTTTCAGGACATCATTAAGCCAACATCAACTTTACAGCATGGGCGGTCCGAAAATTAATAAATGCATGAAAATAAAAAAAAATACGGGATTGAATTATTCAATGTCAACAAAGCCGGAATGATCACAAGTGCTGTAACATCTCTCAGAAGAAGGTCGGTGGTCATTACCATTTAAAAAAAAAAAAAAAAAAAAAAAATGACAACAACATCCACAGGACACAATGTCTGAGCCAATATGGGTCAAGAATGACATTTTCATCAACTGGATTCTTCTAGTATCAAATGTAAAACAACAGTGCTCTTAGTGATGCCATGAAAAGTCAGTCACTGAGGATGCAGCAGCACCGCGTCTCAATACGAGAGACTGAAACAGCACTGTGCATCCGTCTTATTCAAGGGAAGAGATGCATCGCATATCATTATGTGTTCCTGTTTTTGATGTTTTGATGAAGTGTTGCAATTTGGCCAAAAGGGACAGGTACGATTCATCATGCCTAATTGTTCTGGATGTGTAGTTCTGTACCAGCCAGCAGTCAGATGTACGGGGGGTTGGCCCTAAAAACACACATGCTAATGATATTAATTTGCCGCTTTTATCTATTTGTCGAGACAAAGGAGGAAATATCAAAACCTTTGGAACAATGTGTGACAAAAGAGGCGACAGCATAAGACTGATGGTGGGGTGGTGAAGTAAGCCTGGAGGGGGAAGCAAGAGCCCATAAAATGAACAGCCGCCTAACTCATAAATAATAGAAACATAAAATGTCATATGAACTTTATTTCAAGAGTGGGTGGTCTAATAAAGATGCAGGTTTAAAGAGGAGTTGAGAAATTCATTGTCATAAGAAGGCCACATGGCTTGCCTTTGGCACAGACAATTATTCAGTGGAAGTTGACATTCAGGCCCAAGCTGAAGCACATTTACGAAACAATTCCGCTTCTGACTCTTGAAATTCTCTCTCTTTTTTTTCTTTTTTCTTTTACCGTTGCTTTGGTCTCGTTGCTTCCGTCTCTCGGCTCTATTTCTCCTTCTTCACTTGGAGTCATTCCATCTCCTCTCCCCTCTTTCCACTTCCCCTTGTTCTTTTTGCTTTACAAATTGAGACGACATGATAAGAGATTGCCACCGCCATGCCAGCCTGGTGCTCATTGATAAAACCATATCTAATCCATCTTAGGCCCCCCTCTGTCACCAGCGCACTCATCTCTGAGACAGTCGCCATGTACAGGATCCATCCATCTCTTTTTCAACTGAGTAGCACAGAGTCAGAGTTTATCTGACTTAACTTCTGGAAGGAGAAAATGGAGCCAGATGAGTCAGACCACTTTCACTCTGTCTTCAAATGATGTGCGAGTTTATATGTGTGTGTGTGTGTGTGTATGTGTGTGTGTGTGTGTGTGTGTGTGTGTGCGTGCAAGCGCGTGTGTGTTAAATCAGCGGGATCTAAAAGCAAATGAAAGGACTCTTGTGACTTAGGTGAGAATGTATGCTCTTTTAAAGATGTATTTATTGAAATTATACAAGTATAAAATGTGAATTTCCTGCCTGGAAAGGTAAAATATAAATACCTGAACACTGCACAGTCCTACATAAATTTCATAATGACTTATATATGAGCACATACAATTTATGAAATGACTTGTCATATGGTGTTTACACAGCCATTGAACATGATCAGGTCCCGTCTGCTTTAACCGGTTTTTACATTAACATCAGTGAAAATTACATTGACTTTAATACCATTTGGCCTGATAAGGTTACAGAGCATTACAGAGGGGTTTTGGTCAAATAACTAGTGACTTTCATAATATCTAACTACTCCAATATTACACTCTCACTTATTCCGTTATCACTCACTCTCTGCTGTGATTTTTAATGCAGCAATTTATATAAGTACACATGCATTTACTACATTAGCATGGTCCTCTAAAACTAATGCACTTCAACAAATATTACCCCAGAGGGAAAGTGGGTAAGTGCAGTATTTGAGTAAGTTTATGAAGTATGTGATGTTTATGTCACTGAATATTAATGAGACGATGAGCAATTGCCTCTGTGTATGAATGAATCACATATGTGAATCACTGCTGTCACCATGGTGAGTATATTAAAGAGAACAGCTGGGGAGCTAGAGGTTTGATCATTAGATGTGTGTGTGTGTGCATGTATGTGTGTGTGTGTGTGTGTGTGTGTTCATACACAGGCCTGCGTGTATACAGGTGTGTGTACTGTTGTGAGGGAATATGGAGGTCAGCTGGATGCGTAAAAAGGACTATCTTGTAAAAGAAACGGATTTCTTGTTCGAGCTTGCAACATCCTCTCATCAAAAACAGAAAAATCACAAATGGGACGGACCCTCGCATGTAAATGAACAAGTCCTCATCGCCAGGATGTCAGCCATCTTGTCTAATGTCTAACAAATGTATTCACAATCACACTCACACTGACACCCCAGCCCCGGACCTGTCAGTGCAGCTGCTGGGGAGGCAGATGCACCAAGGATGAGACTGTTGTCTCACTTACAGCTATGACACAATGGCTATACTGCATGTAGGTGTATGCAAAGCAATCTATTTCTGCCTGTCCTGTAGGTTTTCTTTTCTGCTGTATAGAAGAAAAAAAAGATAGTTTTTTTGACAGGTAACTCCATGCAATGGCTCAACCATTCCTGGCAATGACACACGGGCCACACGAGCAGTGAAGGTCTGCTCCAATCTGAGCCTGGTGCCCCTCTGCAATACACGAGGCAGGGTTACCTCCAGATAATACAATCTGATTCATCAGGACTAGAATATACAGCTTGAAGTGAGGGGGGAGGTTGGTATGTGACAAGGACACATTGATGGGGAACTCAGAATAGCCTTGTTCGTGTTAAGGTGGAGCAAAATCACTTCAGCAGCATCACTGGCATGCTCTCTTTGGATCTCATCTAGCACTGGTAGAAAAAAAAAAACCCAGAGTCCTCTGTGGTATGTCCTAAGCACTCTTCTTTTTCCCCTCAGCCAGTTATTTGAGCAATGATTTTTAAAAAATCTGTTGTATATGTATGAGGAAGGAGTTGTGCATCCTTGCGTTCAATGGAGTTTTTTATGGAGAACATCATTGGGCAGTAAGCCATGCAGTGACAGCTGTCTTGTGAATCATTTGAATAAATTCAGGAACAGAGTTTCCGACTTCAGAGGTAGAATTCCCCTCACATTGTACAGCTTAACCCTGGACAACATTTACAATATTCAGGCTTACAAAATTAATTGTCAATAATACAAGTTACAACCTTAATGTCATTCTGCACTCCCATAACAACAGACTTACTTTCAATTTTGATAACATCCAATTTATTTGCATCTGTAATATGACTGAGATTTCATCTTAAAAGGAAAAGCTGAATAATACAGCACATGGATCAACTCTTCCTCTCCCTCTCAGTGACTCAATGCTCGTTCTCCTGCAACAAAATTATCGTCCTGACAAAATCGTTAATGTGTAACCAACTTATTACTAGTCATCCGACAGAAAATGGTTGCTTGTTAAGCATCTGCAAGGCTGTGTTGTTACTATGAAAATCACAGCTGTAATCTCAGTAAATAATTTTACTGTCTAAAAACACAGATGGCCTCCTGTAAATTGCGCTTGCAGACACTCAGCGTCAAAAATCACAAAAAAAACAATAAAAATGAGACACAACAGATTTGCCTGCTGCCTGAAAATACACACAAAACTCAGTATACTCACTGGATTCCGGGTCTGAGTTTCCGTCTCCCTCGGTGCGGCTGTTGGGTGATGTTTGCTCGTAGTACTCCTCCTGGGGGAAGCTGAGGGGAAGAGGCTGGGTGGTGCTGGCCGTGCTGCTAGGCTCCGGGTCTCCCAGCCCGCTATCACTGCAACTCTCCTGGGAACCGTCTGGAAGATGGAATGTCACACGGCGCTGGGTCTGGAGCACATGGACAAAGAAGAAATGTTTTATTAGAAAACTCTTCCATGCAGTTTAAAGTAACAGAGAAAGTGAAAATAAATAAACAAATAAATAAATGATCACAAACAAGAAACTGCAAGTAGTGCTGTGTGCATGGATAGTGAATACACTATTCAATTTATCTGTTGTGCTCACAGCATTGAGAAAAAAAAAAAAAAACATTGAAAGAAATCAAAAGAAATGCTTCTTTTTTTTCTGTAAACAGTCTCTAGTTCCTCTGAAAAATCCATAGAACACAATGAGAACAGTCTTTATATTTTTTACAGTAGAAAATAGTTCCAATGAAAACTGTTTACAGTCAGGTCTGTCCACAGGAACAAGGACATCCCTTCTGAAGAGTCAGTTTGTTGTTGATTTTTCAAAAATGTAATATTTCAATGCTTTTGAAATGCACCACAATTGAAATTCCATTCACCATTGTATAGAGGTGAGGACAGAAATCTCAGATAAGACTCTCTCTGCCACAACCTAAAACCAAAACTATGTGTGTGCCTTTGAGGCTATAACACAACAACTTCATGAGAAAAATATATATAAATATTTTTTTTTCATTCTTTTGTATTTGACTGAACTGAGCTGGTAAAGCCTGAGTGAGTCACTAAACGGATGTAATAATCAACACAAAGTTTCCCCTTGACCTCAGACACATTTCAGAAACATTTAAACCATGTCCTTAAAACCTCTGTCGTTCCAGGGATGCGTGCACTTTGGTATTAAAGAACCTATCCTTTCTGTTATCCTCCTTGCTCCTGGAGAGAGTCTTGGCACACAAACACTGACAAACAAAGATTATTAATATCATCATGAGCGATGACAACAACGCTTTGTTTATGGGTGAATGAGTACTGTAGGACGGCATTTACAAGGGAAATCCTTGCTTAATTGTATCAAGTGTTTTTGTTTCACGCCCAGCACTGCATCCATCATCTTTACCTGCTTTTAATAGGAACATATGCCAAAACTGCATCTTGTCACCAAGGGGACTAATTGAAACAGTGACCTCGTAACCCAAAAATGATTTCTGGTCTGTTGAGTCCGGTGAATTACTTTTCAGATAATAAACTGACTTTAAGATTTATAATTGAGACTTCCCGTCCTGATAATAGGTGGGATGCGTATTACCACGTTGAACTATGTCCTAGTTTTCCCTCTCACCCATCTCAGACACAAAAGGAGGTGGATACGGGTGTGGAGGCTGAGACTTTGATTTGTAAAGTCTTGGGGATCACAGGCGTGTGGGCATTTTCTTCTGAGATGTGCAGGTCTCTTTGATTTCTCTCGAGGTTTACAGAAGTTCACGTTGCGACCTTTCTTTGGAGCTAAAAAGAAAACACACCCCGCATACGCTGTTGTCTGCTAACATGTTAGCAATTCCTCCAGAAAACAAACCACACAGTTACAATCACTCCTATTGTGAAGCTCGCTGGGTAACCTGTAGACACCACTGATTTCATTTTACTTTATTTAATATCTTTTCGTCAGAGTTTAACACTAAGAAAAATAAGGAATGAGGAGATCTGACATGGCTTTGAGGTAAAACTGGTAAAAACCGAGCATTGTCGCAGTGATATACTACATGATTCCCTGTGTAACATCATACTGCATCACACTGTATAGCGGCATAAAACACATAAAATATAATTACGCCCTCAGCTTCGGTTATTGCTGTGAATTTTATTCGTCCCATTATTCAAACTGATGAGAGGATTTTTTTTTTTTTTTTTTCAACTGAAGCCCAAATGACTGTCTTGATTTTCTTCATCGCTATAGCAACAAAAGCAATATGCAAGTCCTGAATTAAGAACATCATTAACACATGTTCCTTCAAGCTCAGGAGGAGGTGATGTCTCTGTGCAAACATATTTTTCCTTAGCTACTATAGTGCGTAGATAAAGCAATTATTGTTCTTTGATAAGATTAAATAATGCCAGGAAAATCGAGGAGCGAGGGAGAGTGAAATAAAGTCTGGCACTAATGAAGGACAAACTGCCAAAAACCAAGTGCACAAAAAGCTTCATTTGAAAACTATCAGAGAGGGTTGACTAACCTAAATCCACACAATTAGCACCCTGAAAGCACAACTGAGTGGTTTTCAATGCTGTGATGTTGAAACAGCTAGCTAAATATTCTATTTACTTGATTCATCTAGATCCCGGGGCCACAAATCAGTGTGTGGTGAGTGTGTGTGTGTGTGTGTGTGTGTGTGTGTGCATGTGTGTGTATGCCAGTTAGTAAAAGTCGGATGAGAGATACGCATAAAAAGGGAGGAAAAAGGGCAGATAAAAAAACAAACAGAAAAACACACACAACCTTCAACTCTTCTGTTATTTAACTCAGAAACTGAAGCTCTTTGTCGTTGTTTCTTTTCTACCGACAACAATAAGAAAGAAAAATAGGATCTGTTCACATGCGTTGCACTAATTTCTGAACCAAAAAAAAAAAAATATATATATATGTATATATGAAGCAGGATTAAAATGAATCTGGCTTTGACTGCATGTGGCGTGAGGTTCCGCTGCCAAATGATGAGGTGTATTTGTAAAGTCCTGTACAGAGAGAAACGCTTTCCCCCCACTCCGCTCACGATTTTATTCTTTTTCTAAGACAGAGAAGAGATGAATACCTTGTTGGCAAAATCATATAGTTCTGTGTGCCATGTTTTCCCACGCTTTCAAGTAGTCTAAATATCTACTTGTTCTCAAACAGTGTTGGCAGCTGTTTCTCAAATTACTGGAGGATGTGCGCGAAAAGTAAAGTCCAGGTTCCAGCAAAGAAAAGAGCCCACTTACGGAAGGTTGGCAGCTCTACAGAAAGCATGCTTCCTCTCCACATGATTCTAATTATTGGAAACTTGCTCCAACAATGGCATCCAGAATCTATTAGAACAAACAGCTGTCCGCGACAATTAGGACATAATCATGTTGCATAAGGGAGTGTCTTACTTTTTAGGGTTCTGTTTATTCAAGCCCATTCAAGTTGGTGCCAGATGTTAAGAAAGGCCTAATCTGATTTCATGATAAATCTCAATGCTAAGTGGTTTAGCTACAATATTAATTACAATTAAATACCATTAATGAGTCTTCAATAAATAAAAGTTTTGCTCCCAGTGATAATGACTAACGTGAATGAAACATTAATGTTGAAAGACAAACGTGACAAACAAAAACAAACATTCGCAGAGGAGTCAAGGTGAGTGTTTTGCTAAGCATTATCACTTATTTAAAGAAGCTGCCAGAAATCCATAAAGCAAAGACAAGCTGCGGTAAGAGATATCAAGACCAAACAAAGCCCGTTCAGCCAGATAAAACACTGCCTTGAGAAGTATGTACACAGAGATAAAATGAACAGGAGCGATGCATGCCAAGTTCTACCATATAACAGGCCAGCCGATCCAAAACCCTCCCTCTGGTAACCACCCAAACAATAGGCAGATGGGGCTGGATTCACGGGTTACCGGATTAGAAGTCCGTTATATTTAGATATAGAAGAGGGGAGGCCAAGTGGCTGACACCTTGTCCTTTGCTAGACCTCGGCTCTTTGAGTTTTTATTATCATACATACTTTTTTTCCCCCCCGTCTACCACCCTCTAGAAATAGCAAAGAAGACTGTGCTGCGTGGAGAAGGACTTGGCTGACAACCACCCCACTTTGAGTGATAAACAGGGACCACTTAGGAGTGAATCAGGGGAGATTGGCTCTGCCATTTCAGATAAGGATCAGCTCGCGGGCACACCTAGACCTGCATAAATCTGTTCAGAGGAGATGCTGATTTGTCATGTCTCACATGTCTTATATGGAGAAAAAAAACAACAAAAAAACAAGAACAAAAAAAAAAAACAGCAATGGCACAATCCACAAAAACAAAAAAAAAACCAATCAAAAAACACTGCCCCAGTTGTCGCTATTCTGTTTGGTGTCAAGACTGTGCAACATCCACAAAACCCTTGTTTTTTTTATTGTTCTACAGCAGAATGTGAGGTGAATATGCCACAGGGTGTGAGATGGTGAGTTAGCGTGAATAAGCAAGGGGGAGGTGATTCTAGCAAGTGGGTTGAGAGATTACTGGGTGATTTTTGACAAATCAAATGATAATTTATCTGTTATTGAGTCATCAGCTATGATGATCTTCTCTATGCAACATGAACTATGACGGTATTAGGAACACTCTCTGGTCCTGGCTAATCGGGATCTTACGAAAAACTTTAATAATTGTAAAATGTTACCAATATAATGACTTAGATATAAATCATAGCAAACATAAAGTGACAGATATATAGCAGTTGGATGGTAAATCTATACCAAACAACAAAAATAGCCAACAATTGTGGACTGTGGAAAGACTGCTCTCCCAAAACTTAGAACTACACACACAGGCCATGTTGGGCAGTGTTTTACAGGAGCAGTATCGTCTGCTGAAACTGAAACTGTTGTGCAAAGTGTTAGAGTGACTATGACAGTCCTGCTCCCATGGACCAAAGACAGCTGACCTGTGTGTACGTCTGCACACAGGCATATTCAGACGAAACAAGACAGAATTGGATTTAATGTTAATGGTGTCTTAAGAGGAGTGAAATGCCCTTGATCTCTTTTGAATGTTTCAGTTAAATATGCAACAATAAAGACAATTCAAAAGTAAAGATGCTTTCATTTCACTCTGAGCAAAACTTTTCAGTACATGTACCTTTTCTAAAGCATAAAATAAAACATTTTAAATGATGAGAAAAAGCTTTCGATGTCTTCTCTGTGTGATCATGGAGAAATACGCAGTTTGAGAACTCTCTTAAGTTAAGACACTGTTTGAAGAAAACAAATCCCTGGTGTCTTAAAACATTTACCCATGATTTTTTAGTCATATTCATACGAGAATAACAACGCAATTTTACAGACACATAAAAGAATAGTAAAGTAAAAAAAAATAGAACACCGGTCAGGTCATGGACAAGATAAATAGATCAATCATTGCCGTTGGATTAAAACCTTCCATCCCCAAAATGATTTTACAAGGATTCAAAAAAAAAAAATTTTTAGAATCCTGATGGTGGCAGAATTTACTTAATATTTAACCCACGGAACCTTTTCACTGGAAGTTATAAAACATTTACATCAGTAGGTGGTTTTCAAATAGTAGCAACAATATGTATATTTCTAGCAACAAAGATTATAGTGGTGACATGCAGATTTATTGTTGGTGTGATGTATGTGAAATATACTGTAGTAACCCACCAAGCCCCTGTACAGTATCATGCTGTAATGATGCTCATGCACTTGCAGGAAAGAGTAGAGAACAGAGTGAGACTTACATTCACAGAAGTTATCTTGCCAAGTTGACAGGCCTCCTGCAAGGACAGAAGAACAGTCATTTCACATCGCTGTCTGACTCTAACTTCTTAAAGCCCGTCAGAGTTCACAATTGACAACCTCATAGGTTTTCAGAGTTTTAATGTCTTTTTTTTTTTAAGTTGAAATAGAGATTCTGGATACATATTGATTTTTTACTCAGACACGGAGTTTGTACAGCACATTTCCATGCTCGGTTGGCACACCAACAAACCCGGCTGCAGAGTACACACCCTCTCCTCAGAAATGTAAAGAATAGGGCAAACCTGACATCCTGACAACACGAGCCATACAACTGACACTTTGATAAAGATGTTTTCTCTGCATGTCAGGGAGGAAAGTGAACAGAATATCAAATGAAGCATCAAAAATTAACAATAAACAGCGACAAGCTTCTAAATTGGGAACAAAAGACACCCGCAAGCCTGCAAAATAGCATCCTCTCTCTGGGGACTGAGATAACTCACAGAGAGATAAGAGTATTTAATTTTTAATCACTAATTTTGTTTTCTTTGTACTGTGTATAATAATCTGAGTACATGACTTGATTTGCAAAGAAAATAGAAGGAATCTGGCAACGAGGAGCCACTTAGACAGGGGAAAAGCAGAGAGGACTGCTGAGGTGGAACGGTAAAACAATGAACAGGAAACAAGTTCATGTCAACAGATTATCCCGCCATAATTGTTCACCAAGGGACGCAGCTACTGACTGAGCGATAGAGCAGTACGCCCAGCGCTATTCATCAAACACAAAGTGGAGCTTCATGGTGGACAACTCAACTGGATTTAAAAGAAACGTCTCTAAACTTCTGACAAATAACTGCACAGGAGAGCAACTGTTTTGTATATTATTTATAATAAGCAATGTTTGTGTGGAGACAGGCATATTTAAGACCTTTGTGTGGGTAACCATTAAATCATCTCATTGTCATGAAGTATCTCAGCGCACAAATTATGCATACTGTATATTTCTGACTACGCCGGCAAAGTTTTCTAAGAAGAAAATCAACATGTCACCGACTGTTTGGCTCGTCTTCAGCTGTTTGAAGCTTCAATTTTTCAAAAATATATCATTTTTAGCAGTTATGGCCATTATGGCACCGCGCTGCTCGATGCCAACATCGATTTTTCAGTGTTGTGCTGAAAAAAAACATTTAGGTACTGGATGTAATTTTTAAATTTTTTTTTTTTTTCTGGCACCAAATGGCAGACAGTTGGTTAACCCTGTGGAGCATTCAGTAGAGAGCCACATATTTCACTCAGAAGTAGGTGGAGACCCAAACAGACCTAATAAAGAGTAAATGTAGGGCTTCCATTCACCAGGTACCCAGGAACATGATTTCTAATGAATGAAAGTCTTGTTCTGTGCCTGCTTGATTTATGGCACAAAAACTGAACTGTCCCGCTGCAGTATATGGCCCCGGCATACAGCTGGTAGTCCACTCATAAAATAAACAATAAATCTAAGAATGATGTTGTCAAAAGCCTAGTAACAATTCCATAAGAACTGAAAACATTCAAAGTAATTATGACAAGTGGAATGCATGAGGGACTGATTTACAAAATTAATGCTGTGTAGATTATTCCCATTTAAAAACAAGAAACAAGTTAGATATGCAAAAACTGCATATAAGCACAACCAAACCCATGACTGTTCTGCCAGTGGAGACATATATAGCTTATTTATAAATAGATCTTATAAACTCAACATAAGCTATCACCACACTAAACTGACATTATGGCATGTGCTGCTATAGCACTAACACCATATCTGTATTTCCCCCCCTTTTTTTGCATTTTTGAGCGCACCAACATTTGTCAGGTCTGTTTGAGGCGCTGCTCATTTGCATCCACTCACTGGTCATTTAAAGCAGGATTTTACTTGAGGCAGTTGTTTCTTCTCCCAGTAATGTTTTATTCAACATCTCGTGACACATACTTCAAGTTAGAGACCTTGCCAACCAATTAAATATATGATAATGTACATGAGGGATCTGAGAAGGTGACCTATGGTTGTCTCATATTTAGATGACATTCACTAAAGTAGTTGTACATTTGATTGCTGGAGACCACAACTGTGTGAGTTTTGTCTTTTTTTCCTCCTCTGTATGGATTGGTCAGTGACCTTCTCTCTGTACGTACGCCTCTCAAACTAGCAGTTTCAAAGCACCCACATGCAAGCCTGGGAGAGAGTTATGCTTAAGATAAGTGCATTTGTTGGTGAACCACATCAAAGTACAGAGGGATGTCTTAGCGAGCAAAGGCAGTGGAGCTCGAACCAAGCCTTTGATCACCCCAGGCACTCTGATCATTAAAATATTGGATAAATAATTGATTAAAAACACCAGACCTTATTGTGCTCTGTTTCTGTATCCAAATGTATCCAATTTTTTTAGAGACAGTGGCTGCACAATGAATAAATACAGAATGTAGTTAGGAGTGAAATGACCATATAGAACACTTTGTACCATTGTATGGCATTTTTTGGAACAATGCATGCAAATAATTATATATATATATATATATATATATATATATATATACTATTGTTCTAATTCTCTGTAAAGTGAGCTGCAGTGCAGTCTCAGAGTTCCCTAGAACTGAGTTCCAGTATGTACTGGAGGCAGGTTGAAGTGCTGCAGCAACCTTTCTTCTCCAGTGAGGGTCAGAGCAATGGTGTGGCAGGTTGGCAGAGAGGTAGAAGGACTGGGTAATAATCAAGAGGCATAGTCAGAAGGTAGGTAGGTATGGGTGCTTTCCAGCTGTGCGTAGGTGACTGGAAAGCAGCTAATATTACATCTACAGCCGAAACTAAGCCTGCAGTGTGCAGGAGAAAGACAATAAGCCGACTGTGGGTATATCAGGGATATTAAAACAATTTTCCATCAGCTTTTGTACATAGGGCAGTTAATCAATCTCCCTCAGTACATATACATTTACATTTAGAGTATAAAAATAAATGTATATTATTCAAGACTGTTCATATCGCTCAGCATGAAAAAGGTCTATTACACTGCACAGAGTTTATTGTCTATACATTTGATGAAACTATTGAGTTTTCTAACATAAGCGGAGATTATTTGTGATTAGTGATTTTGTGTATTTTTTGTCATTTTAGAGGTTGACCATACATTCAGACCAATATGTAGCAACAAAAGTCCAACTCTATCACGAACAGTAGGTGAAATAAAATACTGAACAAACAGAAACCGTGGAGGTGCAGTATGTGTCACGGGTGATGGAAAAGCAAGGACAAATATGGCAAACTTATTACTTAATGGCAATTGACAATATTTGGTGTACTGCCTCAACAAAGGTTCAGCTAATATTTGAAAGCCAAGACTTAAATTCATTACATCAAATTCAAATTTTCAAATTCAAGCATGTTAAAAAACATAAAAACACTTTTGGCAACCTTTATTCTTAAAACTAGTATCCAGAGAGCCTATTTTTACACAAGCAGGAAAATAACCAGTGGTTCAGGCACCTTTAAACACATAGCCAGTATAATACCTCGGGATTTCCAAGGTCTTGCTATTCCATTTTTTTCTTTTTCCTTTTATTGATGAGATTTTCTCCTGACCTCTGTGAACTTGATGACACTGAAATCTGTCTACATGAGTTTACCAAGGAATAACAATCCATTTAATATTCCTTGTTCTCATTTTCAGCAATTACTACCACTGGTGGCAAAATAACTGTTGGCTTCCCATGGACCTATTCCACTATATTATAATCATACAGAAAATTAAACCCAGTATTTAACCATTTATCCTTATCTTTCAAACATATCCTTGCTGAATTGGCCGACCCCTGCACTCCGTCAGCAGTAGCGCAGTATCACAATACAAAGCTTTGTTGAATCTTCTCCATTAATACTAAGTTCAAAGTTTTAAAAGAAAAAATGGTGCATCAAGGCGCCTCGCTGCAGTTACTGAAAACAGTTTTTAGAATGTATGATGTGATAACTTCAAGCTACACTGAAAGCCTTAAAACCGCTCATCCCCGGGGTCCTGATGCTCCTAATAGTTTAAAGCTAATGAGATCTGCTGCTCCCGTCTCTGTAGCCTCCCACATAACAGTTTATTTCGTAGTGTAAACACCTTTGAAGGTGGGGAGAAGCACAGAGCAAGGTAAAGAGATAGGAACCATGCTAGCTAGCCACAGTCTCTGGAGCTGCCAAAGCCTACCCTTGCCTATTTCACATTCCTTGTGACTCAGACACAGAGTTCATTGGTGAGTCTCACTATAGTTTGCGGCTGTTCAATTCAACTGGTCTCTCTGCAAGAAGTTGGTAAAAAATAATGGTCAAGGAGGACTGTCAGGGCTGCTCTGTATTCCGGAAATGTCAGTACGGCACAGTCCATGACTTAAGCTGCTCTGGAGAGGGTCGGGGGAAAAAGCATGTGGCCTGCTATCAAGTGGTTATCCCCACGGATGAGATGGATGTGTCTGAATTTATCAATAGGAAGAAAATGACAGATTTGTCAGGTGGCCGTGTCACAATCACACACATCCAGACATATGCACGCATAATACAAATATTCACAGTGGAAAACTTAGACGTGAGTGCCATCTGCTCGTGTGTGCATGCACAAGAGACGTGACTGTCTCAGCCAAGAAACAGTGGGCAGAGTTCAAATTTACATCCCTTATATTTCTGGCAAACGCAGCATGTCTTAGACAGTGTGATAAAACTGCTGCAAACAAAACACCTCCTCATCAAAAGGGGCTAATAAAGTCTTCAATATACTTAAGTGTAGCCTTAGATAAATAGAATCCCCATTTCCCTCTGCATTGGTGTTCAGTTGTCCAAAGTGTATTGATGTACTTATTGACATTCAATAAAGGGAAACCCTCTCAGCAAACCACACAGAGTGGTGTAAATCCTGTACACTTCTTGAGTGTGCACAAGGAGCAACTTTCCTCTAACGCAATTACTAGACAGCAATAATGTCACAGTGTGTTCGAACCAATTTTGATTTACAAGTGGACAACATGTTGCCGTTTCATCAGCTTATTATTATTAAGTGGTTCGTATATGTGTGTTTCCCCTGGACAATCCCCCCATCTTGCTTCACTCTTAGTGCGGTATTGATCCTCCCAGTGTACCGGCCCCTCCTGATTTCATTAGACTAGCTGCTGTTAATTACTCCACACTCTAACCTTTTGCTGTTTCATTTGGACCGACAAATTGGATGAATTAAAAAAAAAAAAAAAAAAGGGGAGGTAGAGAGAGGAAAAGAGAGAAAGGGAAAAAAAAAAAAAAAGCTCCCTTGCAGCTGTAGTGGTGGACCCCCCTCCCTCTCTGTGGCGCTTGTGTCAGAATCCCAAGCGGCATAATAATTAAAAAAGTTCATCAATGTTCTCTTTGCTCATCAAATTATGCAGAAGGAGGCTACTCCAGTAATTGTTGCAGAGGATTCATTTATGAAAACCATACCAGCTAGATCTAGTATGGTTGTCTGGGGAGTTGGAGAATTATGCCTTTTTCCACTTCTTTATGTATTTGTAAAAGGTTGCTCAGCTTCAAGCAGGCTGATCATTAAAACACATTTTATTCATGTATGCATATTTATTTACAAGGATCACGTGACAGTCTTAACTAACTTCTAAATTTTGTTTGAATCAAAATGCAGCACCCGTCCTGACTGACACACCAATTTGTCTTCTTAGTGAAGGTATTAAAAGAGTATGATGTGACACATAGCTACAAAGTTATAATTAGACTTCATTTAATACCTTATGTCATGAGATTACATGCGCAGTGCATGGCATCTAAAGCATATTTAAATCGCAGGGGATGTAATTGATTAACCATATGAGACTGGAAACCAGATGATGAGGATGATGCTCTAAATCCATGTTAAATCAATATAGCCACTTCCTACACATCGAGGGATTATTGACAGAAATTACTACCAGCTGTAATTACTGAGGTACAACACATCAGATAATTTCTGGCATGGTGCATCAATGTGTTTATGCGCACAAGTGAGTCAAAAACATTCGACTGCTGTGACTGCTTTAAGTAATCACCTGCTTTAAAGTGGGACATTGTTTCAACGTGGATACATTACCAACCGAGCGAGTGACATTTATAAGATCTTGTGGATCCTTAATATGAGAGATGCCCTTTCCTCAAGGTTGAGTACATTCTAGTTGAAAAGATTCTACATGATGCAGAAGGAGCCATTCAGAGTACTCCCTTTGGCTGAGATAATAACTTCATCATAATTAGCTTGTGGTGCTCAGGAGTGTTGAATTGTCGGTTGCAGTGGGATCTGGGCTGATTTATTGCTTGATTTAATTACGTATCAAAATTCAATTAGACATGCTTTCAACCAAATTCAAAGTGAGTTTTGTCAAGCTGTCCCTTGAAATCAGGTGCGGCTTGAAGGACATCCTTCATAATGCTGTGACATCTAACTTAATAATTATCGCTTAACAAAAATCATCCATGTGCTAAAAGACGAAGACAGAAAAAAAGAAAACAAGAAAAAAATTGCTATGGCAGTTTTAGGGGAAATGTGCTTTTCTTTTTTTCCTTCCATTACTTGTCTCACATAACAGCTGACATCAAACAGCATCAAATACAGTGAAACAGACCTTGATTCAGTAGTGATGCGAAGAAGGTTGCAGGTACTTTACCAAGTGAAGATACATGACAAAATGCTCTTTGAGGTTGACTACAGCTGAGGAAGTGTCTGACTTTCTTTACCCACATCACTCACTGCCTGCTCAACCCCTTTTGCTCTAGACTACACTGGGGGAAAAAAAGGGAAGCTGTTTTGAATGAGTGTCACACCAGCCTCCAAGAGCTACATTACTCTTTACTACTATGCAAATTCAGGATGTCATGGTGTCTGTGCTAAGAAGTCGAGGAAGGGAAGGATATTTGAGCCCGAGGTCTCTGACTGAAGTGTAGTCCTTTCCAGTTCTGTAAATACTCTCATTGACAATTTTATTAGGTACACCTTGGTAATACTGTGTGGGGCCCTGTTCGACCCTCTGAACTGCCAGATCTTCTTTTTCTTTTCTTTTTTTTTTGAAACATTGATTCAGCAAGGTGCCAGAAGTGTTCCATAGGGATTCTGATCTATACTCACTTGACAGCGTAGTTTTTGCAGTTTTTCAGTGGCGCGAATGCTGTGAAGACCCCACTTTCCCCCATCCCAGAAGTGTTTTATTAGGCTGTGATCTGGGGACTGCGCAGACCATTGGAGTAAAGTAATTTCCTGGAAACATCTTGAGACAGTGACACATTATCTTGCCAGAAAAAAAAAAAATCCTTTGAAGTAGGCTACACTGTCAATATGAAGGGTTGCAGCCGGTCAGCAATAATGTTAGCAAAAATATAAATACACAAAGTACTGGTGGACATGAGACACATATCTGAGATTTGTTTCTTGCAATATAAAGCATAATTTGCATCACAGACATCAACCCAGTGCCCTTCCTTACCACCAACTTAAAGAGTTACTTAATCTGCATATGGCTAATGTTTTAGCATGCTAGTTTTTTTTTTTCCTTTATGTTTATCTTTCACACATGCAAAGATATTGAATTGACGGTAACAATATACAACAACTAAACAGCTACCTTTTGTGCCACTGTGATTAGCTAAAACAATAAACTTTCCCATATTTGTTCAAAACTTTTTTTCAACTTATCCATTCATCCATCCATCCACCCTAACCCTACCTCCTAACGCAGACTTAACGTCACCTTACTTCCTCTTTTCCTCCCGTGGGCTGTAATAAGCTGATCGCACAGATGATCTGGGGGCTCTTTTTATTATTTTTTTAGAGGACAGTCTCGCTGGGTGATAGAACGTCAGCTGTAGCTGCCTCAACTGAAGACGATAATCTTATTGATGCATAACAATATCCAGACCTTTACAACCGACGGCTTCTGCTTTATGAATATGATATTAAAAACACATTTCCTGTTTAGCCAGGACATAGCAGAGGAATTATGTCATGGTTCATGTGTTTGCTATTTGGTTCTGTGCAGATACAAGGGATGAGGATTAGATGTTGCTGCTGGCTCAAAGATAAACCAAAAAGATGGTCAGGAAGAAAGCAAGTGATTCAGAAACCGCATGTTCACTTGGCCGTAAAACATAAAAATATTGAAATATTATCCATAATGTTTCAATTACTAGTTGCTGGAAAAAAACACTAAAACAAAAAAAACAGCTACACCCACAACAAGGTTGCTGCTCAGTGGGAGAAGGGAGCATTGTTGTAGCGTCCATGCTATTACATCACCTTACATGTGATTAGACATGGGTTACATCTTCTTCTTTTTTTTTTTACACAATGTGTTATACTACCAGTAGGTTTAAAAAAAGCACTAGAGTAATCTGTTAAGTAGGCTGTGGCTTAAAGAATACAACACCCTCTGATGTTGGTACCAGCTGGGATAGATCCATGAATCATCTGCATGTGGCAATAGAAACAAGGATTTATAAGACTAGTAAAGATTTCTCTTTGTAGATTCAATTTTAATGATCATATGCCTACTGAAGCTTCAACAATATGTTAAAGTCTTGTCCAGTGGTCTCCGTTCATGTGCCATACAACATAGTAATATGTTGATTTTCAACATCAACAAAAGTCCACATTACAGCAATCTGATTAGGATACCTTGGATCAGAATCAGTAAAGAAAAAAGAAAAAAAAAAAGTTGGTGTAGCATTTGAATGAAAGCAGACACTGTAGATGCTGGTGACACATGCTAGGAGCCCACAGGCTCAGCTGGACAGTGAGTGAACCTCTCAACTCTGTCTGCCTGAATAATGAGTCACAAAGGCTTGACTCACTGTCTGAAGAAGGGAGCTGCATTAACAGGGAGGTGTGTATAATAAAGTGGCCACTAAGTGCACTGTCAAAGAGGAAACACGGTGGAAAGGAGAATGGAAATCCCCTTGATGTGTCAAAACTTCAGTTTATCAAGATTTCCCAGTAATGTGAATTGTTCATCCGTTTGATCTTTCTCCCATTGAAATGCCTGACAGTTTCCTTCATTGAGACTGGCAGAGGCATTGTCCATAGATTGTGATGTGCGGTGACATACTGTATCGCAGGCTGGCGTTTGAAGCAAAGCGCCCGAATCATTGTCATTCACTGACAAACACGGAGCACAATGATGATACTGATTAATGATTCTCAGAACGTTTATGGAAATGATCTCCTGAAAACTGGGAGTTGCTTCTGACTTAAATTTAAACCCACAACTGATAACCAAATGGTTAGCAGTAATATCATTCAGCTAATTTCATCTCAGTTTCAAAGTGCATTCACTGTCACTCTTCACATATCACCACGAGCATGAGGATTTCACAAAGAAGCCTGTGAAACATGAACACTCCAAACGACTGTGGCATGGTTATAAATTTCAATGAAAGCCCCAGAACAAGAAGTGATAATACTATTATTATTACATTATATATCACATTAATGTTTCTAATAATAACAATCGTCTTTCTACTGTTGAGGGGTCTCGCTTCAAAAAGATTGCATTTGTTACAATTCCCGTTATGGGCAATCTGATCACTATGCAGAGATCAATTTATATTAAGAGATCAAATTTATCATCGAGATAACTGGAATGTGTGTACAACCATTTCCTGTCAGTTGTAAGTCGAACAGTTCTATCATTTCTGTTACCTACGTGGTAGATCACAACCTTAACCACTGAAGATGTAACTGCATCTCAGAATAGAGAAAGCTTTCTTTTAAATTTCCAGTTAGATGAATAAATCTTGTATCTGTTTCTAGGTTATTCCACTTAACAAGACAGACATCATAACAGCCATGAAAGAAATGTGTCTTCAGCACAAAGGAGTTAAAACTTTTAATATAGTTGTTATAGTACTGTATATTATCCCAGCTGGGTTAATTTTTTTAGCATTTCAGCAATTTCAGAGTTAGCAACACATTGTTCTTTTTCACACCTCATATGCATATTTGGAGTGTTGAATGATGCTGTCAAGTGAGTGTGAATAGATATTTCCAAGTTGTAAATGAGCAGTATCTTTGTATTAGCTCTCTACTATGGAAAAACCAAGTAAGGGTGGTGCAGGTCGTGAGGACACCCAGCCAAGGTCAGGTCTTCACTCCTCTCACTGAAATGGTAACAAAAGCCAAAGGACAGACAGTAAAGTAAGTCATGATTTTTTGAAGAAGACAAACAATAAGATGCTGCTTAATTACAGTAATATTTGATGGACACAGCAAACAAGAACTACTTTGACCATCGCTGCTACCGATGAAATATTAGCCGTCAACATGCTCAATATTCAGGAAGAGACGCTACTTCCTCCACCGACTCCAGTGAGACCAAAGCCAAGTTCATGAATATTTTCTCAGGTAATCCATATGAATGGGAAAGCCAAGCAAGACGCGTTCTCACTGTCTTTGGTTGCAGAAAATCCTTTTCTACATAAACTCTCATCTACATATTGCCGGCTGCATTTGGAAGGTAAATAGTATTTCCTAACACACAGTATGGAAAATGGAAAATTAAATACTGGGTCGGGGTATCATTTTTCAACCATGTTCATAAATGGTAACTTCTATCCATAGCATACTTTTTTTTTTTTTTTTTTTAAATATCTTCCTCAACTGACAACTTGTTACTGTAACTGTCAACTCTTGAGAAGGAACACAGACAATCCTTCTTGCAAAGCCAGTGACACAGTCTTGGTAAAACATTGATTAAGCACAGAGACCAGGCTCACAGTCATATCCCCATTTGCTCCACGCATATCTTCCTCAAGTATGTTGATGTCAGTTTTTCTGGCAGCGCAGTCAGTTAAAAGTGCGCCATTGATGTAATTCAAAAGCCACAGAGTACAGAGCTGTCCCTCTTCCCCCAGCCTGCCTCACCCAATTGGGGTCCATCACCATCACCAAAACAAACTTCTCCTCACTGCCAGGGTAATTTTTCTTTCTCCTCCACCACTGAGCACCAGTCATATTAATATCTTTGTAGAAGGCAAATATGTGCTCCAGGAGGCCGGTCCCATGTGTTTTTTTTTTGTTTTTTTTTTTTTCCAAAACCTCTTGCTGTTTCTCTGGCCACAGCCAAGAACATTAACATATGTTCTCACAGTGCAAAGTGCTACTCTGCATTGGTAAATGCCTTATTACAGCAGGACCCCTGCTCTTCCACTGAATATCCATAAGTAGTAAAGCACAGCCATATCTGCCCACTCATAACAGTGGGGATGTGTCTCACATGACAGGGGGCTCCTTAACATTTAGTCAGAAGCCCTCTTTTTGAAATTGATATTCCTCCTACTCGCAGTAATGGCGGGTGGTAATAATGACAAATAAAGGCAATATTGCAACTGCATGGTACACACTGAGCGTAATAAGGTCATCCGCTGGTTATGTTTTTTTTTTTTTTTTTCTCTACACGTATTTATGCCTTTTTAGCATGCAGAGTCAAATTCTCTCAGTATGACTTACATCTCCAAAGACGACACCAGTGTGAAATATGCAAAGGCAGAGGGTGAGAAAAATATCCTGAGCAATGCAGCATGTTCTTGCTTAGAGAGCTCACACACTTGTAATCATCTCCAAACTCCAATTTCCTCTTATTAATATATTTTTTTCTTGTTTTTGTTGTTGTTGTTTTTATGTTTGTTTGTTTTTCCTTTCTGTCTGAGGTAATACAAGATATTTCAGAGATCTTGAAATCTGTGTCACAAAACTGTGTCCTTTTATAACTGGAGCAAAATTAGGAGATGACACTTACTACTGTCTAAACAGTTTTTTGACAACGACGCACAATCTACAGTGTACTGAATAAAGCAAACTAGCAGGAGGAAAACTAATGAGGCACACTGAGACACCTCTCATAGTATCACAGGATATTCTTGACAAGACATCACATGTTTGTAGTTAATTTAACTGATGAGCGGGTACGTCGTGAGGTATGCTTAAAACCTAAATAACAGCTTCTCTCCATAAAATAAAGATGTGATGGCAGTGGAGAAAACAGTAAGAATTTTAATAGGAAATAGAAATGTAGTTTGATTAGCTACACCTACAGTGGAAGCGCTTCTTGTATGATGACTATAAATTGTGAAACTGGAGAACAGAAGACACATCCACTAGGCTATCTGCAAATGCAGCTTGGTGATTATTATGGTGATTGCTGCTAAAATACGGCTTCGGTTAAAGTATGTTTGCAGATACCGACTGGCCACTGAGGTCGTTTGAGTTAGTATGCTTGCGGTCATTGGCTCCTTGGGTTTTTTTTTTTTTTTTTTAAGATTTATTTTTCATTTCTAATTTGGGCGATCTTTGTTCTGTCTGCCAGAGACACAGTTGTGCTGTGTTGATCTGAAGACAGACTCTAAAAGAATGTGTATCAAACACCACAGAGAACTTGTCTTATTGTTGCACAAAGAACCGAGGGCTGGTATCCATGTCATCCCACAGCACTGCACTGATTTATAATGGTTGGGAGGAAAAAATAAGAGGCCAGGATACATCACTGAAAGATGAAGGCATTGAATAATACTTTGCTCATGAATAAAATCATTAAAAGAAGCTCTTTTATAACTTAGGCCATAACAATGAATCTTGAACATTTTATGATTAATGCTTTATCTATAAATTAAAGGTTTTGGATTTCAAAGGTTTTATATTTATATATTTATTTATGTTTTCAGTTATTCATTATTTCATTCTGCTTTTGACAGGCCGGATCACCTGAGGACACAAGTTCTGTTTGTTTTAACTTCTATTTCTTAGACAATCTCTTTTGGGCTGCACCATTGTGCAAACTAATGAAGCCTCAAAGGCTTTGTTTAAGTCATTAAACATGGAAATCTAACTACACAGTTTTCTTCTAATGGCAAACAATTACATGACAACAACTTTGCCAGGAAAATCAATGACAGTGAAAAATAATTTAGTTGCATAATTTAGTTGCATTGTTTATGTTTCAGCAGGGGGAATTTCACACCTGTCCAGGTATTAGAAATGCTTGACTGGTCATACACAAAATTATTGAAAAAAAAAAAAATATATATATATATATGTATATAAAAATTCTAAAAAAGCCTCTATAACCCTGGCATACTGATATAATCCCAACTGCATTTATTATGTAGCTGTAGCTAAAAACATGAATGACTTTTATTATGTTTCTGTTGAATAATTGTTAAGCCTCTCCACCCTCCTGTGTCTTGGCACATAAATCCCAAACCTCAAAATTTACTTTTTAAATTAGAAGTTATTTAGGCATAATTTAGACAACGCACTATTCTCTGTCAACAAGTTATTGTCTTCTCTTTACATCACAGATCAATACTGCATTTTATCTTTGCCTATGCAATAGTCAAATTTATTACCTTACAAGGACAAATACAATGTAATAATATTATATTCAATATATCCAGTATTTTCCAACCTACAGCTCTGCTGAACTTTTTAGAAGAGGCAGATGGATGGACCGCTATGACTCATCCTGTACTAGAAAAGCATAATTTCCAAAATACACAAAATTCTGAGAAGTCACATAAGTCAATTTTATATATATAATCCAATGTGATAAATTACAGATTTGCCTCAAGGGGCTTTGCAGTCTGTACAGCATATCACAGCCTCTATCCATATCCGTATACGACATATACATATACATACACAGTGTAGACTTGGTAAGATATATTGACAAGATACTGGATGATTTATGTAGTATAATATTAATCTTATCCATAATTTATCATTAGGAGACATTTCTTTATTCAGTTTGAATTCTTTCTACACTTGAATAGTGGGCTAGCCATAATAGTCTCACATTCAGACATTAAGTATCTAAAATGCCACTAATATCCAGCATTACTTCACTGATTATGTTGTTTGTTCTCTGGTTTTCCAATGCACTTCAGTACGTACATGGGAATCTGTCATGGTTTGCTATGGCAGACACTTTTTGTTAGTTTTGTTTTGGACTTTTGCACTTCCTGTTTTATTTTGTAATTGGTTTTGCTTCCTGTCTTGGTCCTGTGTCTGTGGTGATTGTCTGCCCCGCCCTAATGTGTTTCACCTGTGTTCAATCACCCTTGCCTCCCTTGTCTATATAGTCCTTGTGCTCCCCTTTGTCTTTTTAGTTCTGGGTTTGTTCACGTCCTGTTGTTCTCTGGGTATGTCCTCGATCTGTTCATGTCTGTTTAATCCTCAATCAGTTCACGTCGTCTGTTCATGTCTGCGGTTAATAAACCTGTGTGCACCGTTCCCCAAGTTTTGGCTGCATTTGGGTCCTACTTACCCCTCAAACCTGTGACAAATCATCTCAGTCCTATTGCTGTTCACAATGCTGTGACATTCAGCTCTACTTCTGACTCTCCTCAGTTCAGTATCAAGTTCTGTCTATTGGAGGTTTAAACTGTTAGGTTCAATTCACAACAAAACTAAGCCCACACATGCACTGTTTATAAGGTCAATAGCTCAGTGGGCACCTATTTGCAACAGAGTTACCGCATTATGATTTGTTTTCTGCAGCTTTTGCAGTCTTTCAGGGAGATTTTAACCAGGAAGTAACCATGGCTGAGCTGAAAACCATGCTTTCAGTCACCAGGGACGGGTGTTAAACTACTATTTTGGGTAATTGGTAAAGATTGCTGCATTTATGAAGCACACATTAAGATGACAAGATTTTCAAGTGCTTTTTAAATGGTGTTCTTTTACAACTTAATGTTTGACCCCAAGCAGTGCACAGCTGCTCTGATGTTCTTCCCTTTTGGTTGTGAACTTACAGTACAACCAACCAGGAGAAACACACCATCACTCTTTTGATGGAAATCACCTGTCAACATTATTCAGTGGATCAAGACAGTGTTAAAGTGCCAGAAACAGAAACTATTTCTCCAAAAACTAACTTTGCACTGTTTGCATCATATGAAGTTTCAAAACGTGAAATCATAAAGTTAAGTCAAGCGTAGTTTCAGCCAAGAAGTCTACCATGCAGCGTAAATAATGCAACCGATTTTGTTGTGGGTGATAGGTGACAAGGTCTGGCTCATGTGGACAGCAGATCGATAATGATGTGCAGAAGAATCTCACAGCAGAGTTGTATATGTTTTAGTCCGAGCAGCAATACCTAAGCAAAAATATAATGTTGAACCGGCCTTGACACGTTGACTTAAAAAAGTAACTGAACTGTAAGTTTATTTATTGAAGTGTGGGTAGCTGACACAGCATCAGTTCATGTGAGAAATGTGACCGACTGTGTGTTATATGAATCAAAAAAGAAAAATCCACCATATAACCCCTAATGAATTGCATTACAAAGCCTATATGTCATGGATGTATAAGTGTATTTAGTCAGTAAGAGAGATGGAAGAGTTACTTAATACGCATTACTGAAGTGCAAACTACAAATCGTTTTTTTTTCTTCTTTCATTTAGATGAAATTGCTTGGAATTTTTATGCTAAAAAGTCACAACCACATGGACAGACTTTACGTCTTATATTCCTCCCACTACTCAGCACTACATCAGCAGTGGCAAATTGCTTTTCTCCCAAGCCTGTTTAATGAATGAACCAATCATGCATTAATGGCACAATCTATGGAGGAATAGACCATGTTTGGAAACTTTCCCCATTCGAGACACAGTTTGCAACTGCTCGGGATGGCGCGTTGACATTGTGAAAAAGAAGTGAGCAGCAGGGAAGAGGAGTTATTGATGCCTTTTCTGCCAGTTAATAGTATAGCTTGCAACACGTGCTGTACTGATGCAACTTCCTGCAGCCTTTAACTACTCTGTGGAGAGCTGGGTTTTTTCACAGAACTCTCTTCTCAATATAGATACATATGACCTAAATGTGCAGTTAATTGTGCAGAGAAAAAAATGTTTTTTTGTGGATTTTTAAAATGGTTTTGTATCTTTTTCATGTCATGGTACACAGTTGTTGACAATATCACCTACATTCCCTTCATTTATGTTACATCTGTCACTCTGCTATCATTATTTGCACTCTAATCTTTCATTAAATATGTCCCCTTCCTTGATATGATGATGATTTTATTTTAATGAAGGTCTATTTATTCAGATCTCTGCAATGGCATTTCATTAATTATACTGTGAATAACTGAATTCACACATCGTTACTATGCTGTTCCTCTGGTCTTACTGTCAGAACTTTTAGTTGTAACCATCACTTTTGATTTTTTACCCTGGTGTCGCGACATGACGTTGTGTACGTTTCTACTCGGGGTTTGGTCTCGGTTTCAGAATTGTTACACCTCTGGTACTAAAGTATATTTTGTTACAGCAGGTCGCATTTTAAAAGCACTTTGAGTGCACTTCCTGCAGCCTTTGTGCAATCCATATGAACACCTCAAGTAAGATTTTGCCTGCCTTAAAAATAGTCCAAATCATTATGGTAGACTCTGGGACTTGGTATTATCCACCGGTCAGGCTAAGATGCTTATACATTAGCAATCTAGGGGACCAGGCAGCTGGACTGCAGTCCTGGAGCACACAATGAATTCACATTAATAGGTTGGGGAGCGTCAGGAGAGCCCACCCTGAGCAGAGATTTCCACGTGGATATGGCCTATGGCACAGGGGTACCTGCCCCTAGCCATCTGCACTGATTTGACAAATGATTCTATATCAAAGGCCTCTGCACTGATTTGGGTGGTAATTGATTGGAAGTGAGGCCTTCAAATCCCTGATTGGTTTAGCTGGATGAAGGGGGGAGATAGGCTGTGGCAAGAGAGAGGGAAGGACAGCCGGCACGAGAGAGGGAGCGAGAGAGCGTGAGCGAGAGAGAGAATACATTCAGGAGATCTGGGAAATACACTGAACTCTGCCTCATTTGCAATTTGAGAGAATTCATAGAGACTTTGAGAGAATTCATTCAATATGCAATTTCTACACACCTCTCTGTGTTTCTGTTTCTGTTTCTAATGCAGCTGTCACTATATCCAATTTGTTAGTGTGTCCATGAAGATTGGATTTCACCATTCAAAAAGAGGAATTTGGTTAGAAATGGAATATTATTGATTTGTTCCACATGGAGGTGTGGTCTGCTGCAGACATATGAGCATGGCAAGTTGGTTGAGAGGGAGCATGGGTTATATATTCCTTCATCAATTTCCCCTGAATTTTTTATGCCATTAACCCTTATTGTGGAAATCGTGTGACAAGGGAGATAACATCAAACATGAAGGTTGCCGATTGTTGGTGATTCCCGTGAGGATTACCTCAACCTCATAAACCATTAGAGGAAGAGCACTGCATGAGAAAGCACATTGATATGAATGAATGGATATGATGAATGCTTACTACATCTGAGAAATGTAATGTCTTTAATCACTGATGTCAGTCATAAATCTGAAGGTCTGATTATGTCATCCAAAGGTACTTTGTGAAGCAGTTAGACATACTCCTCAATGAGATTAAATACAATGGGGATAAATGTGAATCCAATCATATTTATACATACAGCATTCCACGTGTGACCTAAAAAAAGTGTTCATATTTAAAGAGCAGATATAACGTTAGCCATGCTGTGACCAGCCCCTCAAGTCATCCAGCCACTCATGTATATAATATGGCACGTTCTGCAGATAAGCCAGCACACTGCGGAGCCTGTCAATGCCACGGTGACAGTGATGCTACGTATATATAGGCCTACTGCCTTTATTACACGGCAGGCTGGCTGCATCGCATACCTTTTGCCATTTGACACAGACATGTGCTGCTTGCTAGTGACAGATGCTGCACAGTACTGGTCCCAGAGGTCACAAATGACCTTTTGGATTGTCTTTTTTTCAGTCACAAAGCATTATTTGTTTGACGATGGCCACCAATGCAACCTCAGGCACCCTGATGGAGCCGTGGGTTGTTGCTGCTTGTCTTCTGAGATCACATTTACCTCAAATAAATTGTGTGTGTGTGTATGTGAGAGGGGTTGAGTGAGTGAATGTGTGCGTCTGTGCGCTTGCGTGTGCAAGGACGTGCATGTGGATGTACATGTTGAGGAAGATGCCTCACCAACCACCCATAGTCTGCTTGATGCCTTTAACTAAGCTTAATTGCTGCATGACTAGCCTCTTGTTTGGATGCCAGAGGGATTTTCTTTTATTATACAGAGTGAATCATCATTAAGATGTGCTTATTCAGTGGCCTTTCCTTGGCTTAAAAAATGCTGCTGCACACAGGATCTCTTAAGCGTTTTATCTGTGGCAATCAGTGTGTTTACATTTGTATTCTAGTGGAAACTTCGCAGGATAAAGTCTGCTTCAAGAAGCAAGGTGCCTGTCTAGCATTTTCATCACTCAACTTTTACATTGTTAGTGTAACATTTCACTGGAGAGGTTCTCATTTTCAGTGGAAAATAAAGTTGTGAAATGGCATCCCGCAGTTGCACGGTTTTAGTTTACCTTAGCAATTTCAGACCTAGCAGGAACAGGGTGCAGTGCAGGCCCCATACTGTCAGAGGTGCTTGATCCCCACCCCCATCCCTTGCCCTCTCCATCTGTCACCTAACTAGATTGCACTGTTCACACAGACACATACATGCATGCATGCACACACATTCTTACACACATACAGACACAATCGTAATAGCCAGAAGGCCATCAGCTTGCTCCAGTTGAAAAGAGCTCACGACCAACTATTTAACATTTTTGTTTTCTACATAGAACACAGGAGAAAAAAAGAAATGTGCTTACCAATGATATCTAAGAAATTTCTGTTTACCACCTGTGTTACAAATGTGATTCTACAGTTTATGTACAGAAACATGTATGTACATGCACATCCCTGGTCACATTTTATTCCTATCCCGTCGTGCTATAATGAGATACTGTTATTCATGCTGTATATGCAGATGAAATCCTTGTGAAAAACTGACACAATTTTCTACCGCCTGAAGCCTAGTGTCAGAAATATGATCTTACCCTCACCTCTTACCCTGACTGCCGTACTGTAATGATGCTCTGAGGTGAGCACACTCATCAATTATTCACAGAATGCAAGATTTTCACCCTTTATCTTCTTGCCAGCTAGAGGAGACCATTTAAGAAAAAAAATAGATGAGAAATAAGGGAAAAGAGAGAAAAGCTGCTTGTCGGATGAATAAGAGAGTTCGCGGTGGACAGACAATGCTCTCGATGTGAGTTATAATTGTAGTTTAACAATGTGTGGACCTCTGGGATTTTTCAGTATGCAATATATGGCCTTTAGACTAGGATCGCTATGGAAACCAAAGGCCCCGGAACGACCTGCAGTGCCCACCCACTCGGACAGCCGTTAATCATCTTCGCTCAGATCCTGGCACTGCAGAATTTGGCCAATGTGTCAAGAAGCAATTATATATACTTAGTGCTTGGGCACCCGATCTCCTCCCTCCCCTCTCTTTCCTCGCTCTCACACTCTTAATATAATCACAGAGCAGTCAGTTTAAAAGCCCTCTGTTCATTTCACTATCTGTCTGGGGGATGCACACAATGCAGATGAAGAGAAGTGTAAAAAGACAGAGGATATTCTATTCTGAGAGCCATAATCAGAATATTCTTTTCATACAAATCATATCCAGTCATTTACTCATTTTACCAGCCTCCTGAGCTGACTGACATACCAAATTACCCCAGCTGGCCCATTGCATTCGCTGCACATACTGGGCTAGTGCGGATCATGGAGACTAATGTGAGCTGACTAGAGGGAGATTATGTTCCGCTGCTAACAGCTAAAACGTGAATAACACTATCCGCAAACCCACGGTGTTCCCCCATTACATCAGCCTCGATCAGCTGTGTAAAAATGGAAAGAGAGCAAATCAGAAAGAGAGAGAGAGACAGAGAGAGAGGAAATGTGGCGGCCAGAAATTACAAGACATAGACAGGTGTAATCGGTAGCGCTACAGGAAGAGAGGTGTACCTGTACTAAAACTTCTGCAACATCCTATCCTTCACGAGACTGTGTCAGACTGTAATTTCTCAGCAAGAGCCTCCAAAATATGAAAGGTTCATTGAAGGACATTCAGTGTTATTTTTGCATTGACAAACTTCCAAAGAAAAGTCGATTGCCTTCCTTGTGATTTCCCTGTGATAGACATGGGTGGAAGGGGTATCATATTTTATTATTATTTACCGTTCTACCACCGTCTGCAGCTTTCAATGCCACCAAAGTCATTGTAGACAGCTAGCGGTGCATTAGCGATGTAGAGCGGTGTTATGCTTTGAACATGTTGATGACAGGCTGTCAGACAGCTTGCCTCCATTGGGCTCCTTTTTTTTTTTTTTTTACCAAGGTCCACTCTTGCAATAAGCCACTCTCCACCATACCGGCCATTCATCCAGAAAAGGACACAGGCAATTTTGACACGTTTGGTGCTAAGTGAACTGAAATTGTGTGAATTTCACTACATAGCACATTATCACATTTGTAAAAGGCATGCACCAGAGGAGGAGTTGAAGGGGAAAGTAACTTCAGTCAGTGTGTGGCGGTGACTTGAGACCATCACAGTGAATGTGATGACTTTTGCTGTGCATGTGCAGGACTAATTAGCATTGAATAAATCTGCCCTTCTCGCCTCATGTCAAATGAATGTTGAATCATAATGGAATGCAGACAGAAAGAAACATTCATAAATTAATAAATTCATTTGCACGTTCTCTGGCAAAACGTCTTGTCAAAGGCGTATGGTGAGCAGATCATCAGATATGTAAAAAGATAAGAAGGGTCTTATAGAGCTGATTTACAAATGATCGATGTAAACAGACATGCAAACCAAAACTAATAAGACCAATAAAAGCTTGAAATATCTGCAATTATTTCCCACAGTGTTGTTTGTCCCTTGCCTGAGAGCCAGCTGGAGCTTACCTTATGAGGACAAATGGGGGGCGGCGAGTTAAAAGACTTCTCCGGTGTCTGGCTCAGATTCTACAAGGAAAACACATTATCAGGGACATGTTTTCAGTAGAGGGCATCTCCCAGCAAATCTTCAGTGACAGAAGTTGCAGCTTATTTCCTGGTCCTTGCCATTAGCATTTTTGCAATATATTTCAGATGGGTTAAGCGACTCTCAATCAACAAGCATGTCTTTGCTGCCCACTAATCCAAGACCGCAGCTTTTGTTGACAGTCCATATTTTAAATCTTTATCTTGACAATATCATCTTTTCCTACATCATGTGAGTGGGCACAGTGATGTATTTTGTTTTGTTTTCCAGTTTTTTTTTCTTTCTTTCTATCCCTCCACAAAGATTATAAATCCTTCTTTGTCAGAAAATTTCACTGAACATATGTTCAGACTTTTGCATACACGCCCGGATGCATTTTTTGAGGTTAAATGATTATCACATTGTTAATACACCAATACATCACTCAGACACAAGAAAACACCATTAAAAAGCAGACACAAGGTAAGTCAACAAGCCAACAACAGATGGTCCCGCTGCTTGTGATTATGCAAAGATCCAAAGTATTTGCATACTCACAATGCCACCGTAAAAAAAAAGAAAACAAGAAGCCATCTTGAGTTGACCTCAGTGAGAAATGAAAAGAGCAATGGGTGAGGTAAACCCAGCGGGGAAGTGGCTAGGCTCTGCAAAAATCTTTAGGAATCTACCAAGGGCCTGCCTCCTGGGAAGGCCCTGTTGATTTCCAAGCAGGTGCTTTCAGTTATGTCCTCATATCCAATTATGTGCCTGTGGTATGTCTGATGCTCCCTGACACTATTAATGGCTGCCTTATGGTATCACCAGGACAGATGAGACACTCAACTCTCCAGACTCTTAACATCTATATTTCATTGCAACACAGAAGGAGGACACCTCACTGGCCAAGGCAACTGAGAGGAAAAAAAAAAAAACAGTCATGGGGCTTTCAGTGCAGCATAAACACCACGTCATGAAATATAAATGAATAAATGGGTCTTTCTGGGACGATGGAATTAGTAGATAAAATTTTCCCTACAGATTGAGAATGTTATATGACCATGATATCTTAATTGATGTGACAAATAAACATGAGTTATTTTCTCTGGGGATGGGAGCGGAATTCTTTTTTTTTTTCTTTTTTTTTTCACAAAAATGCATGCATGTTGATGGTTGAACAGCGTGACCTTGATTCCAAACCATGCCTCCAAAATTGTCACTAGTCACGATATCAGATTTTCACTGCACGATTATGGTGGCCAAAATAATTCAATAACAATAACGATATAATTGCGATATCTATAGAAAATTAGCATTTTTTTGTTTTGCCAGAATACCAACAGCACTGTGTTCCTATTTAAATTGCAGAAAGATGGTGGAGGCAGGAAGAGGTGGATTGATTTTGTAAAGAACCAAGATAGGAATGAAGATCACCACCAAAAGTCATCTCTGAAGTCACCATTTTCCAGCAGATTGCTTTTTAAACGGTTGACAAAAACAACTGGGATTCACTGATAATAGAGGTTGGAAAAGAGATATTCTGTTTATTAGAGAAACTAATAAACAGAATTTTCATCCATCCAAGATGCCATCCTGATAACATCATATGTGTACTATTAACAATATCATTATGTGTATATATATATATATATATATATATATATATATATATATATATATATATTATGCAGATGATTCTGTCCTAATCAAGTAGCAATAATCCAGTGCAAACTTAAGTTAACATTATAGCTTCCAGCCACTCTAGAATAGTTTGAGGAGATATTAGAAAAAAAAAGAAAAGGTCAAAACCTTGTGAGTAATCATTGAACAAAATCAGATGCCAAATATGATGAAATTACTAAGAAAATGTGTTGTTTTCTTAAGAGATTTATTTAAAGTCTGTTTAAAATTGCGAATAAACAACAGAGTGTGTATTCCATAATCAACAACCGCTTTAATTTGAAAAAACAAACAATGTGGAAGAAGCAATATTCTCAAACACAAATATAATGTGTTGCTAAAAAGCTGCTTGGATTCAGTGCTTTAGCTCATATAAATAAAGGGGCCTGTTCAAGCTTGATACCAACCATAGATAATCTAAATCTCCTTCCCTTTCTTGGACACACACACACACACACACACACACAAACACAAACACATAGCAAGATCTCCTCTGGCTATAATCACTGCTGTTTTTTTTTTTTTTTGCTGTTGCTGTTGCTGTTTTGTTTTTTTTCCATTACAATCTAATTTTATTCTTTGAGCAGAACAAAACATCACATTTCATTTATGTCATGTCTCTTTGTCACACAGCTCCAGTGTAAGTCACACATGTAAAAGGTAATTATTAATCATACATTTTTCATCAGAACGGAAACAATGCAGCTTTATGAGCAATAACTCACGCTCAGTGCTTTTACAGGAGACACGAATGTGATGATGACGGTGTAAGCAGGAGAGAAATCATAAATAGGAAAACATGGGAGGAAAAAAAATCTGTCATTTTTCAACTCACCTTTGGTCTGGGACATTTTGCATCTGATAGGGAAACACTATTGACAAGGCTTGCAACAGAGGGACTTGGATTACACTACATATTGATGGTTTTGCCTTTTCAGAGTGCTTGGGGTGGTTATTGTAATTTGATGAGGCCCGGAGAGCACAATGGTATGATGTATAAATAAATTTATTTTCTGAAGAAACGGAAAGATAACTGAAACATCATGTTTCTTTGTCTGATTTCTTGGAGACATGCTGATTTAGCAAGGGTCATTTCTGCTGCGTCTCAGGTTTGTATTCCTTCAGAGTAACTCTTACCCTCACTTGAGACCAATTCAAACCTATAAATTGTCCAAGTCTTAATTATAAGTCTTAATGCATATTTAGGTGAGGCAGCTCAAGACAAAGAAATATTAGCCCTAAACCCTGTGTAACTCACCCTCTGTTTCTATGTGCCAGATGTAGTATATAGCAGTCTGGTCACATTCAACAAGCCAACTTCCCCAACAAGCCCCATGAAAAGAACAAGAGCACTATTCAGTGCTGAGTGGACAGGGACTTGTGGCACATTTGTGTTTCTAGTCCCATCAGCTCAGCCTCCATTCTCACCGCACATAAGGAGGCTTTATGCTGTCGTCGTTCTGCGGCTCCCTCAAAACTGCCATGCTACATTTAGTAAACTGCATTTCCAGCAGCTAGTTATCGCTTTTCTAGCCATGTTCGCCACCCTGACATTGTTGCCCCCCACCCCTACCCCCGCCCCACCCCCACGGCCCCTCCCAATAAAATATAGTTCTCTCACTAGGATTAAAGGAGCAATGTAGTTCAAGGATTATCAAATGCCTTTGATCATGTGACTGCCATGTTTTTGATCTGCAGCACATAACACCAAATATATTCTCTTTTTCTTTCCTTCTGTCTCTATCCCTCTCCATGGATTTCCCCTTGGTTGATGGTTCTCTGCAGTGTGAGAAGAGCTCTTGACAGGCAGTGAAAGAAGAGAGTGTAACAAGCGTAAAACACATATATTTGTAATCTTGTGATGAGGGAGATCATGCTCACACTGCTTATCAGAGGTAATCCTGCACAAGCAAGTGCTGTGAAAGATAAAGCTGCCTTGTGTTGAAGTTTGATTAGCACGTTTATGACATGTAAGAATACGAAGAGTATTTATGTTTGCCCAAAATTGTTTTCATGAAGTCCTGCATACTTCCTCTCACCACACTCTGAACCACTCGTGCGTTTAATGTTTTACTCCTTTGGAGGCAATGACACATATGTTTTGAGTATAAAGAGAGCGACCATAGATTATTTGCCTTTGAAACAGGAAGTAAGGTTTCAGATGCTTCAACCCCCTACCGCACCCCCAACTGCACCCCGCTGCTGTTCATTAGCAATTTCTGAGCCTTGGGCTATTTTGCAGTGTTTCAATCCCCACATTATTATTATTTAGTGGATGACTTGGACATGCAATCAAAGGGACACGCAATATGTGCAACACTTGTATCGGAAAGCAATGCCTTTTCTATGATGCCCAGACTAAAACCCTGTAATTGTGTGCCAGGGGAGCTGTGGCTCAAATTTAGTCAATATACCTCAAAAAATTTTCTTTATCCTCATTGTGCGATCACCCCCTATTATTGTCATTGCCAAGACAAAAACGGGACATATCAAAACAATTATTTTGATGTGGCTTCAACCAACATTTCAATGTGAATGGCACTCAAACCTCGCATCATAATAAGGCGTGGTTTCAAGCAAGAAAAGCCCATCAAAAAATGATTGAATATCATTTTAATGGGTAGAAACCTACAAGGCTTTCATACTGTCTACCTGCCATGTTATTAGATAGACCACGTCAGTCAAGCTGAGGAACACAGAAACAACATACAGACAAGCTGACAAGACATAAGCATGCTGCCTTCCATCTTACTTCCATTTTGGCATGTTTATCTAGACTTCCATGTGAGCTTAGTGCAGTACTGTGCATATGCATACAGAGTGATGAAGGTTCAGAAACTAGTGCCTGAAGGAAGCTGCACATATAGCATGAGCGCTTTGAAACACTGCCAGGATGGGCCTCATTTGCAAAGCAATTTGACAACAAAAGTAAAATACTCTACAACTTCAAACCAAATTCTAGAGATGCCAACTGGTACGGCTCTGCAGTTTGCTGAGAGAGAGAATTCAAGAGGGTTACATCCGGTGTCTTGTGTGTGTATGTGTGTGTGTGTGTGTGTGTGTGTGTGTGTGCTTCTGACATGGCTTATTTGCAGACCTAGCATTGCACCAGTGCAATGTCATGATTGCTTTGGCAAGGAAAGAGGGCCTAATTTACATGAGAGGGAGTCCTAGAGGCACACAGGAGCTTGCCTTTGACCAAGGTGCCAACAGCCTGCAGAAAAAACATTGTAATTACAACTTACAAAGCTGCTGTGTTTACAACAAACTGACTCTTAATACAGTAGGACCACATACTAGTAAGTCAGTTTTCCAAATAAGCATGACAGAAAAAAATGTGGCAATGCTTTTTATAGTTGTTGGACTTTAATATTCTACACTCAAATCAAAAGTGTAGATGCTACTTTGGTATTTTTTGATTATTTCATGTTTAAATGAATGTTTTATGAAAACTGTCCCATATATCTTTTTTTTTTTCTCTCCTCTGGTAGAGTTGAATCCAATGTGGCTCCAACACTAAGCAGCCAGTCACTATCCGCTATCCAAATATCCTCATTCACTGGAGATTTGGTGTTTCCTTTTCTTTCTTTCCCTGTGATTCTGAGCAGTCTCTGGTAGCACGGATTGTTTTGACAAGTGCAATATTATTGTGGATTAACTACAACAGGATTTCATACGATGTGGGTTTATGGTAATCTAAAATATGTCGAGAAAGCCTAATATTGTTTTTATTGCCTATACAACTACTATGACTTTGCATTAGGAGATTTTGTTTTCTGAAACCCAATACCTACAGAAAAGGGGAGACAAGAACAACATTTCACAGGCTGATGCTGTTTAAAATTGAGCAATAGAGCTGCTGTGTACCACACTATACATGCCCCGCATATTTAGTGGCTCGACAAAGGTTTACGCATCAACGGCATGCCCGTGACGTCTTTAAAAAAAATACTGAAACGCAGAGTATTACTCTTTTCCTCTAGTTTCCTTCTTTTCTCTTTCAACCCAGTGCTAGTGCTGTCAGCTGCAGTGCATGACCTTCAGGAGAGAAAGGGTGTGACTTGATTTTTTTTATTTTTTATTTTTTTTCATATTTGACCCCTGACAAAATGTCTACACCTTGTATAAACTCTTACTGAAGTTCAAAGTCTGCCTCAATTCTAAACAAAACCAGCATTTCTTTGGTAGTTTAATTTGAAAAGACTGTTCCTGCCAAACTGTAAACAGATAGCATTATTATCTGGCTGTAATCGCAGGTGGTGGTTCGGTTTGCTGAGAAAGTGAATTTAGTTAATACATTCTGAATCAATGATTCATCAGTAAGAATCATGGTATTAGTTTAGCATTATAAAACTACATGAATTTTTCCTGGTTATTTCTGTAATTGCCTTAAATGAGTTATGTAAATTTCCTGATTTACAAGAAGCGAGGTCTCCTTGGATTAAGTTGGATATAATTACATGTGTGATTAGAAATTAGTGAATATTACAACTGTCGGTGTCAAAAACACGAGTTAGTAGGCAAACACGGCAAAATCACTGTCACTCAGATAGTTTGAGAGGAGGGGCAGTTTGATACAAATTGAGGCCACGAGACGAGAGACTGTGTGCTGAAAAGCTCTCTAATCCAGTAATATTTTGGGTGACTTTCTAAGATAAATACTTTGGCATTGTCTTGATGAGAGAGCCTCGCCTCATTTAAGTGTCTTTGGGATCCGGATCAATCCACATGGCGGGAGTCAGACTTGTACACTTGACCATATAATGTGGCGCGCTTGTCACAACCCGGAATGCATTTCTCTCTTCAAAGTATATTTCTTGGCCTGCTCTCGTCACTCACTCCCTCTAACCAATTTGTCTTTCTAAGCCTAGCTTCGCTGCTGCCAGCGCCTGGATGATAGCAGTGGGCCTCTCTGATCCAGGCAGTGGCTAGGGAGCAGGCCAAGTGTTACGCGAGCCACCCTGGGACACCAAGCAGGCGCTTCTGCCGGCTGATGCACGCCTCCACGGCCGAGAGGAACTGGCTTTGCAGATGCTTTCAATTCGACACAGAATGGAGCTCATCTACTTTGTGAGGACATTTGCTTTGTGTTTGTGCACTGCATTTGTGCTTGTTTGTGTATTTTGCGCGCGAGCATGCACATGTGTGCCTTAGAAAGATTAAGAGAGGTCTGCGTGTGTGTGTGTGTGTGTGTGCATTCAAATCTTTGTGTATGTGCATGACTGAATATCGGCGTGTGCATGCATGAGAGTGTGTGAAGCTGCTTTTTTATATAAAGACACAATTATCCTGAAATGAGGCTAAGCTTTTTTTCTTTTTTTTTTTTTCTTTTCTTTTTCTGGTTCACGATTATAGTAATGGCTAAGTTCAGATGACCTACAGTACCACTTCACTGCTGATGTCCTTTAGAAGTCAGTCTAGTCACCATTCTCCTCCACTGGCAGAAGTTCCTCTCAAGAGCAAGAGGGAACACAAGCTTGTCGTCGTCACTTCATTATTCCTGTTTTAAACAACCATTAATGCCCTCATTCCATTGCTTGGATGCCACTTAGCTGTTGAGCTTATCAGCAACCGTCAACTAATTTACTACTGCAGTTCTCGCTCTCTCTCTCTCTCTCTCTCTACTCGGCTGAGCAGAGCATTAAGTGTATTCAAAATTACATTAGCTGCATATTGTTCCTGACTGCTTCTCACGGTCAGGCAAAACTTTACTTTGATAAATGAAAATAAATACCATCTTATGAAGTTAAATTACCCGCCGCATGTGCTATGCGTTAGCAAATCCACTCTGTGACTTGACATTTCACTGCCTTTTTGATGAAAGGAGTCAAGATGATAAATATCTTAGTAGCTGCAGTTTAGGTGATGCTAAACAGGACTTCTGAGGAACGAGAGAGCGCAACGCTGTTCGGAAGTAAATCTGGCAAATGTATGCTAATCATCTTCTGTTTGTCAAATTACAGGGAGTACGCTCTGTATTGATGAGCGGTCTATCCTCCTCTCAGCAGAGGTGCTCGGCATCGACCTTTCGGACCCCTCTGTTTGTATGTTGCAGCCTTTTGTAACCGTGTTTAGGATTAAACTACGCGTGGCTAATGCATTCGCACAGGAGTAGATGTATTTATCTTTAGCACATTGACTGTCAGCCGCCATCCTGCACCTAACAATCAGCCCTCTGAAAACAGACCCCTTCATTTGTTTGAGAATTGAGACTTGAAGTAGCTTGTTGAATGCCTAGCCCGAGCGTTCTCGTTAGACATTGATACCCATCTCACAAAGCAACATCAGCCTTTTATCTGTCTGAGCGTGATTCGGTATTTGATTGGGAATGAATTTGGAAGGCTCCAATCAGTTTCCCTTGTACGAGCACAGTTAACATGTATGTGACTACTCCTTGAGCGCTGATGGCACAGACATAGGCGATTAAGGCCAGAGCCCAATCAAACCAGCTGTGTGCCATTCCCCCCATGGCACTGGCTGTACCAGGCATGTGTTCCACACTACTAGCAGGCAGAGAGACCTCGACCAAACTCCCAGTCTGGGGAGTTACGGCCACACATGAACCAGGACGTGTAGGCAGATTGGGGTTTTAGCAATACAAACATTTTTCAGAGACAGAGCTGCTATGCAAGCAGAAATAATCTCATTGGTTGCGTTAAACCTCAGCGGAGAGTAATTCTGGCCAAGCGGCAGTAGGCAGCCGAAGCCCAATGTAAAAGGCAGGGGGTAAGACGGGGGGTAACTAATATTATGAATCCCAATGCTCTTCCTGTGCAAAAGGATGCAATTAAGGCATACTTAAGCCAAGTTTTCTGGGTTAGATTGATGGCCTTGAATACTAGAAAGTCAGAATTTATATTTTGCATTCATTTATCTTGCTCTTTCTTGCTTTTTTTAAATGCCTTGATGATAATCAGATGTACCTTATTTAATCTAGCTCAAATCACATCATCACATCTCATCAAACAAAAATCAAATAAACCAATAAAAAAATAATCATCAGAAATAATGAAATGATAAAGCTGTGAACATGTTTAGTCCACATGTCTTTTTAAATTCCATTTCACCATTTTGAGGAAGCATTAACCAGTGGATAGTGGATTAATTGGTTTGGTGATGGATACTCTCTTTCTGAAATGTAATTTCTGCAAAAAATATCATCTTCTGTTCAGTCCAATATGTTTTCTAGACATTGATATCTAAAGTAGAACAGTTTATCCATGTACCAATCATTTAAACTCAGGTGTTGCTTTCTCTACAGCCAAACCAAGACTGAACCTCATATTCCCTGAGTCAACTTCCCATTTCTCAGTCAGGAGTAATGATCATACACCAGCTAACTCAAAGTATATCACTCACATAAATGGCTTTCCTGTTTCTTTTTAAAGCAGTCACCATACAATTAAACAGTGCACACGCATACACAAACATATATTACAAATGTGTTCATAATTTATGGCCATAATCCTTTAAATAAATGGAATATTATACTCACAGCTCAACCATGATGGAAATAACTACACTTTTGACTCTGCACACACAGCTTATTCTACAGTAGCACACTTGCCAGTGATATTTTTTCTATTTTCATTTAAGTCTTTGGATCCCAATTTGCCACTGGGGGGTACCAAAGTCAGAAAATAGTTTAATTCCATAAAATAGTGGTTTTAAACAAAATAATATTCAGTAAGTTAAACTCTCTTTTTTTCAACTTTTATTCAATGCAGCTAAAGGTTATGCATGAAAAAAGGGGCTTTTTATTTATTTATTTTTGACAACAGCAGCGTGGTCTGACCACAATATGTCTTTGTATTGCACAACTCGGGTTGGAAAATGTTGTAAGAGAAGTAAGGTCAAAGTGAAGGAGAGGTATTAGGCTTGTAAAAAAACAATCTCGGCAGTCATTTAGAATGAAATACTGTCTTTCAGACATTGTCAATAACTTGTGTTAAACAGGGATCAATCTGTCACCGCTAGCTCCTCAGGCTGCCCTGTCAACCCCCACTTGGTTCTGACATAGAAATCGGGCTGTTATGATCACAGATGGATTTGCAGATCTATTTTTTCTTCTGCTTCTGTTTCGACATGAATTATGCAGATATACAGTGCTACAGATTTAAAAGAGATTATTCTGCATGCCGGACCTCACTAAAAACTGCCCCCTCAACACAAACTATTCTCCCAGAATGACATGCCAAACCATCAGCAGGCTATTAAACAGAGGCACATACAAGGCCTTCTAAACACCTATTAGAGCTATTGATAGCAGAGGCAGAAGTTATGACCATGGAATGGGGAGGATATTTGTGTCTCTCACTCCGCATTACCAGCATCTTTGGAAAAAGCTTTATAGATTTGGACAGAGGCGAAGGAAGGCTTTATCAGCACCAACACAGAGAAACACATTAAGGGATCAGAACCCCAAAGGTCAATTGTTGCTGTGGGCTGTGCTTTGTTATGGTGTCCTCTCTGTTTATATTGCAGTGAAGCCAAGTGACACATGTGAAAACAAGTAATGATAATTTTAGAACAGAAACCGAACATTGTTCCTCATGCTCGGTCGACAGCGTGCTAACATTTATACATATTCCTCCTTCTGTGAGAGATGGGGCGAGTGCTCGGTTATCTGTGTCTCTTTTCACATGTTCATAATGGTGGGATAACAGGTACTAGTGTAACATGCAATAATAAAGGAGGGTGGCAGAAACAAAATTTCAGAAAGCTTCTTGGTAGCCAGCTTGCGTCGTTCTGAATTCATTTATCTGTTCTATGTGATAGATGAACTCATATGTGACACAAGTAAAGAAAAACTGAGCCCAAATGCAGTTTTGAATTTCAATATCTTCTTCACAAAACGGTTACTGGAGCTGGAGCTGAACTCTGCTGCCAGACGTCATTCTAACACACAGGTTTTTCAGACGTTAATTGTATGACATGCAGTCATTAGAGCCGGACATTGGCCTTGTACAGAGGATGTAGACCTTTCCTTTTCAGGATTCCATGTCGGTTTCTTTTTTTTAAAAATATATTTTCAGGATCTGAACAATAGACTTTGTGACACCGTGTTGTGATTTACTTGTATTTTGCAGGGCAACACTCACTGGTTGAGACAAATCCTTAATCCCTCACAAGATAATAATAATAATAATAATGTAATCCTTATTCCCAGATGGAGCCATTTTCTGAAAAGACAGTTTTTGGCCCCGCGGAGGTTCTATTCAAGAAGAAGAGCAATGGGAAGTTATTTAAAATACACGGCAGCAATTAAAATAAGACACACTGCCCAATCCTAACCACCATGCTAATCCTCTCTGACACAGATGTAGCTATTGTAGGCTAGTGCAAAAAGTTTCTCATTTTACTGTATCTATTGTGTATAAGTATAAATGTCGCACTCTCACTCTATCCCCAAGTGTTTTTCTTCAAAAAATGAAAATGTATTCTTTTCAGATGCCAATAGGTGCAACCAGTGATCTGACTACCTGCCATTGAAGAAGCACAAGATTTCAGTTTCAAAATGCCAAGTTTACAACAGTTTGGAGAAAACAAAAAAAAAAAAGAAGAAAATATGGCAGCAGCAGCTGCTCCAGAGCTGGTGTAGAATAAATGCAGCACAGATGAAAGATGATGAGTGCCTTTTTACCCGTGGACTTCACAAGAGTTTAAGAACACACACATGCGCAGGCGTTCATACAAACAAACCCATCCACGAATGCGAAATGCAGGCAAACATGCTACTGAAGACATGCTGCTTAATGTTTTCCCTTTCTAATGCAAAAGACAACCAATTTGGGAAACAGATGGAATCATTCCTAACCATGGAAATTGTTCATGACCACAATTAATGATGGTGAATAATCCTAATGAATGCTACACCATGTTCATGATTGCCATCTTGCTATCTGCTTAAAGGCTCGTGGAAAAATGTTAATTGTTATGCTAATCTTTCAAACAGCGATAAATATAGATGAGAAAAGGCTCATGTATGAGAAATGTCAAGTTTATGTATGCCTTCTTTTTGATTTTTTTTTCTTCTTTGAATTTCTGTTTTCTGTTTCTTTTTGTCTTTCATTCTCTGTCTTTCTCTAACCATTTTTTCCTTTTGAAAGGCAGTCTTTCTAAATCCAATACAGTTTCTCTCAGCATGAGGCAGCTTCAAAGCCCTGCTCCGTGGTCAGGCCCGTCGATCCTCTCACCCACCTCCTGGTTGTTTAAGAGAGCAAAAGCACAGCAGTGCAGTTTCTTAAACACACAGATCCACCCCAGCACCAACAGAGGGACCGCTGTTTGGCAAAAGAGTGTCTCTCCCTCTCTCTCTCTCTATTTTTCCTCACCTTGGACTCTGACACCCCCCCCCCACCCATTACCCACACTCCTCCATAGACCTCATTATACCTGGATACTCCTCTCTCTCTCTTTCCCTTTACCTCCCTCTCTCTCTCTTTCTCTCTCTCTCTCCCCCATCCAACTGTACAGCTCCCTCATTGTGCAATTTATCTTTCCTTCCTTCTCCCACACTCACTCCATCTGTCAGTTACCTCACCCTCTCCATCCCTCTACCATCATTTACCTTTTTTCATCCATTTTTCGCCGGCTACTTCATCTGTCCTCGCTCTTCACCCAGCACTCCATCCCTGTGTCCCGTGCCTCCCCTCTATCTTTGCTGCAACTCAATCCCTATCGCCGCCTCTGCCTTTCGTCTCACTCTCAATGTAAAGTGATTGATGCCAAGCTCGGGCTCTGGGCCATCCCTCCTACCACATGGGCAGAGACGCCGAACCCAAAGGGGGATGCCGTTACCTCAAAAAGGGGATATCAAGTACGGTGGTGGTTGTGGAGGGTCTGGCGAACAACCTGCGCCCACCCATGTCTGAGGGGCGGCAGGCTTGGGGGACTCCTTGGTGGGGAGCACGAATTGGTACACTGGAGTGCTCATTATGTCTCTGTAGGGACTGTCCTGCGGGGCATCCACTGTTTGGCTGTGGCGCTCATTACGGCAGGCAGCCACGGAGCTCGAGGCACCCAGAGGCGGCAGGGCTCGTTGCAGAGATAAGAAAGGGGAGGGCTGCCCAGATTACCCTTAATCAGAGGCACCTGTAGACATTCAGCGCCTCCCTCCTCATTGCCTTCCGTTAAGCTCCCACCCCTCCCCACGCGCACGCACAGTCTTCCTTGCCGCTGTAATTATTGCAATTGCTTCATTTGACTTTCGTTCCTGAGCACGGAGTTGCACAGCTTGCCTTCTAATGAGAAACCCAAGCTATGATCCGGAGGTGTTATTTATTTATTTAATTATTTATTCAACACAGCATGAATAATGTCAATTATTTAAATTAGTGTGATTTTAGCATGGTGTGCTCTGCGGAGCTCTCCCTACTGTGAGTTTTCGGGATTCGACTCACATCACGCTCCTCATAGCGGTGGATGGATAGTTAATTAAGTTTTAATGTGACATGTGCACCAAACTGAAGGGATATGATTCACATCAACTATTATTGAAACAGGAGGTGGCACATATTTAAATCACATAATAATTCACCTCTGCTATATCTTGTAGAATCACAAGGTAAGTGGTTCAGACAGTTCCTTAAACAATATATACAGTGTAGCTAAACAAACGTGAATGGATGAGAAAAGGCCTGGTTCAGTTATCATTCAGATGCAATCATGGTTCAGCTGTTTTAATTCAGTTGTACTGGAGCTGGAGGAAGTCAGATCTCAACAGCTCGACTACTTTGAATTACATCATTTTAGCTTTAGGTCAGTGGAAATAAAAAAAAATAAAAAATGGAAATGATAATCTCATGCACTGACTCCATCACTTCCCCTCCACCTGTAACCTGATGGGAAACCAGTAGTACCCTACGCTAAGAACAATGCAGACTCCTACCTGCCTATTTCCATAATAAGAACTGTTACTGTCATTTGTTTGGGCAAGTGTCTATTTCTAAAGTTGACACAACAAACAAGTGTTGACTTTGATGTGAGTTAGAGGGTGCTAGCAAAAGTCTGTTTTAAGTGCCGCAGAGATATACAGTAGGGATTAATAAAAACAAGAACGATGTGATGTGCATGACTGAACCACTTTTGTGATTCTCTCCTTCCTTGCACACCTCCCTTCAGGTGCTGAGACGTTCTTTGAAACCGACTGTCAAGCTGTTGTCTGTGCAGGCAGCATACAAAGAGTTCATCCAAAAGCTTTTCCTTTATTTTTTTTTTGAAGCACTTGAATGGATGTGTGCCTTGGCTTTTCTTATCACACTGTTATGTTACATGTTGGCGACAACACCGACCGAAATGCATCAGTGTTTGCGCTCAATCTAACTCTTAACATCCTAATGTGAACCATAATTATGCTTTATGGCATGGTGTCATATTTACACTATATATAAACCATAATTACAGTGTAGTGGGAAAGTAAGATTGATATTGGAATACTTAAATTGTTATTTCTCTGTCAAATTACATTTCATGTCACTTAATGGGTATTAGGAATTATAAAACCAAAAAGCATAAACATTTAAACTCATTACCAGCTAAAACTCTCCACCCACATCCCTCTATCATGTCACCCAACAGATTCTGCCTCAATTAAATTAGCTCGCCCACTTATGAACTGGTTTGCTGAATTCATCGTTTCAAGCTTTATCATATGCATAAAGGTTTTTTAGTGTAAATTCACTGCTAAGAGCCTATGTTGGTGCCAGAGGGTAGAATTCTGTAAGTATACAGCTATGTTTCACTGTGCAGTCTAATTGTAAACAGTACAGAGAAATGGTGATAGGATCTTTGGTGAATTAATAACATAAAAAATAAGTATTTGAGAAAACTAGCAGTTTATCATCACATAAATATCTAAAGACTTTTGTCACTAATCACAGAACATGGCCTCATTATTTCAGCTTGATGAGCTGCCACACCTGACAGAAATATGACATGAACAACAAAAACAAAAGATTTGTGTTGAGAGGCTGATCAGCCTCATTCCCTCGGTGCCCAGTAAGAAGACTTAACTTCATGGGCTACACGGTAGCTGCACCATGAGGGGGGGAGGGGGGGAATCAAGTTCAAAGAAGTTGTTGTCTCACAAACTGGAATAAAGTGGTAAAACATCCACAAAACATCCCGTTTTATGTGTTTTATCTCCGAGTTTAGTTGATGAAATGGAACCGCCACACATTTTGTTTTGCCTGCAGTGGAAAGGCAAAAGGTGAAACAAAGAAACAAAAAGCAGGAAATAATAAAAAAAGGCACTTAGAACAACACAGAAAGACAATGCGTTTTCAATCTCTGTCATGGTCACAAATCAAAATCCCCCAAGTTTCATGAAACATGCCGCCCCACGAGCCTTCGTTTGTACTTCCTCATTCTGTTTGTAGTTGTGCAACTCTGAAAACTAAAAGCTAAGGGCTTATGACAGAGTTAGTGAAACTAGATTGTCATAAATTTCTGCTGCTTACAAGATGATGGATTACATTCATCAGTGTGAGGCCTCTAATCTAATCTGGAGCTGCACTCATCAAACTCCTCTCAGAGGAGGTGTGCTGATCTGGGATCACTAAATATGTCCCTGTTTTTCTTCCATTTTAGGCATGATCTAAAGCTAAAACTGATGTTAGATCAGCATGGGCACTTTGGAAATAATAGTCCTAATGTCATTTGTGCTCTGATGAAAGAGCTCTAAAAGATAGTAGCACTGAAACATTTCAATGTGATATTCAGAATTTTTAATGCTTCAATAAACGAGAATTCTGGAATTCAGACAGATAGCTAGATAGCTAGATAGCTAGATAGATAGATAGATAGATAGATAGATAGATAGATAGATAGATAGATAGATAGATAAACTTGTGCTGTACCGCATTTTACATGTCTATGAAATTACTGCAATCTGATTTTCAGTTTCAGCAGAAGTCTGTTCTCAGGACACGTTTTGGCTTTCCCTCTCCCTGCCCACACATAATGACACACTTGAGTTGTTAAGCCTTGCTTTTCTGCATAGACCAGGGCCACAGTACTCATAGCAAATGACACTGGGACGTGAACTGGTGTGTAGTGTATTTCTTTTCTTCAGCCTGCCAGTACATTTGTTTTCATTAGATGAGATTGGTCAGCAGTCTAGACCCTTGTGTCCAGTAATGGAGCATACAATTGCAGGCCCATTATAGACTCCCAGTGAAATGAAGGATATATTGATCCTAAATATTCCACACTTCTTGTGTCTCTGAACAGCTGTTACTGCCACCACACAAAAACCTCATTGAGCATCTTCTTTAGGGAATATCCAATGTACTTCATGCATCTCACTCATTGCGTGTAACTCGAACAAATGAGATTCCACAGGTACATGTGGCATACTACACACAACATTCCTTCCTATATTAAGAGCTTGGACAATAAGGCGACAAACTTGGCAAAGCAATCACAGCTAATGTAAAGCTGTGATGAAAACAAACTATACACAGAGGTGCGACACTGAGCATTAATGAAATTACAGAGCTGGAACTCAGTAGACTCCTCTCTGTATTGTGCAATGAGACAGAACAGGACAGGAAAGCAAGTGATGCATGCAAGTCACAGTCACAATTACTATTTCATTAAGGAGCTGCTGCCATTGGCAGGCGTGCTGTGGCATTGTTGTGGGGAGGCTGGCACGGCATCAAAAAGGGGGTGGGGTGGGGTGTATGGGTTTGGGGAGGGGGAGTGTCTGAGGAAGTAGAGGACGTGTGTGTGTGTGTGTGTGTGGGGGGGGGTGATGGGTGGTGAGGAAACATGCTTTAATTTGGGTCATCTCCCAGTCTGCACGGGGTCGGGTGACAGAGCTTCCTCTGCGCCTAATCTGAAAACACATATGTTGTACTGGGTATCCACCTGAATTAATTGCCCTAATTATTCCTGATACAAGGAGGAGTTGGAGTTAGAGATGGAAAAACATTTTTAAAAGATGGTATGGCGTGTTAGTCCCACAAAGACTTATGGCAGTTGCACGAAGGCATTTAAGAAGATGGAGGCAACCTGTCAAGATGACAGGGGAGCTCTTAATTGCTTTAAGAGAGGGAACATGCACATGCTTTACGCTGAAGAGTGGAGTGCGGTTGTTGGGGGAGGAGGTCTGGGTGGGAGGTGGGGGGTGGGGTCTTTGTTACCACAGACACACACAGGCACACATTGAAGCAGACAGGCGCCATGAGTCAACATGCTGCCTTGGAGGCCACATTGCGCTGCGCTAAACAGCTCTTATCTGTCTCTCATAGCAACTCTTCATACTTCGCCAAGAGGACAAACAATAACTAATCAACTACGAAAACAAAAAGTTACGAATTTCTAGTTAGACAGAAAGCAAAAAGTATTAAATTAACACAATAGTTACAACGAGAGGCTAAGGATCACAGAGGCCTTGAGGGTGTTTGATATACAAATGTACAGTATGTGAAAACATTTCTAACCCTCACAAATATTTGTTGTTGTAAAAAAAAAAGAAGGGCTAGTAAAATGCCAGTGGAGAGACAACAAAAGGGTAAGCTGGGAACAACTCACTGCACAAATAGCTGGAATTATAGTTCATTACTGTTTATTTCTAAATTGCCTTCAGTTAGCCTGACCACTTCAACCATCACAAAACCGTGGCTGATGGCAGCTATTTTTTGCAGGTGTTATACTGCACTTTATTCATCTCACTTTATGTGTAACTGGTTATGTTAATAGGATTTCAACTCAATTTATTCAAGTGCTGATCAATGGCATGCAATCTCGGCACTTCATGCATTATGTATTTTAATGGAACTCACTTGCTTTATAGCTGAACGGCTAAAGGTTAACAGTCCCAATAGGTGGGACTCCCTGAAGACTAATCTGAACTTCAAACACTGACTTTTTTCACTTCACAAGGCAAAAGCGCACAACAACAGAAAAGTTGTTTTTATCACCCCTTCTTATGGCTCATTGGGAGAAAGAAAGCGATTTATTACCCCACATCCTTTGCTCATATTAATGTGACTATAAATGCCCATAGACATTTTACTCTCTGTAGGAAGTGAGGCAGAAAAAAGGAGGAGTTAGAGGTTGGGGAATTAGTAAGAAGGATACTGGTGCGAGGGAGCGGGTAGGGGGGAAATAGGGAGGGTAGAAGAGGAAGAGAGGAATGCGTAGGTGGGGTGGAAGTGAAAGGAGGAGAGGGGAGGGAGTGGGATAGCAAAAGCGGAATAAAAAATCTCAGACCAAAAACAGAGATAGATATGTCAAGTTTCCATAATTATACTACGTTATCTGGCATTTTGATATTGAAAAATGAAAGTCATTTCACCAGTGAGCTCTTAAGCCTCTCTCTCTGCAGTTTAATATGGAAAACATCCAGGCGTCTCTGAGGGCCCTCGTCTCTTTCCACTGCCACTCCCTGCTCAATAAAACTGGCATGCTATTCCCAGGATGAGAGTCCCACTGGAGTACACGAGGACTGTGAGGTAAAAACCCCTCCAGTGCCTACTAAATCTAGAAGTGGAAGACAGAAGGTGCTACAGACACATCCTGTGAGGGTCACTTGGCAGTTTTCACCTTATTGTCTTCTCAGCCATCAAGATTTGCCTGTGGCTCTCGCCCATGAGATGACTTTTCTTATTCTTATGGACACTGTACGTTTGCAAGTGGCATTTTTGAGACCTTAGCAAATATATGAGCTATATAGAGATTTCTGTCCATTACGCAGAAAAAGTTAGCCATGTAATGGATTGTTGAAGCGAAGTAAAGATTTGATCAGTGGTTATTTAGGAGCAATCAAATGATGAAAGACTAAAAATGAAATCTGGCTTTTTCAGGGTTTAAAGTGCCGCGGCGAGCCTCACAGCTGGCCTGCTTGAATATGGATTACACTGCTGGGACATTTTACACTATTGCTACGTAAACAAGCATGAATGCATGAATCAATTCAGAACAAGTTAATGGGAGCAAATCTGACTTGTGCAATCAAAATTTGGCTGCATTAGCTGCCATTATCAGTCTGTCATTGTTTTAGTTTCCCATGGATGAAAGTGGATTAATGGTAAGATGTACGATTGCTTAGGGGATAGGGGTATTTGGTTAGGCGAGTGGAAGCTTAAAGCTGTCAGAAAATCACTTAGTCGACAAAAGATTCCAGTCAGAAACATGACGTATAACCTGTAAAGAAGCACTTGCCTTCAACACAGCCTGAACTGGGGCCAGCCGTTTTAACTGGCGCCATCAGTCTCCTCCAGGTAATGCAATTAGATGCCACTAATATCTTGGGATGCTCTTCAAACTGCAAATGCACTTTTGCTAAATAGCACACAATGTAATAACTAGTGACAGCACTCAAGGAGCCGCACTGAAAAAGCTTTTGCATGTGATTGGTTCAAGTAATTGCACATACAGAATGTTCCCACTGATAGAATTTATGAACTGAAAACAGATGTTATCCAAATATATGCTGGTTTGTTTGCTTTGTTGCCACGCAACACACCTCACCTTGGCTGAAAACATGCATAGTTATATTGTAAGACGGGGCTTGAGCAATCCTAAGGTACAATTACACGTCTGTGGACTATTTGTTGGAGTCCTGCCTATAGATCAAGTCAGCAGGTTCACGACCCAGACCACAGAAGAACTAATCCACTCACAACTCCCTGTTTGTTCTTTGGCTCAGGCCTGAACCTGCAATTAGGGCTCCAATTTATCTAAACAGGGATCAGGTGTCACGGTACAAATTTGAGTGCAGATGTGTTTTGTTTTTGTTTAACTTACATTATGGAAAATGAATCTCTCTGGGATTGTGTCTATGCTCTGTCATTCATGTTTAGGATGCAGGCCGCCTACAGTAGCTCGTGAGTAGCTTGAGGGAAGCTGTGGGGCTGTCAGACCATCGATGGCAATGCTCTCACTATCTTGTAACAGTCAAAGTCGCCCACACAGGAGATGAAGACAGCCACCTTACTTAACGCACACAAACAAACAATCACACATACAGTAAACACAAATGCACATAAAGTGCATGAAAAAAAAACAAAAAATGCCTCAGGGCTACAGACACGAGTAGTGTATCATCAAAAGTTCACTGAATCACTCTAATCTTGGGCTAAATCTCTTCACTTGACGGATTAACTGGAATATCAAAGAACACAATGCAATATAACTAAACAGGGCTGATCAGGAGCTGCGATAGTGACTATGTATCCTGAGAAAGATAGATAGAGAGACAGAGAGGGAGCGAATGGGATCTGCTTCTTGCTCCCACTATTCCCCTCAAGGCAACGTCAGGATTCTAGGGGATTATCCCAGCTACACAATGTTCTCTGTTCTGCCCATTGTATGCCTCTTTAAGCACAATTGATAAATTAGTTATTTATATTGTGGATGGATAAAAGTCAAACACAGGATTTTCTTGTGATTCGTCTGGTTTGGGAAGCATTACGAACAATGGGCTGCGTGTGTTCTTCCCCCGCCAGACTCCGCTGCGTAGACATTCATGAATCTGTATAAGATTACAAATTGGAGTATAGAAATTTTAGCATGCCAAAGAAATTTGGCTTTTTTTATTACCTAATTGTACCTCATGGATATGGTTTTCAAGTGCATAAACATCAGCTGTGTTTCCAAGCTAAAGGAAGGGCACAGAGCCAGCAGGAGTTAGACAATACCATGCAGTCGAGATGCTCTGCTACCCTAATGCTAGTTCGCCTGCCAGCTCAATGGGGGCCCAAATCAGTCTTAAATGAGTTACACATGGGATCAGATATCTCTGTGGGAGCCCTTCTGCTTTTAATTTAAGGTAAACTAATAGCTTCATTTATTTGTAATTAGAAAAAAATAATATCCTGCTTTAAAACTGTATCATGCTCTGTATGTTCTACTGGCAGCTCACTCTTCAATAGTTCATGAATTTTAATTCATTTTGGTGGTTAGGCCAATCCCCCAGTTGTACGAAGCGACAGAGAGTTTTAGTCAAATTGAATTACCCTCTCTGTGTTTCACTGGTCTCACCCCCTACCGTCCTCATTTCTCACATTCTCCTCCTCCTTCTCCTCCTCCTCCTCCTCCTCCCTTCCTTTTTCTCTTTCCCTTCATTTTACTCTTCCTCTGTTTCCTTATTTCACCCATCCCTTACAACTTCCTCATTTTCTGCACTAGACTGCCTCTAGACAGTAGTAAGTTGTATGTCTGTGTTTTAACTCTGGTTGCCCCTAGCACATGTAAATGACTTTGGCACTTGATGTTTGAAGAGAAAAGATGAAGACAAAAATCCCTAAGTGCAAAATCAAAAAGATAAGAGGCAGGAATTTTCACTTTGCTGGGGAATGTGTGTCTTGACATGCACTGCCTTTTATGTTTTCCTTTTAAAGTAGTCAAGGACAGTTAGTTTTGGAGGCGTTCTAATTCTGAATGCTAAGGATACATTTGTGGGTTTCCATCTCTGTGACATATTTTTAATGGCAAATCTTATAGAAGGATAACACTCGTCGCTATAACTTTCACACTAGACCAACCTGATGTGTACAGGTAGGTCCTTGTGTTATCGCCCAGCTCCATATGTGTGGCCCTGCACTCTGGAAATAGTCCACAGAGTGATCATCCATACATAAGCAACCAGCCACAGCCATATAATAAAAACCTGCTAGAGAGGAAATATCTCACACGCCAGGAAGTTGGTTGCTCGGTGCGTTTGAGGCTGCACGGCCCTATGACCCACATTACACCAAGTCATTCAAATGACCTCTGAGGTGTTATCTCCAAACGGCAAACATGGCAGCATTACTGCCCCCTCTTTCTTGCCAAGGATACCAGAAAATATCTGACTTTGCAAAGATCCAGTCTCGCTGCATCTGCAAATTCACATTTTCAAGGTCAAATGTTGTATCGAGTATATGGGAGATAATGCTGTTACAATAAATTATGGGAATACATCTCTAAAAGAGCTCCAGCTGAATAAATCAATGGTTGAACAGTCCTCAGTGAAAAAAAAAAAAAGTAGGGACAACCTAGCATTTGGTATGGTTCGCACAGCAGCAACTTTGACGAGATTTAGAGAGAGCATCAGAGATAAGATTTTAAGAGTTAAGGTTAAAGATACAATGAGAATTACATTCACATTTAGACTGTGGACTCTAGAAGGTCAAGAGGTTAGGCCCCGTCTTGTGATCCCTCCTAAGAATCCGGTCTTAGCTTCTGGTGTGGAGCATTTTGTCCTTCTCTGACCTGGATCATCAGCAGTAAACCCATTAGAAAGAGAACACCAGATGACAAATACCCCAGGTTCATGCTGAGTATTCATCTGCCACATTTGTCTGAGTGACAAAGCATTTCCTGCTGGCAGGGAGGGTCATCTTACAGGGTTACCATGGATGTGGCCGACGGGTACGTACTATACATAAGTCATAATCAACTCCCTTGATCGCGTTGAAGACATCCTTCATCTATTACGACCATCCATGAACACATCCATCCACTGAATTCCACAGAGGCTTAATTGACGTTGTCTGGAGGGAGACACCGGCCTCAATTTCATCCCAGCGTGTGTATAAGCCCTGAGACAAGCGGTTGTACATTGACAAGTGGATAAAACTCCATAACTTAACCAGGGAGACTGGACACCCCTGGCAATCTCTTTGTTGTGTCTAAAAATAGTGGGTCCCAATGGTCTCTCTTGGAAAAAAGCAGAGGCACATTTCATTATTTCATTATATCCCTCCACTCTGATTTACATGCACACCAGAGGAAGAGTAATTTTTATCTGAGCGTCATGGCTGTGGCAAGGAGCTGTGTGCTGATCCCCAGCAGAATAGGGAGACACAAAAACAAGCCAGATATCCACTCAGTGCTTCCTGCCCTCGAGAGGCAGACATGATCTCATGTTATCCATGTTTCCCCCAAAGCATCAAGGCATGTATGCATCATGTCAATGAGACCTGGACTAGGAAATCCAGCCTTCTCAGTCACCATGTTAAATAATGTATCAAGCTAGGACCCGAATAGAGTTTAATTTGAGACGAATCCAGGATTCAGTGTTCCATCATCTTTTCTGATGAACTCAGCTTCATTCACTTGATGTTTTATTTTCCCTACATGTGATGCATACTTAAGCACTTGGATAAATTTACATATTCCCTTAGAAACTGTGTATGCATAATTCTTTATTCATCTTATTGCACTGAATCACTGCCATTGCACTGCATTACTGTGCACTTGCATTGATAGTTGCCATTGAACTGTTTGCGACCTCAGTGACTCTCCCTTTGTGCAGTCAGCACCCACGGCGAGTACATAGCAATACTGGACACACGAGTACGAGCATACTGTGCGCCACTCATTAATTACATTGTAGATCATATTGTTGTCCAGTCAAAAACAAATCAGGGCAACCGAAGCGTAAATGTATGTATCTTCTGGCACACATCAACAGGAGCTGGTTGAATTCAGAAAATTATGCGTTAGAAGAAACACACTTGGCTATTTGTGGAGAGGAGCTTTGACTGGTTACCAGAAATCTCCCAGAGAGACCTTACGTCCTGTGAGGAGGGAACGACATGTTTTCTTGCATCTCCCAGGACAATAGGTTTCCAAAAATCAGGGCCTGTTCTCATAGGTGTATTTAATCATCCTGACACTCTTCTCAAACATATTATCAATGGTGAATGTTTGCATTGAGGAGGAATCCCACAAAAGACTCCCAAAGGATTCGGAGACATCGGTCGATGTGAGTCATCGGGGGGGGGTCAAACAAATGCGGTGTGTCTGGGTGACCTTAATCACTTCCAGGTTCATCCAGGCTCGGATTTCACTTGTGTGCCTTATTTCAGGTCACTGCCTCAAAGTCAAAGTAGGGCACAGTCATTATCTGAGGGAGCATAACACAATCATCCACACAATACAATAAGGTCGGCGCAATTCACTGAAGTGTTGTCCATTACCTCTGGGCTTGAACACATGTGTGCTCCATCACAAGCAGCGCCTGTCTATATGCGTGGAGCATAGGTAATATATTGAATGCATTTGTCTGTAATACATGTGCAATTCTCCCAGATGCTTGGCTCTTTCTCTTGTGTTGAAAACAGAGAATGTAACCCCAATCACCGCAAAACACAGGCAGAGGAAAAGTGATTTGGAGAGAACACTGGAAATTCTATAGTTGGCTACAGTCTGTATACACAGGCTCTAACAAATACAAGGAAGGAATAAAAGTCAGTATGAAAGCGGTGAAATTCCTGTCTCATTGGTTTCATTTGTAAAAGCTTGCTGGAGAAACTACAATATTCTAACAGGAGAAATTGTAAAATAAGTCAGTACTTTTTTTTTTTTTTTTTGCCGGAAAAAGTTACTATTATAACCAAGTCGTAACTGCAAAGGGGTGTTAAAAGGAGCATCTCAAGGGGTGTGTGAAAAGCACCAATTTCCCTCAAAATTCATGGCGCAGCATGTCGTGAAGCCATATCACTTCATAATGACTGTCTGACCAGTCAAGCAACACAGACCTCTGCCACAAAAAACTGTCAGAATGACATGTAATAATCTGTCTGACTGATCTTGGGAATGAGTTGCTGCTCTTTTTGAAGACTGCATGCACATGAATTCTTTATGACCATCAGTGAATATCACACGCATTATTTAAGAAGACTCTTCAAAATAACCCTGATTCTATTATACTTTCATGTTTCAAGCTCTAGCTATCCTTCCACTTCATTACAGAATATGATCTCAGACATTGCAACTATATATTTTACATTACTACCTACAGTATATTAAAAGTAACATGTTATTCAGGTGAAGATATTAAAGATAGTGGAGCTGTCTCTGGTGGACAAAAGTGATTAAAAAAAAAAAGGCCTTAGAAATGTTTGCTTCTGTTTTTTTTTTTGTGGAAGTCAGTCCTGCAGTTTCGATTCAAAGAGTCGACAGTGTCCTAAAACTGGTCCAGGTGAAGATGTGAGCAATTAGAATGAGCTGTACGACGTGTGTTACCGCTGACTGGCATTAGCTTTTTAGTGGTTCACCATCTATTATTCCCTGCTAATGGCTCCATGCATACCTCCTTGCTGATACGCAACCAGTATTCATACACATCTCGAGCACATGACGTGCAGTAAATTTTCATTATGAGGAAACACTTGAAAAGCGCAGCACTAATGATAAGAAAAAAATGTAATTACTGCATTAATCGTAGAAAGTATGACACAAAGATATTAAGCTGTGGATGTAGGTGCAGTTATAACGTATAGCATTCGTGGGTCTCATACAAACTGCTTTGAATATAATCAGATATTCACGTTTTCCTCAAATCAATTTTTTTTCTTTCGAGCATTCACTTTGAACCATTTCGCTGCTCACTGGATGAACTGAGAGCACACAAAGAAAATCAGCATGTTATTGTGTATGTGTGGATTAACTTTGCACTGTGTGCATGTTTGAGCGGGATGCATTTGGGGCCTCTGCTTGTCTTTTGTGTTCCTGCCCCAGATTGAGCCTGACAGCTACGTACAATATCCTGTTACAGAACACAACTGCACAAGGAAAGAAGACGAAGCATCAAATGCTTCGGTTCAACAGTCCTCCCGTAACGCGCAAACCCTTCGCAGTCATCCAGCTTATGCCACGCAAAACTCTAATTAGTCAATGGGCTGATCTCATTAGTCAAATGCTTTTGTTGCAGGTGTCCAGTCCGAGTTGAGAAGATTGCCAGAGGCATAAGGTTAGAGAGGTGGGCTTAGGAAACCAATATAAACGACTTAATGGCTTATATGCAGCCATGCTTACACGCTGAAAGTAATCAGAGGTATTGCATTGCCACAGTTACTAAACAGACATCTAATTGATAAATTGCAATGATGAGCATTCAAATTTAGCGAACGAGAGCGAACGTCTCTTACAGAAGGTACGACGCCACGTGCAAATGAGCAACTGTTTCTTTATTTGCCAATCATACAACATAAGACAGAAGAGAAGGGGCTCGCCTCTATTCTGTAGTCAGAAGAGGTCAGCACACTCGCCGTGCAGTGCTGAAGTGTTACATTTACCCCAGAGTAGATTTCCGGGTTCATAGTGTGTGTGTCATCACACTGAGGAACAGGCAGATTCAAACACAAGTACTTATGGAGATATCCCTCATGGGATGCCTTCTCACGGCTGGATATGGTATGTCCACTGCGCCAGAACAAGGGGTGTTTAAAATTCAGTGATTAGCGCAGTGTCCAGTTAATTTTAACAGGGTTTGCCTTGGGACTAATCAGGAATTAAGAGTCGGCATCTACTTTTAATCGCTTTCTTTACGCATTCATGGGGGATACTGTCAGGATAGAAAAAGGCAATTGTCTGCGGTCTCCCGATTATCCCCTGCAAAAGCCCATAATCTGGCTGAAAGTACTTAAAGAGTCAAGCAGCAAAATAAACAACATTGATTATCATCCCACTGTTCTTTTTTTTTTTTTTTTTTTCTCCCCAAACTGGACCCTGCAGAGAGGGAGGGAGTTTAAGGCTAAGGTTGCGCCTTCCCCCATCAGCGCCATCTGCTTGGGCAAATGTTAAGGCAGGGTAAATACCCCCTGAGTCCTCTGTTCAAACCAGATTATCAGCTATTCTAAGGAGACGGACGAGCATCTTATCATCTCCCAATCTCTTTTACAAAAGCAAATCAAGAATTCTGTACGAGGATTACCAGGATTAAGGAGGACACAGACGTGGCTCTCCTTGGACAATGTCTTAAGTTGATGCCTTTCAGTCTGGCCACCTTCAGCTTGCAAACATGCAACGTCTGCATCCTGTCGTGGCATCGTCCCTATCGCGCGTTTATTTGCTTAAGATAAAACATCACATCCAGGAATGATTATTCTTATCGTTAACATGTTGCCACACAATACATCCAGAACAGGTCAACAGTATTCAAATCCATTCATTTTTGACCCGTTGGAAACTGAAGTCATTAGACCAACAGCTCAGTCACACTTCAGAAAAGAGCCTCTGCTTTACACAACATTGACAGGATCACATAGTGTTGAACAATGACCCACAGTGGGACGTGGCTAGGTTTGAAAACTGCATTTATTAGCCACAGCAGCATGATAGATTGCTAGAGTTTTTCCACTGTATGCTTCAAAGAGGGTAAAATGAGGGACGAATTTCAACGCAAACAACCTCAGTGTGGCTGCAGATGTCTGCTGAATGCAGATGCACCACCAGTGACCTGGGAGCTCAAAAAACAAACAAACAAAAAAAAACTTAGCTAAATTCAATTTTGCCCTCTCTTTACTTGTCTTTGTGTTCAGGGAGGATTAGTGTTAAATCTAGATGGGCAAAACTAAGGTCGAAACCATGTGATTAGTTGAAAGAGGGTGGGGTGAGGGTGACGGGGAGGGCGGGTGTCTCCTAAAGAATGCTTGTAAAGCTCACTTATCCCTGCTGTAATAACTGGAGTAACACACATTCAACAAAACAATCAAGCACTGACAAAAGCACATGCCAAAGCACCAGCAACTACATCTGCAAACATTCTGTCATGAAGACGTTATTAATCCTACGCCACAGATCACCGTAGATTTCTCTACCTGAGATATTTTAAGGAACGCAGAGACAACACTGTCTTGCAGGGCACACCGACAAACCATATGCTCCTTGCACACGATCAGCAACTACTGCTTTAGATCACACTTTTAACAAGGAACAAACAATTGTACAAGCAATCGATGTTCCTCAGATCCCCGCTCCACAGTCACACCTCGTTTAATCAACAGAATTGTTTTCAATGAAAACAATCTCCGGGCTGTAGAGCTACTCAGTGTCTCAGAAAGAACCACTCGGCGGGCTTCCACACTGATTTGATTGTTGCACACACAAAGGTAGCTAGACCACCGCAGCTATGGGGGATGATTGAATTATTCAGTTTGGCAGAGATTTGGCAGCAATTGTGTGGAGTGTTGCCTTGAGTGGAGTGCAGCAGAAAGACAGCATCTTCTTGTTTCCTGCACCACTGCACAGCACATGCATAAATAGCCCCTGTTTAAACAGTCAGCATCGCTTCAGGACAACTTCACATCATACCCCTGAACATGCTTGCTGCTTGGCTAATTGACCTACACCTCCCCATAGACGGTCTTAACATTAAATGCCTCAAATTCAAGCATTTGTCATATTTACATATATATATATATATATATATATATATATATATATATATATTAAAAAAAAAGAAGCTCATTTTTTAGTAGGAGTCTAAAACCGCCAAATACAAGTTCAGTGTTTGAGGCACCTTTATGTATTTAATATCACCACTAAAAACATACAGATGTGTTAACATTTTTATGAGGGTACGAGTCGCTGCCAAAATCACCATTCTCAAATTTGCAACTCATAAAAAGGGGAAGAGAAACGAATCCGTACGGACTTTCCATCGCTGATTTCAAACAAGTCTAGAGAAGTAAAATACCCACAGTGGTGCTCATATTACTCAGTGCACGTTGCATTTGAAAAGTTAGCTGAGACAGCACCTTCAGCGCTCGTTTAGTTCAAACAATCTGTAATCTCGACTTGCTATTCTATACTGCCTGAAGTGGATGACGTTGATCTCAGCATAGAACGTGAGTGACGTGTAAAATCAATGTAAAGTGAAGAGGGAAAAAAAATGGTTTTGCCATATTGATAGCTCCTTTGCAACATTATCCACATGAATAAGGAATATGTTCTAGCTTTGTGTTACATTTATCAGAGGGACATAACAGATAACAGGGTGAGGTACTGATTGCACTGATTGAATTCTCAAGGTTGTGGGAAGTCACTGGAGCAGCCATGTCCACTTTTTTTTTTTCCAGAATGGTGAACTTTATAGGCGGTTCTTGATCCATCTTACAGCTTATTATATGTAATTGATAATAAACATGTACGCTTGATAACTGCAGTGCATCCATAGGTTGCAAATGCTGCATGTAGCAAGCTTTACTGAAGATGTGTAGGCATACTATGAATGGTAAAATAAAGAAACTGGAAAAAAATAAATAAAAAAATACAATTAATGAACACCATATGGATAGCCTCAACCCCCACAGCAAAATGAATTGCTACGCGTGTCTGTGCGAGCCCTTGTGTGTGGGTCTATATATTTCTCCATCTGCAGACATATCATTGCATTATATGTAATCAAACTTACTACATATGACTAGCTTCCTGGCCTGTTAGTTGAAATTGAATACTGTGTTCTCATAAATCATGAATCAATCTGTCAGCAAAGAAACTCTGGAAACACTTCCCTCAGTGACATACTGTAATACAACCACGGGACAACCTTTAAAAGTCATTTTATAGACGATAAAAATCGCAGGGAATGCACTTAATGTGCGCTGACCAAGATCACAAGCGCACGCTGAGACCCGTAACAACTGCGCATTTCTGTGGGAACAGAGGAGCAACAATGAAACAGTCCAAAGACATACCGAAGACATTTTCTGTTATAAACCGGACTCCTGCTTTGACTAAATCTTTTTCCTTTCCTCCCAGCCCTCCTCTCTCATCTTTGCACTGCGAAGCAGAAGAAAAATCCATTTATCGCCTATTCTATCTTCATGCACAAATGTTAAGACTCATTAATGCTGTGGCTTTGTTGGAGTTTTTTATTTATTTATTTATTTATGGCTCATTTGAAAACATTTCATTTCCTAATTATGCATAACATGAAAAATCAAACCATAATTTATCTAGCTCAAAGAGATACAACTACCTTATGATCTACTCCAGATCTCTGTTTTTAAGTAAGAACGAGGCATTTAGCAGGTTTACATTTGTCTATTATTAGAAAGCTGACATTTATGCACTCTCTATACGAGAATGCTCTACTTGAGCGTGCACCATTTTCTCAAATCACCAAGGACACTTTCCCCGAGGGAACTGATTAGCTCTCTCTCAGTTTTAAAATATGAAGTAACTTTGATAAGCAATTAAACATTTTCTGTTGTCTCTACTCTGGCTTTGTTTTATGCCTTTCAAGTCTGTATTTTTGGATCAAATCCACAAAAACACTGAATAACACAATGTTAGAGCGACGGTTATTGTACCTTCTAGCATCAATCTTCCTTTCAGATGTGTAACACCCTGTGTTTGTGCACTACTGTACATCATAATAGCAGGGTTATCGTTATCAAATGATCATTATCAGCTCTCATGGAGGAGAAAAAAAAGAAAAAAAGAAAAGTTGTGTTGTTCCAAAAAAAGCTTCCGTTATGCTGTTTTCTGTCTGTGCACTTCAAAGGATGTGCTCCCACCAAATTTCCATAACTTTTTATCTGTAATCTGTTCCTAATGAGCAATGTACATCTACACCATTTCTTCATTTATTTCTCCCAGTCAAGTGCTATATTGTTGCAAAATGTAGAAGAAAAGGAGGTATGGGCAGTTTTTCTATGGCTGAAATGAGCCAATTAATGGTGTCCAAACCAACACAGCCACACACACTTCTGCAGGCCACAGCCTGTTTGACCCATACTATATACTCCTGGCTATCTGTATATGAGAAAAACAAATTATTATTCTACAACATGTGTTTTTGCCTCATTTTAGTCTCACTGTTCTCACCAAGTGCAGAAAACTGAGCGGACTGAGTGATGCAGACTAATGTTGAAAGCTCAAAACAATGAATAAGAAGAGTCGTCAAAATATGCAATACAATGCAAAAGACTTTAATAAATTTCAGAAGCGCACACATACATAAACAAAACATTTACAGTTTTCTCCACACTTGGCAAATCAAAGTCAATTACAAAGATCATGTAAGGTGCATATTGTACTTCACATTGAATAAAAGTGAGGTTGTCTGTCTCTCTTACAAGGACAAAAGCTCTCCCCCATGTATGAGTTTTTTTTTTTTCTTTTCCCCAAAGATCAGGCAAATCTAATCATTACACAGTGCTAGGATGCTATGTATATTTCATACTGTGGCTCCTACGCAGTATTGAATACATTTGATACCATAATTACATGAATATACCTCCTTCAATAATAACAACCTGTCTCACAAAGAGGCGACACACATAAAATTAAAAGCTTTAAAATAGACATAGTCTGTGGAACCATGGCATATTAAGACTGGAGCAAAATCAAAAAGGCTTCTGGCCGGCGCAGTAATTTCATTTAAGTATACACAGTCTCTCACAAAAGAGGGGAAACAGCCCTGGTCCAGTCCATCAGTACATTTCCAACTGACTACACAGGCTATGTCCATTTTAATGACTCTAATTCTATGGTTATATGTATGTACTGTAGGTGCCTTTTAGGCCTTACCTATCAAAGCAGTCAGTAGCTTACCAATTAACAGGACTATTGAACAACGACGCTGCTAACCCATCAAGCCAGTTACTGGTGTATACTGTAGAAATTATTCTAGTCAGGACATACTGTACCATAATGATTCTATTGGTGTAGAAATAGCAGAGACAAAATGATGCTCTGAACAAAAGGCCTACGAAGTAGTAAGTGCACCATAGTGGAATTTCTGTCAAATGCTCACTTATTGCTGTTTTCAAACTGGAGCCTGGATTACCTTTTCATTTTGGTGTTCCGTGTTTTTATCATCAGAAAATTTCTTTTGTCAGTGTAAATAAGTGCGCAAAGTCAAGTCATTTTTGCTTAAGCCCACCAAGTCATATTAAAGACTGTCTGAGGATTATTACTATTTTTTTTTTTTTTTTTTTTTTTTTTTACCATCTGGAGTCGTTTTAATATGGATCTCACAGGTTAAATCACTTCCGACTTAGGAATTGAAAGCGACACACAAAAGGTTAGGCTTAGTGCTCTTCAAATCTGCCCTACATAAACAGCTTTTGATTATAACCCCAGGAGTTAGTCCCTTGTGATTGTGGCTTAGCTCAAAGTATTAAACTTGTCCTACCATTCCTCCCAGTCTAATAACAGCATGGTGATCAGTAGCACAGTTGTAAAGCTCTACAAATGTGGTCGTATTGTGGGGGCCATGCATATTTCTGTAACATTAGCCACACTCTTCACTAACAATGCTATCAGTGGCATCAAAAAGTGGGACAGAAAGAGGCGAAAGTAGACAGAAAAAGGTACACTGTGATGTGGGCTCAATACTAATGTAAGCCTACGGGGTTGTAGACCTTGCAGCATAAATACATTAGAAGTCATTAGTTCCATGAGCAAGCCCAGATAGAGCAACGTCAAATTATAAAAAAGTCAGAAAGTAAGAAAATAAATTGGCCACCAGGCAGTTTTGAAAACAAGGCAAAGAAATGGAATCAATAAATATAAACACCATCAACTCTGTGATAGATATACATACATACATATAAACATACTTTACAGATCTACTGACTGTATTTGACACCTATTTTACAGAGTGGGTGCTGGAGTGGGACATTTTTCGAGGAGGGTTCAGGGCATACAGTATCATCCTCACTGACACAGGTAAGTAATAGCATAGGACTCAAAGCATTTCAAACTTCCAACAGATTCACAGGAGGAGCTTTGTCAAGTTTCAGGCAGGCAACATGAAGCGTCTCTCTTTTTCTGAGATTTTTTTCCCCCCTCCAAGTTCATCTTTTCTCTCGATTGTATGAAGAGGTGGGGTTTGAGGCTGTAGAGACAGTAAAGTACTTGTTTCACCTCTTCAGTTCTCGCCTTCCTTCTTTCCTCCCTCTGCCCTCTCTCTCTCTCTTTTCTCTCTTTTTCTCTCTTTAGGTAGTGGGAGCTAGAGATTGATTTTAATCCTGTGGGAGCGAGCTGTACCTGTGCCACAGAGTGTGCCATAGTGTGGTGGTTTCAGTGCCGTCTCCTGAAATATAGAGAGACAGACAGATATAGGGAGATTGTAGTTACAATATCATCGAGCTCTGAGCAGCCTAAGCTGTAGCCTTATCAGTGTGAGGCTACGCTGAACACTGAATAAAAAAATCTCTGAAGAGAGTGTAGAAAGATAAAAAAAAAAAAAAAAAAGCATTCTTCAAGGCACGGCTGGCAATCAAGTCATTATCTTGTCAGGTTTCCTTGAAGAATGCTACAGGTGTCATAAGTTTGTGCATTTTTCCTGTACTTATCAGAGCATGCAATCTTATCCAATTATCACTCCCGATTTGTCTTTTTGTCTCCCACCACACTAGTGCAGCACTCTTCATTTCCCCTCAAAAAGCCATTTGGATCAATTTAGGCCCACTCTTTCTTTCGGACCCTTGCCAGTGGGTCCTCTGATATGTACAGAATATGACATTTTGCTGTTCCTCAGGAAGTTAGCAACACATCTGCCAGTGTCTGAATCAGAAAGAAGCTGACCTAACAGTGCTCACATTAGCAAGGCACAGTGATTACAGATGCAATGATGCAACAGAAATAAAATTCAAAAAAAAAAGACAAACAAAACCAAAAAGAACTAAAACAACACAATGAGAATAGAATAAAAAAGATCAAATCATAATCAGTTGCTAGGATTTAATACTAGCATCAGACTTGATTAACAACCCTAGTTAGCCTTTTAACATCATGGCTTCTACCCCTGGCTATGCACCCACTATGAGTCAGCACAAGCGCTTTATCATCAGACCATGGGTGGCTAGTGTGAAAGGCCCATTCCTTCACCCACACAAATAAATCACAATATGCAAAAATTTTGTTCACAGCTGCTCTCGTTATCCAACGCAATCACATTATGATCTTTTTTTATGAAGATAATACCTTAAATTGCCTTTTAAATAAGGAAAAACAACACTTATGGTCTAAAGGTTATTTAATTGAACTATAATGCATGCATACGTGATACTACAAAGCCACTAACAGCAGTTTCTCCAATACTAAGTCATAGGAGGTTAGTTTTGTTAAGCAGTGACCCTTTGTGCTCCGTGGCCCCAGAATTATGGGCCAAACAAAAGAATGTATTAGCCTTTTTACTCCTTGCATATTCATGGTGATGTCTGAGATCACTCAAGCAGGGTGATCCTCGTTTGATCTGCCTCCGCTAAAGCATATACTCTCACAAGAGCTCCTCATCACTGGAGGCACACTGACCTCTAATATCATGGGGGTAGGGGTTAAAAGAAAATGATGAGATGCGTAAAAACTGAGGATAGAAGGGAGGAGAGGGAGGAGGTTTGCATTTGCAAGTACAGCTCTCGCTGTATAATGAAGCCATATGGTGGCACAAATCTGTAGTCTCTGAAGTATTTTTACAAGCTTTACTCTTTATCGGCTACATCTGTAAAGTCCCCTGAAAACATTTTGGTGACCTTCAACCATAATCATCTCTTCTTGTTATTCCATGGGTAGGTTTTTTGTCTTTGTTTTATTTTCAGCTGCCTTACTCGTGTGGGAGGGTGCGGGGCAGCGAGAGATCACTGTAAAGGCACTAAAGCACTGTCTGTCACTTTGATGAATCAAAAAGGAAAACACGACAACCTGCCTATGATCTTTGCTTTTGGACTTCTGGTATTAGGTCCAGGCTCAAGAGAGACCGAATAGCTGGCAGTGACAGACCGAATGCAGCTTTTGTTTTAACAGGAACACTTGAAAATGATCTCTACAAATTCTAGAGTGCTCAAATATTCTCTTGTCACCTCCTCTGATAAAAGCAACAACACTTTTTTTTTTCTTTTTTTTTTAAGAAGTGCTGTTTATAAGTGTTTTTCCTTAGACTTTGAAAATAGACTTTCTTTAAAGAAGCATAAAGATGAAATCAAGCAGAGAGGAGATTATAAACGAATCTCAACAAACAGGACTGCTGGTCAACTATTGTCATCACCACGTCAGATCCTGAGAACGTGACTCACCCAATGGATAGTACGTGGCATCACTGATAATCTTTAAGGATGGCTGCCTTTTTTCTCCTTTCTTATCAGCCTCATTCGAAACCTAATTACAGTGATTTTAATCATACTGTATTATGAGTGATTAACCCTTTAGTGCATTTAATTAACCTTTGCAGCCACCAACTCTCATCAGGCAGAGCTTCATGCTACTTTTTTTTTTCCACGACACAGGCTTTAAATAAGCACACTTAAAACTTGTGGGAAATCTAATGTCTAAAGTGGGAGGCATCACTTGTCAATTGCTCAAGGGGACAGAAAATTTTGGTGTATTATCAGCTTAACATCACTGAAGATATGGTTGGTGAGTAGAACCAATGACGGCAATTTTCTTTCTTGATAATATTCAAATGCTGAGAGTGTGTATGACCGTGTTAATCCTGACCTCTCTCAGAGCAAAGACCAACTGTACCTAGAAAATAATCAGATACACACATAGCCTCTGATATAGCGAAACATACGATTTGGGAGGATGTTTGCTAATCATGTATTCATTGATTTTAAATTATTCGCACAAAAATACTCCACTCTGATCAGCAGCATAAGTGAAAATCAGTTTAAATCCTTGATACATGAAATTCATGACAGATAATAATTCAGAATTGTAGAACACAGACTGAATATTTCTGCATATTTCAGAGCAGACGCCACCAGTAAGAGGGGAAAATCACTCTGACAACTCGTCAGAGTGTCGTATAAACACATTATGAATTAAATCTTTGGTACCAAGGGCATGTAGTAGGCTTATGTATAATGTACTATGGCAGAGCATAGCTTTTAACCAGGGTTTCAAATAAAAGGTGGATGAAGGGAATGACTATCAACCCTGTGTGGGTGTCTTCATAAATTATCCGAAGCACAATACTTCATGGGATCAACAGTCATTTACCAAAACTATGCCACGGGGAATTTTAACGCTTGCTCGATGTCACACAGAAGCGTATTGGGAGCAAAAAAAGCCAGAAATGAGCCAAAGATCTGAAAACTGTCTGCAATATGAGGCTAGACGCAAACAAAAGCAAGCACCTCATCAAACAAAATCAATTATTGATGCAATATCATGAAACTGACCCAGAATTGGATGAATGGCAGTTGTGATAATTATGATCAAAACAGTAACACAAATGAAAGCCACTGAAACCAAGCAACAACCAAAAGCCCCCAAAAATCGTAAAAGAAACAAAATAAAAATAAATAAAAAAATAAAAAAATAAATTAAAAGGAATTTGTTGCAAAAGCCAGCAAAATCAACAGGATGTTTGACACTGGGTGAAAACTATGGCAACACACATCTCGCTATGAGTAAATTAATCAGCCTTGATTCATTCCACTGTGCTGGTGATAGCAGATTAAATATCAACATGTATGTACTCTGTCATGCACTAGTGATACAATGATTGCGTTCTTCTGTCCTCTCTAACACAAACTACAACAGATCACAGATGCAATCTCTTGTTGTGATGTCATTGCATCCTCTCGTATGTGAGCTAATTTGAAGAATGTAAAGGATGTGTATCTACGTATGTCGTTTATTACAATAATTGGGGTCATTAAAGTGGAGCATTTATGGGCTAAATGCAACGTCGGCCTGGCAGGCTTTTTTATGGACTACTGCTCCCTTGGTGTTTAAGTATATTGGTCTCAAGACTCTGCATCACCTTGATCCCTGTGACCCCCTCCCCCGCCCAAAGCAGTACTCAGTCTTCCCCACGGCGCTCTGCTCTGGCTGTCAGCACTGAGCAAGGCCACCTCTCCTTACCTCTGATTTACATTTATTTCCCTCGCCAGCTCTTATTTATTGGGGCACTTCGCATTTGGCACATATCTCTTAGGGAATCATAAGCCCTTTGCTGTACCTTGGCATTCAAATGAGCTTCTCTCCCACAAAGCCTCACTGGCACAGTTGAGGCAGCACTTAATATTTTCAGGACAGAAGCCACAAAAAGTGGGATTATTTATCAAGCTGTTTTTACATGTCAAAAGCACTTTTTTTTTGTTTTGTGCTATTACCTGTACACTTTTTGCCAAAATGAATACCTGATCAAGTAAGTAGCCCTTGTCACTCTGACTGCCATATTTACTTATTTTCATGGCTTGTTTGAATGTGTCGATCAAATATATTAGCACACAGCTTCATTCGCCCTTGACCTCAAACGCATCAGTAGAGAGTTCAATCATCGCCGCCTATCCCAGGCTCTTCTAAATCAGGCTACATTGCCACCAACCACTCACGCTGAAGTTTAAAATAGCTAGCCATCATAATTTCACTGCTGCCACTACTCAAGCTTTTGAATATGAAATTAACCTGCACATGTAATTTTGTAAATGATTATGTAATTATGGTTGCTTATGAAGGAGGATGAATACATGAATTAATAACAATCAGTACAGTGAAAGGTTTTGCTGCATTAATTGCGACAAATTATGTTTCCTCTCTGTCATTTTTTCATTTCCTTTTCAAGTCTTAAGTGCAAATGACATTCATGTAGACATGGTCATGTTCTGTGTGGGAAAATCCCCTGGCTCCATGCTGCCACCCTCCCCCTTTCACATCACCTACCATGGGACAGCAAAGGGAGTGTGAGTGGGGACTAGTGTGGGTGGGTTTAAAAAGGAAGTCATGAATTACCTGTCGGGTGGTGATTTGCCCTGCAGTCTTGAATCCCCCCTGACAGCTGCACTCTGAGACACTGTATGGGTCGGAGCTAGTCGATGAGCACTTGGAGAGTGAGTCACAGCCCACCACGAACGTGTTGTCCAAGGGGAGCTCCTGGATCACATGGTGTTTCTTTGGGGCCACTGGGGTCTCTGGTTTGATTTGAAATGTAGGTTGAGGGGACGCGGACTTGTAATGCTTGGCTAAGTCTGGGCTATCGGGTTTGAAGGTGGTGGGCGTGGTGGCCCAGTTGTACTTCCCCATGGTTTGCTCCTCTAGCTCCACAGGGAGATCCAGTGTGCCATTAACATGCTCATGGGTGGGGTCGTCAGGCTTAGATTCATCTATGGTCACAAAGTTCAGGAGGAGGCTCTTGGGGGATCGCTTCTTCCTCTTCTTCTTTTTCTTGATCTGACGGTTCTCTTGGTTGGGTGACACCCACTCGCCACTCTGCTTGCCCTTTTGCACCACTTTGTGTCTGGGTGTCTGCCGGCAGCGCACCAAGGCGGTCACAAATATCACCAATATGACAGTCATGGTCCCTGCTATGATAGCTATGACAACAATCACATATCCGTTGGCTTGAGGTGTTACCTCACTGTCCCCTATGTTACGGTCCAGGGGTGTCTCCATGCTTTTTCGCAGCTGCTCTTGGATAAAAGTAGCATTTGACACAGTGTCATTGACAAACAAGTGAATCAGTGCTATAGCATGTAATGACTCAGGTTGGCCTAGATCTTTGACCTTGACTACAAGCCTATGCAGCCCCTGATCAGCTGCCACTATCTTCTCCTGCAGGGTTATGTTACCCGTTGTTTTGTCGATGGAAAAGAGACCTCGAGGGGAGACCCTAGATGTGATGATGATGCTGCTGATTATACTGTACTGCAGCTCAGCATTCATACCTGTGTCATTGTCAATGGCAAACACTCTGGTGACCACAGCGCCAGGGGTGGTGGTGGTTCGCACTAGGTCATATGAGTAATTGGAGGAGGGGATGACGAACACGGGGCGATTGTCATTTACGTCGACTACATTGATAGTGACCTTCGCATAGGAGGAGCTTGGGGGTTGCCCTCCGTCAACTGCCTTGACCATAAATGTGTAGGAGCTTTGCTGCTCCCTATCAAAGGTGATATTGGGTTTGATCACCCCAGTTTGAGGGTCGATGATGAAATTATCTTTCCCGTTCAAAATGGACAGCGTTATAACAGCATTATCTCCCGCATCTGCGTCCGTCACTGTGATTAAGCCCACAGTTCCGTAGAGAGGCAGGTTCTCAGGCACATAGAAGTTGTACTCAGGGTGTGTGAAAGCTGGGCTGTTGTCATTAAGGTCCTGGACGATTAGCCTGACGGTGACATTGCTCTGTAGGGATGTGGAGCCGTTGTCCCTCGCTATGACAGTGAATGAGTACCTCTCCTGCTTCTCTCTGTCCAGTCGTTTGCCAACAGAGAGGATTCCTGACCGTCTGTCTATGTTAAACCCATCAGGTGCATCAGGGCCAAGAGTATAAATAATCTCAGCATTATGTCCGCTGTCTGCGTCAGTGGCACTGATTTTTATTAACTGTGTAGAGGGGTCATTGTTCTCCGGTATGGAAAGTTGGATTTCCGGCTGGGGGAAGATTGGTGCATTGTCATTCTCATCCTTGATTTTAATTAAAACCATAGCTGAAGTGTTCAAAGGAGGCGTCCCCCTATCCGAGGCCACTATCTTAATTGCATATTCTCGAGTCGTCTCATAATCTAGGGGGGCGGCTGTCTCTAGTAAGAACTGATCATCAAAGACAGGCTTCAACCGGAAAGGAACATCATGGTCAGTGTAGCAAGCTACTTTGCCATAAAGATCTGCATCCTTGTCAGTAACAGTAATTAGGGCTATTTTGGTGTTGAGGGGCGCATTCTCAGACAGCAGAACAGTCCCATTAACCAGGTTGATAATGTAGCGAGTGTCTATGGAGGGAACATTGTCATTAACGTCTGTTACATTAACAATCACTGTTGCTCTGGAAGGGGTGGAGCTGCCGTCGCTGGCCAGGACGATGAGTTTATGAACAGGAGTTACTTCCCTGTCCAGTGGCTGCTTCACAGTGATCATTCCTGTAGAGCTGTCAATGGCAAAGTGACGTTTGGTCGAGGCAGAGATCTGGTTGCTGAAGGCAAAGTGGATCTGTGCGTTGGATCCCAGGTCGGCGTCCGTGGCGTGAAGCTGAGCAACCGATGTCCCCATGGGGGCGTTCTCTGGCACGGTGACCTCCAGCTCACTGTCCTTGAAGATGGGACGATTGTCATTGACATCAGAGATGGTGACTTGCAGAATGGCAGTGCTGGACTTGGGAGGGTTGCCACCATCTTCCACCTTTATCTTCATGACGAAGGTGTCCTTCTGCTCGCGATCCAGGTTCTGCTGAACGATAAGCTGTGGCCACTTGTCACCTTCGGGAGTCTCAATGATGTCTAAGCCAAACTCGCTGACACTCTGCAAAGAGAAAACATATTTCCAGTTAGTTTGAATCCTTTTTCTCCAAAAACTTATGATTATTACATAAACTATGAAAGAGTTGTTTTTCCTCATATACCCAGAGTCTCAGGAGAGAGAGTTTCATAAATTGGGCAAATAGAAAAGCCCTCTCTTTATAAACAGACTTGACAGACATATTAATTTCATAAGTAGGAATATCACATTTTCACTTAGGTAATAACAAAGAAAGGTGCAGTGATATGGCACTAGATTATGTGGTCTTGGTCATGTTTTTGTTCTTAGAGTGTAGATTTTTCAGTTGTCTTAGAAAGCCAAACAGCCTGTCGAGATATTTCCTCAGGCTACTCAGGTTCATTTGTAGTCTTTCTTAGGATCAGGCTTTTAGGCAGTGATGAATGTCAAGAGCAAATTAAACAGCCCGGTACATTCTTAAACAAGGCAGCTGGTTCTTGGCTCTGCTCAGCTCATCTCAGTTGGGTACCCGTAAATCAAAAGCACTTTCAAACATGCTAATCATCAGCTTGTTTCAAAGTTTCAGTCACTTCTTACATACACTGCACAATACACGCCCTAAAAAGACTGCAAATTCCAGTTAAGTGATCCTTTTTATAAATGTGACTAATAAGTGTATATTGTGCATATTGTATATTGCATGTACAACTACAGCTTGAGGGGATTCATTTGGCTCCTCATCAGTTTTCTTCTGCCTTCACTAAAATAAGATTTCACTCCACCTTCCTATCTTGTGACAAGTTAGAATAGAGCCAGCAGCCTCGTAATGTGTCGACGACATTACAGGAGAGAGAGACAGCTGGAAAAGGAGACACACCAATAAGCTCCCATTTATATACACTACAAGACCAGATCACCACAGATTAAGAGGAGGAGAGTGAAAAATCCTGCCTATTAGAGTGTTTTTTGCTCAAGAAGGGCTAAGTCTAGGCAAAAGTAAAGCCGGAGGAAAATGAAAACAAATGCATAAGTAATCCCCACGAGAAACCAGAGGAACTGGCACTGGCTGTTACGAGTAATTGCCTTCCACCCCCAAAAAACTAGCACTAATATTTACAGTGTCAGATGCAGTATGGTATGGATCCGCACACGTTTTCAAATTATAAGAGAGAGGAAGGAAATTAAGGAAGAGGGAGAGACAGATAGAGAGGGAGAGAGAGAGAGAGAGAGAGAAAGAGGGAGACAAGTGGCAGAAAAGGAGAGAAGGAGAGAGTAGGGGGAGGAAAAAAAGAAGATCAAGCCCATGAATGAGCTGCATGCACATTATGAAACAAAGAAGCCCTTTGAAGCTCTTTCAGTCAGAAGCAGTTTCATGGTAAAACAAGAAAAAGCATCCTACTTAAAGAGATAAGCTTCATGCTGCACATAATGTTGGAAGAGATTACTCTGTCTAGGCACAGCTATCAAATGAGATTAAGATATATACATTCTCCCCCTTCAAGGGAGGAACATTTCAACCAAATTGTGAGCACAAGAGTCCTCAGTAGGTTTCAGAATCTAGACCCGTTCTTGTGCCAACGCAGTGTTGTAGTCGAATCAAGAAAACGTGCAGCTGCAGCATGTAAATTATTGTGTACTCTGAAAAATTGCTTGCCGAGGGAATGTTGTCAACATGTCAAGTGATTGACAGAACTACTTAAAACAGCCAACACTGCAGCAATGATCTTTCAGACCTTATTTTGTGATCCTTCTGGCAAGCAGAAGTCATATAGGGGTAAGCAGACATGGCATATAAAAGTATGTGTGGAAATGTAGAGGAAAAATGCCTTATGGATGAACTGTGCTGAATCTTTATGCACATTGCTGAACTATTTCTGTCATGACTGAAAGGTCCAAGACATTATTCTGGGGGATCTTTTGCTAAGCACTACTCCATCCGCACAGAGCTCCACAATCCTCAGTTGTTTGAATAGTTCACAGATTCCGCACAGTAGCTGAATATCTGCACACTGATATTTGGCAAAGCCTGATGTTAATAGTTGGATGTTGAGTTAGGGATGTGTCAAAGGGAATGCTGCACGATGATTTATGAGCTAGCATTTCCTCTATGCTTTTGTCTTGGTTTCACACAATTTTACAACTGACAAGACAACGCTCAGCGCATTTCAATAAGTTGAAGAGAGCTATCTCTCAGGCTGTGCATCCTCCTGAATGCAGAATGAGTCTGGTGGATTGTGATAAGATCTAGGGCAGGCTAAGAAAAGGCCAAATACTAGCATGAATCACTCACTGGAGAACCTAAGGCTGAGTGAGAAGGACAAAGTTCTCTAAACAGCTAAATGTGCAAATAATACCATGCCTCACTCCTCCATCACACATATACTGTACAGGTAAACGTCTTCTTGAACTATGATGACTCACCATTCATTCCCACATTACAGGGTCACAGGTACCCTCAGTCATCAGAGAGGGAACAGGGTACTATATATGTGGAAAGAGTACGGTACAAAATCTAATCAGAGCTTGCTAATTTAAATGAAAATGACTGAGGGACACTGACAGAAGCAGAGGTGGCTGATGATGAGGGATGGATGACTGTGAACCCCGTCCGGCAGACAGTGCCTCAGATTATCAGTGGATGCATCTTTCAGTCAAGTTGATGACCTTATTAAAACTCAGAGGAGACTGAGATTGGGCTGTGAATATGTCAGGAGGACTATAGTTACAGTGATGCCCATGGATAGGGCTAACTGGGGAGGGCTATTCATCACAAGCTATAGCACCTCTTTATAATGCTGATAGAAACTCACTCTCTCTGTCTCTCTCTCTCTCTCATTCCTCCCACATTTTTTCTCTCCATCCCTCATTCCCCTTTGCCCCTGGCCATGATCTCATGCATATAATTAAGACAAAAGAAGCTGGGAATTGTTTGTCGTTTTTTTTTTTTTTTTTGTCAACCACTAGAAGAGGATAATGTGTCAAAATCGGATGCTAATGAAAACTGGAAATGCTTGACAGGGAGCTCTCTACCCAGAAATCCTATTCACTGCCTATAGGCAGCATGCAATGCATTAATCAAATTTCTCTTGCTACTTGGGAATGGATCTTGAATAAATTTTGCATCCTCAAAATGCAAAGTTAGAATCAGTTTAGGGAGCAAAATTATTCAAGCTCAGACTTGAAGTACCAGCAAAAAGACCACTCCATCCACTCAAGAATTTTAGGTATATTTCAGATAGACACGTAGCAACCAAGTTGATTGCAAAATACCAGAGGAAAAACCTCGGAAGGTGGTAAAAGGTTAAGTTCAACAGTCCTCCAGATTGCCCAACCAAAATGCAGACATCCACTTCATCATGTAGTTTATCAGTGAGGAATAGCCCAGCCAGCAGCAGAACATTGATCTACACGAAATGACTTGGACAAGACGCCCACTTCAAATGTGTCTGAAGATGCTCACACAGATGCATTTTGGATTAATGTAGTGTGTGAGGCTGCAAACTCATACATCACTGGAATAAGAAAGGTTGCCAGTATTTGTGAACAATGAAGATCCAAAGCGAAACCATCAATGGACTCTCCTTTAGTCCTACGCATGTTTCCGTGTTAGCCTCTGAGTGTTATCCTGTGAATATGTAACATGATCAGATCTGCTTTCACAGGAGATCATCCTCCACCCATGCATGTGATTGCTTTCTCTGACCTTGACCATTTCTTAGGACGCCTTCTCTGCAGTTCAGGTGACGTAACACGCCACTGCACAACACTGATGGCAGAATTTCACTCAAACTGTAATTGCCAGCCATTATGTGTGGTGCAGGAGCACTGTGTAGGATGAAATTACCTGTTGTCCCCCTAAGTGTTAGAAAAGGACAAAGTTGTAAGAAAAAAAGAAAAGGCTACCATGTTTCTTTTATTTGTTCTGTATGTTGACAACTCAGGCATGGCTACATGTGGAGTGGCAGACCATTGAGTGTGGCTCACTGTGCTACACAATGGTAGCAATTTCAGCACCGTGCCCCGTACAACACAAGAAAACTGGGCAAACTATCATTCTGAGGGAGCTTCTGAGACAAATCTCACAGGACCATACAAAGATAGTCTAAGGGTGGCTTAGCGGCCAAGAGCTATTCTAGGAAATGCTTGCACATTCCCTCCCCACTAAACCCCTTGGCTTTCTACTGCACCTCGGAAATAAAAGATACCAAAGGTTGAAAATGTTGCTGGCTCTTTTAATGCTTCTCGCTGTTTTACTCGTATGGAACCTGGAACACAAGGAAATTAATCTCGAGTACAATGAGAATATAATGAGAAGAAGTGAATCAGGGATGCATTGCCAAGGATGCTCTAAGAGGAATTTCCTGCAAAAGATAATACAACCACAGCCTAGGCAAGGATTTTAGAAAGCTTTATATTGTGAAAAGGGCAAAGAAAATGATTGCAGATGATCACCATAATGAGCAGAACATTTGGCTGGTGATTTTCCAGGCATGAACAATTCAGGACATTGCGCTGGAGAGGCCTTGGCAGTGGGGAGACTCTTTAAAAATGCAAATTGGTATTCAAGGCAGACACGGACAGCAACGATTCTGTTCATTCCAACCCAATGTTAACGTCATCCGAGAAGCCAAGATGGACTTGTCATTTCTGTCTTGCACCGTGCTCTCAATTCCAGTAACCTTTCTTTCTTTATTTTGTTTAGGATTTCCTCCAGAGTGCTTGCATCTCCCTCTTTAATTACAGTTCATTTGTAAGGGCTCATGTCATCTCCAATATTCGTCTATCCACAAAGCGTAGAGTGTTGTGTAGACTATAAACGAAGACTGTATGATATTATCCTACATATCTGGATTTAGGGCCGACTCCATTAGGCAACAGAGAATATTGCACTGCAGTTTAATAGTGAATCAATTAGATGATGAAGAAAAGCTTCTCCCTGTTCTGCATGAGGCACCTATTAGCATAATACAGTGCATTTCTTCTCACTTGCTTTAATCTACTATGTTCAGCACATGTAACCTGTTGCTGGAAATTGGACATGCAGTATACGCTGTGTCTGCACTTTCTACTGCGTGTTCTCCGATATTACTGCACATGGTGAAAACTTGCCCTTCTTTACGGCGTTCTTCATAATGAAATAAAGCATATGAAAATATTAATGGCTGGTATAAAACACTGTAGGCTTCATGACATATTCCACTTTATGAAAAAAAAAGTAGGTCATATTTTCAAAGCAGAGTCAAAATTAATTTCCTATATGGGTGTACTACAGCACTATAGCACGAGAGCAGGTTCACAGACGAGGCTTTAATGCAGAATCTAGACCAAATTACATGAAAAACACATGGGGGGGAAAAACTGGCAAATGAAAATAACGTAAGGCCTCAGTGATTAAAAACCGTTAACTATTCAGACCTGATGTAGACAGGTGGGATGCTGCAGGCATAGCAATGTGCTGGAGCTTCATCAATAATATGTGCACTGACTAAAATTCTGCTTGCGTTGCAGACATCCATTGGTTTAGTTATGTTTGATACAATTGTAATTGATTGGCAGATAGCTACAACAGCCTTTGGTTTGTTTTGTATTGTTCTGTACGTGGATTCCCACAAAGCCTATTTATTCTTTAAAGCTATTTATTCTATTAAGTCCATAAGAAAAAAGACGAGGCTTGTTCCAGTATCACAAAAGGCTTCAGGCGCATATCTTTCACGATCAAAATCTTTCACTCATTCACTATTCAACTCAATTAATTTGTACAAGATGGCTTTTAGTTTAGACATGGGATTGCAGACGTAGAGTAATAGCCTCTTATCAACTTCAGTTTCAGTGGAGTGAGTCTTTAGGAATCTCTACTTAGAAATTCAGCTTCAGATATTTGGATGTTTCTAGTTATTTATTATTTAATGACAGCTGACAAAAACAGGGATATATGGGAGTTATTATTGGCATGTAGTCAGAGACAGCAGCAGGCCTGATGTTAGATAAACCACATCAACATTCATTAAGGAACTAAATGGACATTCAGAGATGGGCTGACAAAAGTGTTTTGTCAGAGTGATTTAGAAAAATGCGTTTTTATGTATTTTTATAGGGCTTATCTATTGAAAAGTCGCTGCTAATGACAAACCACTCCACTTTGAACAAGAGCTCCAACACTGTGGTTCCAACCACACACTTTTACAGTGGTGATTGTGAATGTTCCTCCAAGTAGTTGCAGTTTTCTTGTATGAGAGCACTGAAAACAGTAGTTTTTCCAATGAACTTGCTACCTTATTAAAGGCACTGTAGAGAGGCACTTGGGAAATGGCCTGAATAAAATTAATTGTATTAAAATCAAGACAAGTGAGGCTACTATTAAAAAATAAGAAAAGTACCTAAGCATTTCATTTGATACATGATAGAGATGAAACAGGAGTGATCCTCACCTTGACCAGTTCATAATGTTGGATCCCATTGATCCCTACATCAGGGTCAAATGCTGAGGGCACCGGGTATCGGGTGTTGATTGCCGTGTTCTCCGGGATGGAGATGTTTATTACAGTGGACTGGAAGAGAGGGGCGTTGTCATTCACGTCCTCGATCAGGAAGCGGATCTTGACCAGTCGGAAGATCTCGTCAGGCAGCACGGCCACCTCGATCTCATAGTAGCAACGTTTCTCAGCGAAGACCCCTGAGCACAGCTTCTCCCGGTCAATTCTGTGATTGGTGGTAAAGATCTCCCCCGTGTTGGCCTCCACTCTCACCAAAGGCACGTCACCTGTCTTATACACAGGCTTGAACTGCAGCGGCGAGGAAAGCCTGATGTTGGGGTCTAGGTTGAGGTCCAGGTCCTTCCGCAGGTTGCCGATGCGGACGTTCTCTGGCTGCTCCTCCTTCACCGTATAGTCCCTCTCCTGGGCCCAGCATAGCAAGACCACACCGGTGAGCAAGACCACCAGCACATGAGCCTGACTTGCTAAGTCCATACTCAAGGGTGGATGGGAGCCTCACTTTTACAGCAGCAATTCTGTCACAAGAGAGAGGAGAGACAGAGAGAGAAGAGAAAAAAAAAGAAGAAGAAGAGAGAAAGACAGAACACACAATGTCAGTGCACAGAATTACATGGCATTCAAGTTCTGCTGTAATTAGTACTACTTTCCCTCACGGAGAGTTTTCAACTTGACCTATTCATCCTAACTAGTTATGAGCCCACATCATTCCCATGTCTTTGAGAGCAAATTAACGTCAGTTTTACACAATTAACCTTTGATGACATCCACTGAGCAAGCAGACACGTAAAGGTTAGTAGTTCGCGTATTCCATCACTCCATTTCATCGCTGTAATGAACCATTTCATATTTTTATTGAGAGGTATGAAAGCAGTTGGGTTCACTGTTAAGACTAAATAGTTTGCTTTCAAGACTTGTTCACAAACTACGGTGCATGGGGGGGGGGGGGGGGGGGGTAAGACTGGGAGGTAGAGAAAAACTGTTTTCATATCTGAGTCAGTGTGAGTCAATATGGTGCGGTGGTGTCTTCATCAACTGCACCTCGCATCCAGACTTCAACTGATTTGGAGGCAGCTTAACTGAGCCCTGAGCATTGGTGCTTGAGCACACACAGTCAGACACACACTTGCAGTCGTGCCGCTTGACAGCAACTATTAATGGAGAGCCTCATTTGCTCTGAATGTAAACAATTGAGCTCTCAAATATTTCATGAACGCCCATGTGTGTAAACATACGCAGTATGATAAGAGTACTGTTTAGAGAAGCCGCGGTGGAAGGAGACAACAATGCGAAATTATTTATTGTGAAAGCCGTCATCACTCAAATGAGTGGAATTCAATCATAACTTCATTACATCCTGACGAATGTGTTTTCTCCAACATCAAATTTAAACAGCACCCAGTTCCGTTGTTTGTGCTGAACGATGCCTATGGTAACTGAAAATGTAGTGCAGATGGGTTTACCATCACTGAACATTATTCATTAATAAGTTGCGTTGGGTGCCAATTCATTTGATGCTGTTGTTCTACAAAATCTTTAACTGTATTATATGTGCAAAAGCTTGCCAAAGGGCAAGAACCCCAATTGCCAAAACCCAAGTAGGTCATTGGAAGATGATGAAGGAGTCATACTCATTGTCAGTATATGCTAGCATGAAATATTGACTGCTCTCCACCGGCTGATTGGTAGGTTAGTTAGTCAGTTATTAAGAGAGTTACTTCATGCGGTTTGCTAGCTCACATTTTGATTTACGTCTTCATTCAAATTCAATTCCATCATTCCCACCACAATCACGGTGCTTTTAACATCGCTGTGTTGGTAAAGCAGGGAAATGATGAAAGTGTATCTGTGTTCAGTTGATTTTTTTTGCAGTTAAACAATAGAATCACATTACTGCTCTTTAGATTGATTTGAGTGCGACGTTATGTGTCAGGGTAAAGCCACCGAAGCACAGCTATGTTTACTTCTCATAATAATACTGGCTCCCCCATGTGTATACCGGTGCAATATATTTAACGACTAATATAATTTCATTGCTCATATCCCACTGTGTGTTTAGGTTCTCCAACCCCCCTGAGTGTTTATTAACCTCATATGATTTTCCTCAAGATATTGGTTCGTATTCATAAGGCAGCCGCCTCCATATCAAACGTCCATTTCCTACCAAGTATGGCAAAAGTGTGTGACAGGCATCACACAAACAGCGCACAGCTGGTCCTGAAAATACATACATACCTGCAGTAACAAGGGACTGCAAATAGCTCTTTGGGAACCGTAATATTTTCCAAGTTTATGAAATTTCCATCCATTTGCATGAGTCAAACAATATCCTGTAGAAAAGGTATGACTACCTAAACTGCACTACAGGGGTCCCCTAAACTGGCAAGGCAACAACATTCATAGCCACAGAAGCTCTCGGCCTACTGACAAAGGGGAATTGATTAAAAATAAGAATTTAATTAAGCTGGTTTTGAATCAGCAACAATTGCAAGGCATCCGTGCAGCCGGTACAGACAGATTTTTTTTTTTTTTTCCCACACATTTCATAAAGCAGTCACACGAGACTCATTAAAGACAGTTGGACAGAAAAAAAAAAAAAGAAAAAAAAAACATAGCTGACATTGATCACTGTGAGGGTTATTCATTCTAAACATATAGCACAGGCAGTGCTGCACTATCATGCCAAAATATTGATGAGATATATCCCATTAGTAACTGTGACACACTTTACTTTGAAGTGTGCATCTTTCTGAGAGTGAGCGGCAATTGCTTTACTGTGATGATCGCCAGGCAGTCCAAGGCTGAGCTCACACGGCGCATAATGAAGTTTAAATTACATCCTTAAATGGGATGTGATTCGCTGAAGTAAAAAACAGAAAAGATCAAAGCATGATCTACATTTTCTCTCCCTTGTAAGTGACAATAATGTTTCGCAGGATGAAGGGGTGGAGTGTGTTTTTGACTCAAAGTACATGCAGGAGTACAAATGTAGTAACTAGAAGGACACCTTAGAAATTCTAATGCGATGTTGTGGAACAACATTTTACAAATATAAGAGATATACATACATGCAGATAGAGAGATTAAATAGATATATGGAGCTATTTCTCTTGCATGAAGCTAAAATGCTAAAATTCTGACGTAAGTTGTTTTTAAAGGGAAGAGAAGCATGATGACCTTCTACATGTTATGGCCGAACTTGTTAACCTGATGTGTGTTCTTTTCTCTCAACTGTGATTTTCCCAACATTTGCGCGGCTTTTCACTTGTCAAAACTCTTTATAAACCTGTCCATGAGGGATAAGCTAGGTGAGAGAAGGAATTGTGCTGGAGGGGGAAAAAAAGTAAGAGGGAGGGAGAAAGAAATCCTAGGTGTCAGTCAGAGTGTCTCCTTTGCTTACATTTCACTAGTCTCCTGAAATGCTATTTTGAGCCCCAGACAGCAGGTTGAATCCAGTAGGCAAACTCAAGCCTCCCTCTTGGGAGACACAGAGTGAAGAGGAGCAGGCTGGCCCTGGATCACTTTACACGACAGCGTGATGGACAGGCCTTCCTGGTGTTTGCATCCGCTTAAGGGTAGCAGTGAGAGGGGGGGAGACATACAGCAATCATCATCCCCGCCTACCCCCCACCCTCCCACCCCCCACCCCTCTACCTTCACCCCTGAAGATACCCTCAACTGGAAACTTTCAGTGTAGTTACTCTCCGGCTGGGACCCAGGACATTTGGAGTCCTTTAACTGTCAAAGCCAGGTTTTCACCACTGTTGTATCTATCAAGACTGCCTGTGGATCGAAAGAGATTTTCAAAAGAGGGCATCGGCAGATGTAATACTTTTGATTGTCTTGGGCTTTCTCTCTTTTAACAGCTCTAAGGATCGCTGACAGGCTGACAGACCAGGTTTCTGTCAAGATCAGTCAGTTCTTTTTCAGTCCACACAGCCGGAACAATTTTCCTTACACGGTGGTGGAATAAAAGTTGTTTTCCCATGGGAAAATTCAACAATGACTTTATTACCTAAGTCGAGCTGGAGAGTGAGAAAGAGCGAGAGAATGATGCTCGACATAAATGGCTGCATTGACAATGTTAATAATAGATTTAATATACTGCCAGAAAATGCATGAACTTCAATTGCATTGAAGTTCAAATGTCACTGGGACATGAACGTAACACTATCTTCTACAAGTGAAAAAAGAATTAAATGATATATCAATCTTCTGACATAATGTTTGCATAAAGTCTGTCAGTGCTGTTTGGCTGAATAACCCAGCGGCTATTGTCATTCTTTGATAAACCTGGATTATAAAAAAGTTGTACAGTAAAATGGTCGCTGGGTAATACTTTTTTATCCTGCTGTATTAGCAAAATGACAAATTAATTTAGAACGTTGTAATCATGGACCTCAAGAGGGCAGTCCATACATGCAAATGTAATCCTAATGCTAAATATAAGTGATCAAATTGGTGTAGCTTTTTGTCATCTGGTATGTTAACGATGACTTTAAAAATCTTCACTTTTAATGAAAATGTAACAAAATCGAATTATAGAGGAGTAGATGAACTGTCAGAGAATCTGTGCAATTAATTAAAACAAAGTCAGAAAAGTTAAAACTGTAGTCTGAAACCATAAATATTAAGAATAACTGCTGAACTAGAATTTTATATTTGAATAATACTTGAGAAAAACTGATTTGAGAGCATTTTTATATATGTCACAGTAAGTGAAAACTGTGCTGTAGACACCACCATATTCAATATAACATCGTATTATGGGAAATGAAAAGGAGAATTCAGCTATGATGGACAAGCTCTTAACTCGTTTAATATAAACTGTGTGTGACTTTGGAGGCAGAAATTTTTAAAAAAGCAACTTGAACGTCTTCAAGTGGAACAAACACAGTGAGACGAAAAGTGAAAGCAAAGCAAAGAGACAAACATCTCTGACACCTGGAAGGCACCTCTGATTCTACAGGTTAGCTGCACCGTGAACTCTTCAGCATACAACTTTTGATTCCCAGACTCATTTCTCTGCAGACAGTATTTACTTCAGTTTATCACAGGCAGAAAAAAATAACGGGATATATTATTATAACACCTACAGTATGTGAGGATATCACAGACTGTGATCAACTGCTCTATACCTGCTGGTGAATTTGAAATGTGGATGTGCATGAGCAAATGATTTTATTGCTATTTTCAAATCTAACAAATATGCTACTCAGCGTGCTCCCATTTACTCACTCACTCTTTCTTTTCATATAAATGTATCAGCCTACAGACAAAATGTGTTGCTCACCTTGGGGAAGGTTCATATTACCCATTTGATTTAATTCTCCAGCAAATACAGAGTTGAATAGGCCTCGTGGGAGTCTTTATAAAACGGGCCCAATGATAATCTCTTGCATATTGAGCAGGTATAACATATTAGGAGCCCATACAACTAACTGTGGCGGTTAGAATCTTCGGGCCAAATGGGTTTTAACATCTGAGTATTTGAAGTGATATTCCTGATCGGAAACTAATGGATACCTCTTTGTTTTTTTTTGTTTTTTTTTTTGTTTTTTTTTTCCCGGAGTCTGAGATTGAACAGGCTGATAGCCCCTGAGGTTGTGGTCAGTGACAGCTGTACCGCTTGACCAGGAGCGCGCTGTTGCCGCGCACCCAAGCACCGAGATTAGCGGCCAAGCTGCACTGAAAAGTCCCCGCAGTTGGATGCTCTTGGAAAGTAGGCCTATCTATCTAGCGATCAGTGTTGAGCAAGACTAATGAATGCCCGAAGTCGTGACCAACCGCGCGGTACACATTCGTAATGCGACAACTCGGCTTAGATTCTCCACGATTCACCGTGTCCGTGGATAATTTCTATTTACGTCAGGTGCACGGGGACGCCTGTTATATCTTTGGAACAGCTCTAGGAAAACCCAGGGAACATCAAAAATGACCCACTATCGCAACACACAGATTCATCCAAGTGCCTTGGCGGACCACCACTAAATTTTCGCCCAGCTTATGTTGCTTTCAATGATTGTAAATATAGCGCAGGTCCTCGCCGGCACTGGGACATCAAGTTGATTTTATACGAACCACATAAATTAGGCTGCTGGGCGCTCTCCAGCGTCTCTGACTGCGCTCAGGAGACAGACCAGTCATGTGAATACGAATGCTCAGAGGGCTCTAAAGTAAAAACACATTTTGATCTCAATAGTTAAGTCGTGATTAAGAGCAGAGCTTACCTTTTCCGCTTGGATAGGATGAAAAATCAACCGCGAGTACCGTCGCGTAGGGACATCACTGATTTACAAAAAAGAAGTGCCATGAATGAAACTGAAGTAGGGGAAAGGGGGAGAAAGGATCCTCATCAGAAGCAGCAAAATGCAGTGCAAGCAGAGGAGAAAAAAAAATGTTATCCACTACAAAAACTTATCCATGCGCTAAAAAATTGTGGTCCTCATGTGCAAGAGACAGAAAAATCATGTACAGCGATCAACTTTGAGAAGGAGACGCTGTAATTCCTCTTCGGATGTCTTGGGTTCGCAATCCCACGGGCGGAGATACGCATTGATCCAAGCTTGTTTTTCATAAACTTTGTATCCCTAGCCTACGTTTGCCTTGAAATTCCTACTTTATTTTGCCTCCTGAAAATCGGTGGCACCAAACTTACACGTGTGCGTTAAACGCTTCTTGACCCGCGCGTAAAACTTCAATCCAAGAGCGCAAAAAAAAAAGGACTTCTGATGAAAAACTGAAAGCATACAGCTAATTTATTTAAAAAAAAACAAAAAAAGACTTGTTTAGACTGATTCGAGGTTGAGTACGCTCCCCCAAAAAAACTCTTAATGGAGGGATGCAGAAAGCGCATCGCCCCCCCAGTGGATTTGGATCAAAGTGTGCCTCAGTGCAGCATCACTTACAGGAGCCGGGATAGGCGGTTCACCGTATCTGTCTGCTAAGCTGTAGATGTCTCAGTAGTATTGTATGAACTCAGTTCCTCAATACTGCCCACCTCTCTCCCTCTCGCTCTCCCTCCGACTGACATCATGGCGGAAGGAGGAGCCAAGCACAGATTTAAGAGCCCCGGTCCTCTTAAAGCCGCACTGCGTTGGAGAGATGCTCGCGCCAAGATGTAGGTGGATGGCGGGGTATGTGTGGACCACAGATGCCTCTGCTGTTTTGCAGTAGCCACACTGCTCCAGTAAACCCGCCTGAAAGCAAGAGGGGGGCACTGTTCACTTTTATACCGAGCCTTGTGTTTCTGCTCTTCATTTCCAACCGAGGTGTACTGTAGCCTATCATCGGCACCTCTGAATAATGATGAGGCTCAAATTCCTTTCAGACATTCCCGAGAGTGTCAACAGGCCATGGCAGAGCTCCTCTCAGGGATGAGAAGAGAAATTAGCCTGATAATGGCTTTGTTCACAGTTTCCATAGTTGCCACGTATAAAATGGTGTCAAATAATTTCTGCGCTGTACGAGCCAATCACAGTTCAGCTTATCATGAGCACATTGAGCACTTAATTGCAAGAAATGATAGAATGCCAACAATAAATAACCAAGAAAATTGAGAGAACATGTCATTGTATGAAGATTGACAAGGTAACTCAAATGCCTCATTGAGATGACAATGAAGTGTGAATCAGATTAACAGATGAAAGTTGTTTAACGGTTTGTATCTGCGACTATAAAAAGCATTCAAGTGAAACAGCCAATATGTTTACAGCTGTTAGGCACAATGTCAAACAGGCGTCACAGCAACATATTGATTGGCTCAAAAATCACTGATCACAAATCATCAATTTGTCACTTTCCTGCCCTCAAATACCCTAAAGTAGATTGTAACAGTTGCTTTTATGGGGGTCATAAAGGGTTATAGTCACACAAAGGTCAAATCGTCACCCCGGCCATGTTCCAGTTAATTACTCCTGTCCCTCCGCCATCACCTCATACAACAAATGGCTGCAACTGCATTCTAACAAGTTTAGCCCCTGGCAAGGTTTAATAAACAACATCCTTCACCTGTTCACCAATTCAATCCACACTATTTAATGTCACACTACTCATCCCTGAAGATAAAGAGGCAGGGATTTGGTCAGATGATTGTCTCTGTTTAAGCCCAATGATTCTTCAGTCTAAAGGGAACTTCTTCTTGGAAATTTTCGGTAAATCTTGAAGTCAACTAGTGTACTAAAGCATTTGTTTTCTTGATTTCACTGTTATTCTCTGAGGTTTCTTTAAGGACTTAACTGACAGCCAAAAAGCAATATTATTTTTCAGGAGGCAGGCGATTCCTCGTGCATGATGCACATGGCTATTTTGATATTTTCAAAATTAACTGTCAGAGGAAACTTTTGGCATTTCTAACAAACTGGAAGAATCTAATACCTGCACTGTGTCAAATTTTAAAGGATGCATCAATAGAAATATAGCTATTTATGTGTGTAAAACCTAACACTGGTGGGGATTAATATTTTGCCCTTGATTGATTATTCATTGCAGAAATAATAAAAAAAAAGTTATAATGTTGCAGCAGCTTAACCAAAGCATAAGATGAGCTTAAAAGTCCACTCTGATTTTTTTTCTTTCGTAGATTTTCGTTCTAGTGAACAACACCAACGCAAAATTTCCCCCAGCTCATTGTTACTTTTCTGGAAGTCAGCACAGTTCGGGGTCGTGTTTCAAAACATTAACAAGTTAGTTGGGAAACTGAAGGATGTGGATGTGCTATCACATCTCAACTGTATCTCATGCTATATCAAAATCAGGGAATGTACAATTATCTATGTTTCCCCTTACAGGACCTCAAAATTATGTAAGATAATGAGCATTAACATGAAATGCTAACTTTTGTTATATAACTTTTGACTGGGTCTTGTGTCTGAACTGTCAAATACAACTGTTTCCCACATTGTTAAAACAAAACTGTGCCCCACTAAGGGAATCAGTTGCATATACAGTAAGCTCAGCTTACTTTTGTTTTTTTTTCTTTTAAAGATATGATCAAATAGACCTTTTCCTCAACATTCCCTTTAATCATCCTTGCTGTTGGCCTCCCACTGAATCCATGACTTGTTATTCACACATGTAAAAGAAATAATTGGTAGGAAGAGCACACTCACTAATATACCTTATCAGTCAGGCACAGCTGGGCAAGGGGATGGGTGAAGGAAGGGGTTGCAGAGCTAAATTGCAAGGTCGCCATGTATTAACACTCAGAGGTTTTGAGAAAGATTCTTCGCAGGCCATACTCAATTCAATACCATTCTGTGGTTTCTATATTATCCTTTCAGCTTAAGAGCATAACTTGTCCAAAGAGACCACAGTGCAGTAGCTGCTGCACCATCACCTTTGTTCATCACTCAGTTAAATGTTGCCATGGAACTTTTTTTTTTAATCTTTTACATTTGAACCTAAATCGTTCATATTAGATCTTTACAGCAGTAAAAAAGAAAAAAAGAAAAAAAGAGGGACAAAGTTCCCCACTGCACGTCACTCCTAAAGAGAGCAGTGCAAATATGTCCAGTGCATATTTTGTAGAAATACAGCAGACATTTCTGAAGAGTTGGAGACATCCTGACAAAACTTTTTTTTTCTTATCCATACAGGCTGGGTTTGTATCCATGGCAACTTTCACGAACCGCTGAGATTTACCACAATGAGTTGAAACTATCTCTATTGCCTCATTTCTTTCTGTCTGTTTCTTTCTCTCCCACTTTCTCAAGGATCTCTGGAGAAAGAAAAAGATTTGAGAAAGATGGAGTGGACCCAGTGAGGACAATTCAATATTTGCTTTTACCTTATTGACAACAGAGGTTGAATTTCATACAAATGGTGTAGAAACCCAAGGCAGACAAAAAGACACCCTGAGTGAAATAATATTTGAACTTTTTTTTCTGTACTGTATGAATATGCAGCATGCATGACTATAGTTTCTTCCGGAGCAGTAGATAGCAAAGAAGAAAAAGCCTTTAGGCAAGCAGATTACAGTCTGTCATGTCTGGGGCAAAATGGCTTAAAACAGAGAGACACATCACAAGGCATCAGAGGCTCTTTAATATTAGACTATTGCTTTGAGATTTCTGAAGATTATCAAATATGTACAATATGTGAGGTCTCCACATTAGAAGAGAAGGCATTTGCTTGTGTTGCTTTAGCTTTTCATACCTTGTGCTTTTGCTCCTGGTACCTGAACCAACAGAGTGCTAAAAGGCATCACTGTGAGAAATATGATTTATTTATCTACTTTGTATTCATGTATATTTCGCAAAAAGTAGTCTTGAATTGCAAATCACATCCTAGTGGTGATTTGATTTACGAAGTGACCCAGAGTTAGTAAATTGGATTTTGTTATACTATGACTATTGACGGTGCTATTACATAACTTTTTTTTTTTTTTTTTTCTAGAAACCGCACTATGGGGGGTGGGGTGGAGGGGGGTGGGGGGTGGTAACTAAGACACCTTGGACCTCATTTGATTCCTGATATCGCCATCCAAAAAAAAAGGAATTTAAATCATGGCTGAAGCAGGATGAGGAAAAGTTCATAAAACAAACCGCACAGAACTCTTGAGACTAATGAAGGGTCTAACACTGACTGACATGCATTTACAACACTCCAATTAGACATACAGGAAGTAATGTGAATTACCATTATTATCAATTGACATGTCGTCATCTAATGTTCCACCCGGAAATTCAAATGTGTGTGTGTGTGTGAGAGAGAGAAAGAGAGGGAGAAAGGTGCAGCTTATTGTTCCACGAGGGCTGATCCATGCGTGTGTTAATGCCCCATAGAAAACTACTAATTGCATACACAAGCATTTTAGAGAACTGGTTGACTTCTCTGTGGTTTCGCCATGTCACGTTTTGTCCTTGACAGGTGTTAGACTGCTAATTGCTTTTGGCAAGCTAACAAGTAAGGCTACTCGTGTTAGAATGTAGCAGTGTCTGAGAGAATAAACTTTAAACTTTCCATTTTGGAGTTAATTGCAAAACATGCCTATGACAGGAGTTGGCTATAAAAAAAATCATAAAAAAAAAAAAAGATAGAAAAAGTGTTTGTCCTGTTTATTTTTCTTTTCTTTCTTTTTGTTTTTCCTAATAAGGTCATGTCTTTAAATGTGAAATCAGTCCTGTCAATTAATAGCTTAATAGGGTCTGTGTGCTAAGACTCGTTCCATGTCTTGATACAAACAGTGCAAGCTAAAAGTCATAATTGTATGATAAATTCTAGGTGGGAATGTATCAGCTAATGACAACATACATTGGCATGACTTCGCTTTGTGTGTAAATGAATAATAAAACAGTCGTGGTGTGTTGCTGTTCTGCTCTGTTTCATGTACATCACACATCTGCCTTCTGTAACCGCACAGTGCAAGATCAATTTGTGGCACAGAGGAAGAACAAATGTTTCACCTACTCACTTTTATCTGTCACTTTTTTTGCTCAAAATAAACACAAATACTACAAATGCTCAAAAATACATGCAGAACATCAACCGATATCAACGTGACAGTGTTTCCTTTTTTAAGATGGATACCTAAACCATCTCAATTCTGCCATCTTGGACAGCTCTCTCTTTCTCAAGAAGTAACTGACTGTTAAAACAGCCTTTGTGAGTTGTTTGATGAAGGCGATTGTACATGCTGTGGTGATGTTTCCTTCCATCTGTCTACTGTGAAACAGAGCCTGGGGCAACTCTGTGAGATGAGAATGGCTTGTTTGGCTGTATATTGTACATTCAGTTGAATAAAGTCACACCCAGTATTCATGTGCAGTTGTGAATTCATTCATTTTGTACAATAGTTAAAAATTAAAAGTAAAAAAAAAAAAAAGATAGAAAAAGTGTTTGTCCTGTTTATTTTTCTTTTCTTTCTTTTTGTTTTTCCTAATAAGGTCATGTCTTTAAATGTGAAATCAGTCCTGTCAATTAATAGCTTAATAGGGTCTGTGTGCTAAGACTCGTTCCATGTCTTGATACAAACAGTGCAAGCTAAAAGTCATAATTGTATGATAAATTCTAGGTGGGAATGTATCAGCTAATGACAACATACATTGGCATGACTTCGCTTTGTGTGTAAATGAATAATAAAACAGTCGTGGTGTGTTGCTGTTCTGCTCTGTTTCATGTACATCACACATCTGCCTTCTGTAACCGCACAGTGCAAGATCAATTTGTGGCACAGAGGAAGAACAAATGTTTCACCTACTCACTTTTATCTGTCACTTTTTTTGCTCAAAATAAACACAAATACTACAAATGCTCAAAAATACATGCAGAACATCAACCGATATCAACGTGACAGTGTTTCCTTTTTTAAGATGGATACCTAAACCATCTCAATTCTGCCATCTTGGACAGCTCTCTCTTTCTCAAGAAGTAACTGACTGTTAAAACAGCCTTTGTGAGTTGTTTGATGAAGGCGATTGTACATGCTGTGGTGATGTTTCCTTCCATCTGTCTACTGTGAAACAGAGCCTGGGGCAACTCTGTGAGATGAGAATGGCTTGTTTGGCTGTATATTGTACATTCAGTTGAATAAAGTCACACCCAGTATTCATGTGCAGTTGTGAATTCATTCATTTTGTACAATAGTTAAAAATTAAAAGTAAAAAAAAAAAAACAAAGCATAAAAATCCTTTAATAGTTTAAAATCATCTCTTTTGCAAAGGTTGCTATGTGTCCTTAAAAGGGAAAAAAACGAACATGATGAAGTTTGAACCTCCTTAATACTGCAGAGCTCTGATAAATAAAGATATGCAACACTTGTTTAACACAGTGCCTCAAATCACAAAGGGCTTGACAATGTGTTTTGCTTTGCATGGTGAAGGTCACTGAATTGATTTCAAATAAAATTTTATGTGGTGAAGATTTCAATCTTAATGACGAGCCTTTGTGAGGTCAGGAAGTAGAGCGGTCCTTGTGGCAACAAAAGCATGTGGAAAATAAATCGCATGGAAGTGAGTTAAGGGCGGGAGGAGGAATTTTAAATCATTCAGCGTCTTTGAATTGGCAGCCTTATTTTCCTCCATTTTAAAATGTTCAAGTCACTGTTTCTTTTTCACACAGGAACGGAGACTCTGAACAATGTCACAGGAACACAAGGTAAGATCAATGCTCACACGTATTTCTCCTTCATCCACTATTTTTTGGGGTGTGACAGGAGATAAAAAGAATAGTGCTTCCATAATCACCAAGGAGTCATTATTTGGCACTGTTCCTCCCCAGATGGCCGAATGCTTGATGTTCTTGTCACGTTGTGTTGCATTTTCCCTGCCTTGAATGGGCTGTGTACACAACCAGTGTTTGATGAGTAAAATTGAAGGCAAGCCTTGTAAACTGTGGATGCCCCCTTGCCAAAGACATGGCACTGAAAAGACAATGTGTGCAGACATCTCTTTTGCACTCTTGAGACTTCATGCTCCTTTAGCTTCAGGCTTGAGAGAGGACAGCCTGGTATCACCGAATACTATATGAATAACATGACAGTTTCATATGTCATCACGTTGCATTTTTCTGTTGTGGTTAATATATTGTGCAGCACACATAAAAAGTCGAAAAGAAAACACTGAAAAGCAGCTGGAAGCACATCTACACTTGCTTCCTCACTGAGAAATTATCGTTCAGGCCTCATCCCCCTGTCCTGGCTTGTGCTGGGTTGCGGCGAAAGAGCAGTGCGTATCAAGATGATCAGTGGAGGAAACATCGGGGAGACTCAGCCACACCTGTTTGAGCCTCAGTCAGAGAAGTTAGCGTCTTTTATTTGTAACTGGCTGGAGACGTGTTAGTGGTTAGTGGTAATGCAAACTCTTATCGAAATGTCCTTAGAAGTAATGATATCAGGAGGTAGGAGAGGAAGCAGACTGTTTTATGTGGAACTAACCTGACAACTTCTAAAGCTTGAAAACTGAAAGAAAAATAACCACAATGAGAACAGATCTGCTCGGCTGTCACTCCTACCTCTGTCAGTGCCACAAAGAGAAAATCTTCTACAAATTGCCTCCATGTTATTTATTTTATACTTGATTTATTTAGCAGTCATTTTACTGAGATAAGTGCTTTTAGGAGCAGCAGATAAGCATAAGGCATACCCACCATCGATCAACTTCCAACAATTGAATTTAAAAATCCCCTCGCCCTATCATCTGTTATCCATCTATCTATCCATTCATGCATTTGTTTTGTTGGCAGGGTCAATGGGAGCACAGCAAGCAGTGCAATCCACACATGACTTTCCAAATTATCCTCCCCTAGGTGGCAGATACTGTCCCTCTAGCCTGTCCCGGGTCTGCCCTAAAGTGAAGAAAGTGCACCTCCACTCAGATGATGGAGGAGAAGCCACCCGTTTCCACACTGGGGTGCCTGTCCATATACTCTCCATTGCTTTCTGTCTGGTTCGGTGTTTTACGCTGTCTTGGCTATAGGCCCATTGGCTCCTGCATATTAATACAGTTTGATCATCACATATGGGTGTAATGTTCCGGTGTTCACATTACTGCTTTGCGGGTCCACATACATTTATACCCATGTAGTGTACTTTGTTTCTGCCACTCACTCCGAATGCAGCACCAAACTGCTACAGTGCAAATTCCGGAGAAGACTGAAAGACGGCATCATCTGCAAAAAACAGACGTATTGATCCAAACTGTACTCGGCCTGGATCAGTTGATCCTCAGTTGTATTTTGATATTCTGTCCATAATATCCCACACTGAAGCGGCAAGAGGATTCCTGTCGAAGAGCTTCAGAAAATATCTGTACAACTGTAACTTTGAATAACTAAAACACTGAAATAAAAGTAAAAGAATGAAGTAAATGTGCCAAAATAGTTTGTTTGACATCCTACTGAGTCATCGGTGACAACTTATCTAGTAGGACTAAATCTTTGCGGTTAAAAAGCTGTTTAGTAGTTACTCTTTATGCCATAGTGTCATGCCACGAAAAGTGTATGCTGGTTTAAGTTAATTTTGCCCACCTCATGCTGTTACAGCCTTTCAAATGCCTGACTTTGATCATCTGCATAATACAGTGTAGTAATTTGTAGACACCAACTATACAGAACTTCTGAAGCACGTTTGGATGGATGCTTTCAGGCCACTTCAGCTAATGGTGGAGCTCGTAGCTAGCTCTCTCTCTCTCTCCACAAGATGTTTTCTTGAAAACTCTGAAGATCTGCATGAGTACTGTGTATGTTATCGGAGGCCTTTTTTTAATCTAATGGTATAAATGTTATTGATGCAAAGCACGGCTGATGATAACCCAAATGGTGATTCAGTGGTTTCTCTTCCCATTCCCACCGTCACTCACAAGGATGTTAGATCAGTGCTATGTGGTGCAGTTTAAGGTGCCTGGTTTTTATCTTACTGGAAGAATCACCCCACTATTTCTGAGACAGTTCACATAGACAAGATACAATACACAGATTTTTCTCACAGAGGACTGGTGGAGCAGAAAGGCCAAGTGACAGCAAAGCGGGGCTGAAGAAGTGTAGCTTGACAGGCAGAGTGGTTAAGAGGGAATCATAAAGTTTAATCATCAGTCATACTCGCTTTTCAACATTTCTTTGGGTTGGGTAGGGAAGGAGGGGTGTCATTTTTTTACTCCAGGGCACCCAGTTTCCTTTGACACTTTTCTTATTGTTTCACTTGCAACAGTGGAATCGGCAAAGCCGCTTGGGTAAAGCAGGGGAATCGCTTAAATGTGCACAATGACTATTCAATTAGTCTTGAATTGAAGGTGGAGTGTAATGCTGAGAGAAAATGTAGCTTCAGTTCTTGCATTGTGAAGGTATGTATGAGCAATCTGACAGGAATAGAGATTGTAAAATGATCCAAATTGTCCATAAAATTTCCATGTAAGCTCTCATAAAAGACAACATAAAATGTACTTATCTGTCCCTTATGCGAGGAGGAAATTTATTTACTCATTGAGCTTGTGAGAGAATGAAAACACACCTCTGTACTCATCTAAATGAACAGTGCGAGGTGAAATATAGACTAAAGCAATATATGTGGAAATAGTTTATTTCCTCCTGAACTCTTTTCTCATCCACACAAGCTGTGATCGCCCCTTCAACTTTGTACCTCTAAATCTACCTGGTCCTCTCTCATGACACCAGTCCTGTGCTGTATATGGGGGTGGTGCATGAGCTCTTAGGCTGCGTTACAATGAGTAATCTTCATTTGGTTTCACTCTTTTTTTTGCTTTTTAAAGGACTCAGTAAAGTCTGGTTGAAAACGACTGACATTTGGCACCTCCAGCTCTGACATCAAACTCTGCCCTAAATAACCAACATGGCCATTTCAAAGTAAACACTGCTCCACAATGGTCTACCGCCTCCACACTTGACCAGTCCTACTAATAAAGAAGCAGATGGTCTTGCACAGCTATGTCAGTTGACCTGTGCTGGCCTAGAGTAAAACACTGACGCCCATTACTTAGCATTCAACAACGACAGATCCTGTGAGTTTTAGATACAAGAGCACAGTTAAATACTCGCCTGGAAGCCGTACTTGTTGGATGCATCTTTGTTAAAGTTACAAGGTTAAAATTTTCTGAGGGGTTATGATAGATACCCATTCAGCTTAGAATATTTAGACATTTTGTTCCAAAAAGAAGGAAAACCTATGTAAAAAAAAAAAATAGACGGTGGAGCTGAGGCAAGTGGAAAACTGGCTTGTTTTGACAGGCCAAGATAGTCTTCCCATGGCAGTAGAGCCATGATCATATCATCGATGACAGTCAGTCAGATTTGTTTCTCTCAGTCTTTCATGACATGACATTATGTGGCATTACGTAAGGGAGCCTCTACACAAAGTCACTATTCAAGAGAAAGGAGAAGTTTGCAGAAGACATGAGTTTATCAGCAGAATCAAATTTAAGAAGTAAACAGTCGAGATACTTGACTGACAAACACATCCTAGCTAAGGAGGTGCAAGAGAGGGTTACAGAGAGCCTAAACAGGATTTAACAGAGTGAACAATGAAGCTACTCACTACAAGGAAAACTTTCCAAGCATGAGAAAGACTGAGCCAGAAAAAGTTGCCAAACAAAGCTGAAGCCTATTACAGAGTGGGGACACACACATTACCACGTTTCTGTTCTGACTACTGATGGCCGCAAATGGGTATAGATGCCTGTGCTGCAAAAAAAAAGAAAAAACAAAAAAAAAAAAAAAACCTCTGGAACCAAGTAGCTTCCCTTTGTGAGACAGCCAGTAGGGTGTCGCTCTGCAGCCACAGAGATTCTCCTGGGAAGAGTAAGAGCATGTTTGTTTCACTGTGTCTGTGCATGAACACTGCGCCTCGGCTGGGGAAAATGTGTCAGAGGAAGGGGGTTCCAACAAAATGGCTGGGTTCGACTTCTCCTGCTCAGGCTGATGCTGGCACAGACTGGAGAGAGGAGCGGCATGGGGCACAAAATAGCAAGGTACAGGCAGACAATGCGAATGCGAATGGAAGGACCTGTAGACTCCCAGCTGCAAGAGCAAAAACATATTCTTTTAAGATGGCAGCTTGTCTGGTGGAGGGAGGGAGAGCATCCTTCTTCCTTCACCCAGGTATTCTGCCTCCAATAACAGCTACACTGTGAGCTGGTGTTTTAAGTGTAAAGATGCTTCTGCAGATTTCACCAACCAGCATGGATCCTAAGTTGAGGTTGCAGGTAAAGTCCCAGGCCAGCAGCAGCAGCTGAGGCAGATGTTGCCGCCCAGATAAAGATCACCTGCCACTGTGAGACCTGGACAGGACGGGCGGCTTCAAATAGCGTAAGGGTGAGACAAGGTCATAAATGACTGGCAGTAAGTCATCTGAAGTTGCTGCTGCTATTTCAGTTGTTAAATCAAAGATGCTGCTCATTGGTTCATGGTAGTATTTATATAGAAATGAGACACGATTAGCCAAGTTGGTTATAAGTTACTCATAGATTGCATTGCACAGCCTCACAGAGGAGAGTGGACAAGGCCACAGAGCCTAATAGATGTCTTGGTGAAAAAGAACCTAGATGAAAGTCTGTCATTCTTGTGTTTGTGTCTTTGTAATTGCATTTTTGTGTTTCATAACATATACATTATGTGACAGCATTTAACTTTCATGTCAAATATTGATGTTTTCCTTGAAATATCTGTCTTTTATAATGTAGCTGTGGGTAAAATAATAATGGTTTGTGTTCGGTCATAAAATGCTACCTATACTAACAAAGGCAAACGGTAATTCCTGAGCTCCCGTGTTGGAACAAATTGTCATTGTATAATGCTAACTTAGTACACAGCCAAGGCCAAAACACTGAGAAAAACTGAAAATATATATATTCAAAACTGCCCACATTAGTGTGACATGGTCTAATAGCAGGAGTGTGACAGAAGAGAAGTGGGAGAGGAATGGTAACGGACTGGAGGGAGGGCAGTGGGCCGACTGCCACTGCCAGGACATTGATGACCAAATGAATAAAATGTGCCCGCACTAAAGACATTTGCAGATTGTTGCTGCGGTGTTGCAGCAACTCGCTTCAGGGGCCACTGCTGCCATCTGTGTTGCTTTACTTCATTGGAATTGATGATATGCACTGTAATTAAAGTGTAACAGCCAACTAAAAGAGTGATCTCTGTAAGCTGTGAAACGGCTCTGAGTAACAAAAAAAAATATTTTTATGAGTGTAATACACTCTCTGAATGAAATTAATGAATGCAAGCACAGTAGAAGAACGGTGGAATTCAAACACACATGAATACAAGGTAGGCATTAATCTAAACAAACTAAAGACAAGCCTGCTGCCTTGAACCTTAAGACTGTTTCTTTGTACCAGTTAAAATACTTTATGTTCTTTGCTTTACACTAATACGTAATAAAGTAATATGAAGACAGCCTCAACAACAATCTTGCAACAGTTTATGTTGAATGATATTTCACAGCATGCTGTAGCAAGACAATATACTCTAAACCAAATAAGCAACATCTATTTACATTGAATCTATTTAATTTGGAATAAACCAAAATCTTGGCTTCATTGTGAGGAAGCCAAGATGCTGGGAATTTAATCTGTAAGAACAACAATCTGATCACACAGTCACATTATGGGGATTCTCTTCCCATTACTGGACAAAAACCTGGTCACACTATGTAAACATTTAAAGTTCCCCTCCAGACACATTTTTTAGAGTATGTAAAAAATTAAAGACAGCGGTAGCACATTTATGCTTACTTCCTCCATTTACGCTTACTTCTCATTGAGAAATTCTGGAACAGGCCTTGTGCACCACCCACCACCACTGCTTATGCTGGGTTGACCGGTGAGAGAGCAGTGCGCATCAAGTTGGTTAGCATTAGAGGAAGCATCAGAGAGACTGGGCCTCAGTCAGACCCAGACTCAGATGAGGACTGTACCAAAATGGGCGATGAGCAGACATATTAGAATGGTAGATGCATATTTTATTGTTGTTAGCTTGTTAGCTTGTAACCAGCAGTGGCTGACACAGCATTAGTGGCTGTGCTAAAGCAAACTCTCGCTCTCTATACTGACAAGTCCATAGTGTACTGGAGGTTTCAGGTTTCTTTTGTCCCACTCTGCAAATTCATAGGATTGGTTCATTGGGTTTGTGATGTCTATCTGTAATCTGTAGATTACAGGAGTTTAGGGGAGGGGCTGGGGTTAAGATCTGGGGTCATCGTTTGGTGGGATTCAACCTCACACCATATCACATACATGTAAAGAATATTCTCTTTTTGAACCCAAACAAGTAATTACACTTAAACCGCCATAGTCCAGTCTGAGCACAACTTAATGTTGTCATTGTAATAAAATGTTCTGCACTTTCCATTTGAGGATAACCTATAAAATAATTAGACAAGTTAGAACAACCACTGTTTGTTTTTGTCTCGGAGAGGAGTCTGAAGTTTTTATTGCTCTCTTAATAAAGTGTCCAAAAAGGTGCGAAATGTGATGGCAACCGCACTGTAAGCATCCAAAGATAATTTCTTAGACTGTATTTCCTCTGCTGTTGTGTGGCATTGCATAAAAACAAATATCACATTACCTGGCTAAAAAAATACTTAACAATGCCTTTCAAAACTTTTTCTTCTATTGCTTTTAGTTGACACATATTTGTAAGAAGTAACACATTTATTGCAAAATCCAGCACAATCACCAGATTAGCACACTCACAAAGACAACAGCTAATTGCTAAATTTATCATTTAAAAAAAAAAAAAAAAAAAAAAAAACAGTGCAATGTATTTGCATGTCAGTGAGACCTGCAAACAACTTAAAGACACGATCATGGTCTCATCCCACGCTGCCAGATGCTGTGATTAATTAATGCCTCAAACAAAAGATTATTAATCTATAATTCATAGTCTTCATTTGAGATGAATACCTGTATTGAGACAAGATGCTGTCTGCAGTTACTTCATTGTTGGACTCAGACAAGGCTAAAACGGCCCCTTGTTAGAGCACTTTGCTCTTTCAAGTCTTTTGTTTTAATGTTAAAGTCTATAAAACAGAAGCAAAGGTAAAAACACGAACAGGGTATTGGATGTTTTTCTCAGATTCTGAACCGAATCATCTGTCATGGCATGATGTGGACCTTTGAAAAGGAAGTAACGGGAAGCACGAAGGCAAAGAGCATTTAACAGTCGGAGACAACAGCACAATCTCGTTCGAATACACTTCCTTGCTGTCAGCGAGAGATTGTCACAATAGATCACACAGTAACTTCCTGTAGAGCTGTCTGTGTCAGTCCATCAGTCACATTAGCAATCTAAGTGGGGCTCAATCAAGTGCAGTCTTGGTAAGGGGAATCTGTCTGTCCCCAGTATGTGTCCATCAGAAGGAAAATGTTGAGTATTGATTTCATGTCTGGAAAACCCGCAGACTGCAGCTGGAAGTGACAGTCAGTGACTCAGCTCTGTTCTGGTGACAGACAAAAGCTGAAAGAGAAACAGCTTTGAAGGTGCACTGAGAAACTATCAAGCAGATGTTTATTGTAAAGACAGAAAATAATTTCTTCTTGACAATGTCATACGCGAACACTGTGTGCCAGCTAGTTAACGTAGCATCACTGAACTCATAACTATGCTCCAGCTTATTTTTGATAAGAAGAATGACAGTATTATGCCAGGTTTATGGCAGTCTGCCAATTACGGATGCCAAGACAACAGCTCTGTGTAAATTCACATTAATCCTCTTGCCAAGAAATAACAAAAACATGCTAAGAATAATGAAAATGATGGTATCAGTTTTGTCCTCTTTTCATGTTTGGTATGCTGCCATCTCCCGTTGCTTATTGACTGTTGATGTTTACTTTTTATTGTTTTCTATGTGTTGGCAGGTCAGACCTTTATAATGAGGGCAAATAGAGAGGCCAGGATGGATAAACACACAGCCAAGTTTGTGTTCCAGAGTTAAATGCTAAATATTGGCTGCCAAAAAGAAGTGATGAATGAAGCTTACTGTGAAGTGTAGAATTAATTTGAGCCATTATGGTGTGATTTCTCTTCGGTACACGATAAATGTGCCGGTTTATTTTTTATAATCACACATACTGTACATTTCACATTTCAGTTTAGGATTACTACTGACTCAACGTCAGCATCCATCAGCCTCTGTTCACATGGACATGGACATCCCGTCTTTTCACACAAGAAAAGTAACACATGACATCTCCCCACCAGCCGAAGTGCAGCGTTGTTGACTAACTTCATCAACTGTGAGAAGATCCTTCCCTGAAGAGCAGCTTGGATGAGACAGACACATCCCCCTTGTTGTCTTCTCTCTGGATTGTTTTCTTTATCATCGAGAAGCAATTCTTTAAGGAGAGTATTTTCACACTCGCCCACTGAGAGCGATTTTTGTTTGGGGGGATATCAAAGGGCCTAAAACAGAAATAAAGAGTAGTATAAAAGCGCATGGCAAAACTTGCCTCGTACTCAAACTCTTCAAACGTGTGAATGAGTGAAAAAATAACAGAACATTTTTGTTCTTCTTGGGAGCAGACCGAAAACATTTTTTATTCGGGCAACAAAAAAAAGAAAAAGCAGCTTGTATTCCATGTTTATTAACAAGCTCTTGAAGTCCCTCCTTCTATTTTGTGAAAGCAACAATACAATCCCTCTTCAATTTTGTTATTTGGAGACTTAAACAATTCTGTTTGAAGTGTCTCTTTTTTTTTTTTTTTTTTTAAGGATGCGGATTTGGCTTGTAACTATGGCTTCACGTTTTTTTGTGCCACAAGATTTACATAAAAAGCCCGCAGTCTGGAAAGTTTCAAACACATTCTGGCAAAAAAGTAGAATAAGGATGAGCGACAAAATGAAAGCCTCAAGGACTGGCGGGTGGGTGGGGGTGTTGCGTGTGTGTGTATTATGTGAGTGTGTGTGCGTGTGTGTGTGTATGTGTATATATGTGGGGGTGTTGGTGACGAGGGCAGGGGGAGGGACACTGGAGGGGGTTGCTGGGTAGCTGAGCTTTAGCCTGGCTGCGTTTGAGAGCAGCAAATCCGACTTGGTTGGTAAACAGAGGCTCCAGGGACACTTCTTTTGCATGCAGGCTGCTGCGGACTAGATGGAAGCCCTCTGTGATTCTAATAGAGTAAGCTCATAGAAATCACCGTAGAAAATGCCAATAAGGCTGTCAGCCAGCACTACAGTCCAACACAGACACAAACTCAAACGCACAAGCAGAGAAATTATGCATTTATTTGTGATCTCTCCGGCTTTCACATATGGGTATACGCATCCCCCTCTGAAGAATAACTCAGTCTGAGCTTAAAGTATCATAAGGGCATCATCTCTCTTTAATTTAACCCCCATTGGCTTGGACTGGGGTTAGTTTAAAGGCAGCTTAGCGCTTTTCAACCGCACACAACAGCTAACAAACTAATTTTTTGGTTGTGATTTTTCAAAGGGGAGTGCCACACATTTTAGAAAATTCCCAGACTGTGCGTTATTCGTTCGTCCTTGAATCAAAAGCTGACTTTATTTTGGAGTTTGACACCCATATGAGGTTTACATTCTGCTTCACAGAGCTAGAATTTTAATTTAATTTTGGTGTGAAGTTAATATGGCTGAACATAGTCAGGCCCCACGAATCAGCAGCTCCCGATTTTACACCCCAGTGACATCACAAATTCAAGGGTTCTGCCTCTGATGTCTAGCTTTAGGAAAGACTGATGCAAGTTCGCAGACATCGACCGAACTCTCCCGGGACAGTGAAATAATCTATGAATACTTAAAATGTCTGAGATTAACCTTTAATAACCCCTTTTTTTCTGATCTATTCTGCCATATTAGACTAATGCTCTGTGTACAGTATGGATAGTCTCCTGTGAATGTATAAGAAGATGAGACAGACCTCCCCTGAGATCCGGTTTCTCTTCCTTTCCTTTCCTATCTTTTCCTTTAGAGGGAAGCACCTGTAATTTGTCTTCATCAGCTATTATGGACATCCTCAGGAACAAAACCCGGACCCGAAAAGTATCAAATCAACAGCACATTTTTCAGAAAATGGCAGATCCAATTTTATACATGTCCCTGAGGCTTCCCTCTAACTGTTGGTGTGCTGACCCTTCACTCATTTGACGCCGCTTCTCGCAGCCTAGGAGGAGCTTTTCAAGATTGTTTCTGTCTCTTGCAACCTGTGAGATGGGCCTCAATTGAAGGCATGCTAACAAGATGTCCCAATGATGTTCAATATAGCGTCTTGAAGACATGCAAAGCTGGCCGGCCAAATTGCAAATAATCTACATGAGACAGAAGAGATGGAGTTTCGTCTCATTTTGACATCTGGTGAGATAGCGTTGTCTTGTTTGTCACTTAATGTGATGTGTGGTAGCGGAAAATCACCGAAAGTGTTGATTTGAATCTCCACAGAACTTACTAAGTACGTTCTCTTCACAGCTTCCATTTCCATGCTCATGTTGACAACTTGCCTGAAAGGAGAAGCAGTGAACAGAGTCTGTCCTGAAAATGAGTTAGACGGATTACATAACACCATGATATACCTGACTTACTGACCCTAAATCAGTACACTTAATGTGGAAAACTATTTCAATTTGACATTTTTATTCTGCCCAACCACTGCAGCTTTTCTTTTGCTGCCGTTCCACCTGCTGTGTCCCATGAAATATATAATTCCAAGGCCCAATTTAGTCTTTCAAATGTCAAAGTGAAATATATCCTCGTCCTTCTGCAATCACTCCTATTGCAATTTTATATCCTTTTGCCGTGGAAACATTCTCATTTCTTTAACCAACAACTTGGAGAACTGCTTATAAACTGTGAACTCTTTCGCTGTTTAAAATTCTCCACCATTAGGTTTTGTTATTACGTTGGTGGGCCCTTCCACAGCCCATTACAAATGTATAATTTATGAATAATGAGCGATGAACACGTCACAAGGGATTGATTTAATATCAGAAATAAATAACCGGAGAATCAGTAAAACCACCTGGATCTTGGGATTTCAGGATATATCATCTAATACCGTGCCTCGCCACACAAATAAATCAGCAGTTTGTATGATTTTCTCAATTTGTTAAGTGATGCTGTGTCCCTTTACAAACATCACATTGATGCCTATAGATGAAAGTCAAAAATCTGTAAACCAGCAGAGCTCTACTTGTGAAATGTGACCTAAATTGCTGCTCTTAAAGTAAAGTCATAGACTGGATGATTAGAAAAATCATCAAGAATAGCCACTGGATGATTAGAAAAATCATCCAGTGGCTATTCTTGTAGGTTCCTTAATCAAGGAGAGATAATTCTACAGATAATTCTCATTTCTGTGTCATTGCTTTATGTCTTGTCAGTAATTAAATAATAACATTAAGAATGTAATCATATTCCCTGTCATTAAATAGGCCACCGTAATATTTTCACGTTGGTAGAAATTGATTGGTACTTGCTCAATTGCCTCCCACATTGATATTCTATGTGGAAGTCTTATAGCCGCATAAACAAACGAGGTTTCCCTCTGACACTAAAATCACATTCCAGCAACTTTGATTGGAATACTTTATGGGTGTGGGCCAAGAGTGGTATCAAACAATATGGATCGGGTCCACTCAACGTACTGCAAACTGTCAGGTTCAAATGATAAAACCAGGCTGAAATTGGCCCGCGTGCGAAGAATTGCTGAGGGCAAGGATTATAAAGGTTTTTCACCCACCACCTTGCCCCCTATATTGATTTAAGCATAACTAGGAGATTTATCAACACACAATGTTTGACAGGGAGTTCAGTAACACTTAGAATTAAGTTGCAACTACCAGGGTGGAATAAAGATGCCACCGCAGCAGAGATTTAGGAAAAGGACAGGTGGGTCATGTGGCCTTTATCCACACCGTACATGCTATACATATTTAATACATGGCCTCTTTTAACCTGTGTTAGCCTGTATGGGATGAGATTAAATTTCTAAAGCAGTGGATCATAGTACAGGACCCATCTGGATGTGGGCATGCAAAACAAAAGTCCTGCTTAAAACATAATCCACACAGGACCACAATGACAATCTTATGTGCACATCTGGCCTATATCTAATCTAATGTGCACATTTACATTAGGTACACTGATTTTTCTTACTCTTTCTTTTGTTCAATGTGAATCCACTGTCATGCTAACATGTGTTTTAAAATCTTAACACCTGGGATTTGTTTTTTTATACAAATTCGACAAGGTACAAGCAACTGCATGTTTTTTTTTTTATTTCTTGTCCAGCATGTGTCAGATGTATTCTTTACCTCAGTATTTTGTGTGATGTAAAATGCATAACATTCATTGTAAGAAATTTCACTCATTAATCTGATGCCAAACTGATGTGCAGCTCCACAAATGCACTAGTAAAACGTCCCAAATTGCAGCTTCAGAAACATTCATGACGATAAACACATTTCAGAGAGAGAATGTGTTCCCCAATTAGGAATATAGGCTCTTACATGTATTGTGCACATGTCAAATCCCCCAACTGCACTCAAGATTTCATTTTTGTTTTTTTTTGTTTTTGTTGAAAATTCAAGACACTATCAATAATCTTCTCTATCTGTTGGTGTATCTAAGCAAATACTTATCACTGAGAGAACATTTATACCCCATCTGTTTAACTCAGCAATGTTATCTTTATGGAAAGCAGGCTGTGAGCCCTGGGTTGCCTGGAAGCACATGTGGGATGAGATAGGAGACGGATACAAGAAGATGGGAGACAACACAGTGCACGGAGCATTGAAGCAAAAAAGCAGCAAGGGAATATGTCAAGAAATCAAAGCCCAGACAAGTTGAAGGGGAGAGGATTCAGATGCACAAACATACACTGTGTTTTTCTCAGACATGGAGGTGGAAGAGCGCAGCTCAAATCAAATTCCACTTAGCTATTTTCAAACTTGGGTCTGCTGCCAATGTAAAATAGTTTTTCACGACACCTTGTTCAACCTTAAAGTGGGGCGGTGTGTAACTGACCCACTTGTTTAAACCTGTGATGTCAACTCTAAAGGCACATCATACATATGTGTGTCCCTCCAAAGACAAAAAAAAATCATATCAGAGCCTCAATAATTTGAAGCACGAGCTGCAGTTTGATGCTATTTAGATAACTGTGTCATTTAAAAATCGAAGTGTGCAGCATTTTAAGATATCAGAACTGGCAGGACAAACTTTTCATAGGAGACTTTTTTTTTTCTCTCTTTCTGCAATCAGAACAGCCCAAACCTCTTAACATTGTTTTCTATTCAAATACGATCACTATGTTTTGTCGTCTTTTTCACAACTGTTCTATTTTTATTTTATAATAGGATAACAAACTGCACTTAGTTCTGTGGTTTGGACAGGATATGGCAGTTCGATGATTTTTCTTTAGGCATTTCCCTCTTAATTAATGATGTTTGAATAACTATAAGAGATCTGAATTATTTTCCAAGAGATAAATAAATGCTTTTTATAGCCATTTCCTCAATTATAACATTAATAAAATATTTAGTGTTGTCAAGGAAGATCACAAATCTGACTGTAATTTTCGTTTCTTTTCACTTTGTCTTTCAGTTACTATCCAATGAGCATGTTCTTCCAGGCTAATCTGGCAACCAGTGATCATCTCAAACTTACCTGTTACTCTTTTGCTGCTGGTTTGCCCCATTGTTCAAGTTAAGCATCTGCATTATTGTTTACTTGTTTTTTTGTTGTTGTTGTTTTTTTATCTCTCCTGATTAAAAGCTCATCTGCCAGATGTGCATGTTCTCCTCTTGTTATGTTTGGACGTTCTGTTTTTTTTTTTTGTTAGCTTTTCCTCTTATTGATTTTGGACTGTTTTTGAGAATTCACCAATGTCAGTGGAGTTCTTACATAAAACTATTAATGTGCTGACAGACATGTTGAGGGGATGATAAGTGTGCTGAACTTGAGACATATTCTTTGTGTGTATAAAGTCTTGAGCGAAATTGTCATAAATACATACTTTATATCTTAAAAGGCAACAAGTTGGAAGTTCTGGCTGTGCATTTGTCTATGTCTGTGTGATGATTGAAATGGTCTAAAATGTTTCTGATGTGCCATATGATGAATTTATCTTTTGCATTTGATATATTTTAAACATTATTTCATGGCTCAAAGATCCTTACATACATACATTAAACTCTTACACTTACTGTAGATGAAAACAACAATATCAGCATTATAAAAACACACTGAAACACTTTAAAATGTGTAACAGGCACTGTCATCTGTCCAGGTTTTAAGGTGTGATTGTCAGTAAGCAAAAATAACTGAAACTGACACAAGCAAATTTATTTTTTATAAGACTTAGCTAATTAACACATTTGGGGGATGTGTTATACATATGTATTGTTCACTGCAGTAGCGAATCTTGCATATCACCCAGCGACATGTTCCTTTTAACTTATATTTATGGAAAGTAATTAGAGTCTGTGACTCCCGAGTCAATCATTTATCACTGCTGCTCATAGATATCGTCAAACATCAGTTTGATGGTTTTGCTGATAAACAAAAGGGGACCCGAAGGTCAGCGACATTCTGCAGAGAACGTCTACAATTAAGAACCACAGACAAGTATTAGAGCTTCCTTAAATGAAAGTTATCTTTGCAATTACTCTGCACTTGCTTATCTCTGATGATATTGACACATGGCAGCACAGAATAATGATGAGACAGGATGACAATGACATTTGGCTATCCTTGTTTCGTCCTTTCCCCACTTCAATAAAAATGTAAACAATGTTTACAGTTTGTCCTTAAAGGACAAAAACTCCTGACACAACAGTATCATAATTTACATAGATGGATGGTAGGGGACAGCATGCCACATTTGATTATTTAATTGTAAAAAAAAAAAAAGAAGAAAAATAGAAAAAGGAAGAGAGAGAGAAAAAAAGCACCGTGATAAAAAGCAATTGTTAGAAGAGTGATATTTGGCCTTCAAACATCCTCACGACAATCAGTAACAACATCCAAAATCACTTTTATATTATCATCACCAAAGTTGTTTTTCCTTCTTTCATAATAAATTCCCTGCTGTTACAGTAGAAACATTTATGCACAGCAGTCCTACTTATTTTTTTTCTCTTATTCCAGAAAATTGAAGTGTAATCCAAGCTGAATGTAGAGCTTCATGGTGAAACACAAGGACATCAGTCCAAAGGTTTATCTGGCAAACGGCAAATCTATCATGGGACTGCTGAGCACCTGCTGGGACCCAGATGTGCTCTGGCACTTTTCAACAGGGTGGCTGGTGGAGCGCTCCCTAAGGGACTCAGCCTACAGCTGTGACAGTGGCTATAGTGCATCTGCCTGATCTACACATCCAAGCCCTTCCCTGCTGGTTTACATACAGATGTGCGAAAGCCAGACGTGGTGCACTCATGCATGTGCCTCAGCTTTATGAATATAATATGCACGTAGGAGGATAGAAATCTGAAGAGCGCGGCAAATAGAGAGGGCACATCATCCACACTGCAAGACTGGAGTGTGTCAGACGCTGAGTAGCAGCTGGCTGCTGATAGTTGATTCTCCAACTAGCTAAGGCAGGGTATATACAGCTACAATAGTGTGGAAATGAATGAGCTGACTAATCTCACCTATCACACTCACTCTGCTGCCACTCATCAACCACTGTGCTGCTACTGATGAGGCAGTTTTTCAGACTTGTATATACATTTAAAGCTTGAGGTGAGTCTTTTACATATAAATGAATATCCATAAATTCATGCCCCAGTGAAACAAGCTCACACAATGCTGATTAAGCCTGTCAGTGCCAGGTAAATCTTTGTATTTCACAATATATAGCAGAGTTTTAAATCTGGTGCCTTTGGCGAAATTCCGATGCAGGTGGTGATGACTTTTTCGTCAGCCAGGAATGATTGGTGTGCTGTAGAGATGAGCAACCGTGGCGACAGAGACTATAGGAGTATGGTGGAGTCTCTGGTGGAAAAAAAACCTCGAAAGCACCAAGAGAAGTTCCCGATGCGATGACAAACCAAGCGGCAACCTCAAAAATGAAGCCAACAAGGAGCTGTAGTTCTTCGAATGACCACTTGATGCTGGTTACAAAAGTAAGTCTGGTATAAAAAGCGGTTTTGGTCCTTATAGGTAATTGCCCCCTTCGTGGCAACTGTACAGGGGGTGAATTTTTTCATAACTGTCATTACATTTTATTAAGGCTTAAAGTTCTACATAACTGAGGGCGTTGCTGCTTTAAGTGACAGGTGGGAGAGCGTATGCTTGCCACACACACCCCACCAATTTGCCCGTTTTTTGACGAGCCGGGCGTTCGGTAGAGTCATACACTGCCAAGATGGTGACAGTGAAGCAGCCCTCTTCTTACTTGAAGACCACTCTTCAGAAACCTATGGGTATCGTCACGGAAGCTATGTCCATCTTAATATACAGTCTACGGGACAAATGTGGATTAACATTGGTGCGGCTTTCCCCTGTTGAAGGGCGCTGAAGAGTAGTGACTGAGGGCAAACATGGATGCCACCTTCTTGCTCTTGGGCAGGTTGGCATTTGTAAAGTATTTGGAATAGCCTATGCAACTATTACATTTACTGCACTTAAATCAAGAGTTATAGTGTTCGAACTGGAGAAATTTCTATGTGTTGTTGTCATCATTTCGGAACAAGCCCATGTAATTACTCTCACTGCCGGAAGAGGGAGACATACATAAGTTCTACACTGCAGGTTTAAAACAACATTTCATTTGTATTTTGAGAAAAAAATCTAAACAGGTCTTTTTTAGAAATATTTTCGTTGTGAGTTGTAAGTATGTTGTGAAATGTTAAGAATTAACATCTGAAGTTTCAAAAACATCAATTTTTTGAAAAATAAAAAATATTGAAGTGACACCTTCACTTACATTTGTTTAATAGAATTTGCAGCAATTTCTTCTCAAAATAAGTGAGCTATCAAATAGGCTAGAGTGCCTAATCATTGTTACCCTATGTATGTATTCACATTTTTTATGATTACAGCCAATTACCACAAATCAAAGACTATGCTGTTGCAAATACTACCATGCTACAGGATGTTGTTTATCCTGTTTATTGCAGACAGCATGGGTGTAAGTGAGTCACTGGAGGGGAGGTATTTGCAGAACCTTTGCCAGGTCATAAAATCTAGTGTTTGTCCCCAGAAAGACAGAAGCACAGGAGCAGAAAGAGTTTCTCTGAGGAACAATGCCTCACTGATTCCATTTTTCTGCTGGTGGATGGCCACTGCTGTTGCCTACAGTGTCCCATTTAGCAGCTACTATTGGCTTTCTATGGAGTTTTCAAGTGTTTGGCTGTTTGTGCATGCGGCTTGATGCATCTTTTGTGGTTCTTCACGGCACCATATGTGTCGTGTTTATGTTGCACTGGATTTTGTTATGTTTGAAGAACTGACTGAATTGTGCAATTTGATGTTTTATCTGATGGTCTAATACATGGACATCTGTTCCACTCTTTGTTCAATTGGTGATTAAAAATAGCCCTCAAGGGTGTATTATTCAAGGATAAATTAATTGTTCTCTTTGGTCAACCAGAATCATTATTCAAAAATTTTCAGTTTTCAGACTTTTACCAGATGGAAAGTTTGAGCGTCTTGTTTTTTGAAATGTGATCCTTGTAGGAGGAAGATATTGATATTGAACTTTATGACCTGAAGACAGGCAAATGCATCTAAAAATGTACAATATTCAAAACAGATCTGCTCAAGTACCATCCCCCCCCCACTGACTGTGGTCAAAAAAACAACTTATAGCGACTTATAGCCAGCCGATTCTTGAGAACGCTAGGATACACGAAAGATACACAACCTGTCACATGAAGGCAAATGGCCTCAAAGCCTCGAAACAACCAACCAAGTGCTGTCATTTGTCGAGTATCTTGCCAGCAGCGACCCAGAGGCTCAGCCTGTGTAAAACAGACATTTGCCCAGAGGCCTTTTTCTTTTTCTTTTTCTTTTTTTTTTTTGATATTTCGCTTGTATGTTATGCTCTGGAACTTACCACTACCTTACCATACCACACCTGGTATCTTGCTGCAGATTCTGAAGACATCTGCTTTCGTTAGAAACCAGGGCAGGATGAATATAAAGAAAGATGACCTGAAATTCTGTGAGGCTGAGGACGCTACGTCTGGCTACAGTTTTTCTAGCTCCCTGCATTTTGCAAAGAAGTTGAAACGTCTAAAAAAAGAATGAAAATACAGAAAAAAACACAATAAATAAAAAGTATCAACTGACCTGCATATTCAACAAAAACAGACTGGAGTCCAAAAATGTTCTTCTGACTATGAAGCGTGTCACATCTTTACCGGCGTCCTAGTTAGGGAAAGAGAGTAACCTGTGCCTCAAAATTTGTGTAGCAATAACAAATCCTCAAGCCAGTTCAGACTGTACAGTATGGATACAATGTTGCTATAGTTTGTGTCTAACATATGTATCTACACTCTTTCCCGACTGTTTCACCAGTACAACTAATTGTCATGTTTTTCAATGGCAGACACCTTTTGTTAGTTTGGTTTTGGACTTTTCGCACGTTTTATTTTGTAATTTGGTTCCTTGTGTGTCTCAGTGTTTTTGCTTCTTGTCGTGGTCTTGTTTCTGTGTAGTGATTGTCTGCCCCGCCCTAATGTGTTTCACCTGTGTGCAATCACCTTGCCTCCTGTGTCTATATAGTCTTTGTGCTCCCCTTTGTCTGTGTTGGTTCGTCTGTTTAGTTCAGGGTTTTTTCGCGTCTGTTCATGTCTGGATTTTTGGTTAAATAAACCTGCCTGCACCGTCTCCCATTTGTTGGCTGCATTTGGGTCCAACTTACCTCGCAAATCCTGACACTAATGTACTTCATCACATTACATTGAGGTATTTCCTGTCTAGAACACACTGAGCATTTAAAAAATGCTTTAAATTTAAAAGTCCATCTGAACAGCCTCTAGTGTGACCCTTCAAGCAAATCATCAGTTTTCACTCTTCTAAATTTATAGACCTTAAATGATTTAGACTATTTCTACTACATTTAAAAGACAGGCAATCCCCCAGAAAAGATTTTCCAATTTTAGCGCACATTATCTCTTAATATCTTAATCTCTAACATATCTTAAATGGCTCTTTCACCAGTACGTTTACCAGGTGAACTGAAATTACATATAATCTGATGGTATCAAAATTTATATCTATTTTCAAAGTATTCTTGGTAATTTCCTGACTAAAGTTTTTTTTAACAAAAGATCATATATTCTGCTGCTATTTCAGTTATCTTAGTGCTGTTTTAGAAAATTGCGCGAGTGAAAGTGCACTGAAATGTGCTGTAATGCCAGGCTTAATGTTTAACCCTTGAGCATAATTACAAGTAGTTTTAACTGGATTAACAAACCAAGGTTTGGGGATTATCCATTTTTATCTGTTCATCTGAACATTATTTAATTTTTAGTGTTATATATATATATATATATATATATATATGTGTGTGTGTGTGTGTGTGTGTGTGTATGTGTGTGTATGTATGTATATCATATCATTATCTCAAGTTTGGGCAACTGAAACTGACAGTTGTTATCCGTCCACCACAACCTCCTCCCTGAGACTAACATTCTATGAAAAATAATTACAGTAGGACAAATAGGCTATACGAGTGTTTTACTATGCTTAAGTAACTGTCAGTGTTGGTGTAACTGTTTGCGTACCTTATACCTCTCTGTGAACTGCTAGTCATTTCAGCACTTATTTCTGCCCTGGTGACACCTAATCTGGCTGGATGGGTGCACATGCTCACACAAGCAATAATAACAGCTAAAAGGGTGCTTTGGTTTCGGCGACTGGTGTTAATTATGTGTTGTCTTGTACTACAGGAGAGCCAGACAGAGCTCAAGTGTTACTGGAGGATGATCTATTTATTGCTGATTTTTTTTTTTTTTTTTTTTTGCACAGTGTGTCGCGAGCTATTCTTTTCATTACATTGAAAACTAATATTTTAACTTTATTTATGAATGTATGTACTGTATGTGCATTTATTTTTAATGGCTGTTACTGTGGTTGCTATTTTGTATGTTGTATATACTTGGAAAAGAAGTGCATTGAATAATAATTCTAATGGAAGGGAGGGAAAGAGAAAGCACGCAAACAAATGCAGTATATGGATATCGTTGAATTCTAATGTAATTGGCAGTGGGTTGCAGGGAACTACTGGCTAAACAATGCCCGCATTTATGCAGGACTCTTCTGTCAAAACCTCAAAAACGGCTTCAGGAAGCGCTTCTCTTACTTCAAGCCCTGAAACACACCTCCGTGTCCCATATGTTCCCTCATTTCCCTCACAGGCTCATTCTTATTCAGGGTCTGGCTGGTGAAGGGGTAGAGAGTGGCTTCAAGCATGCACTGGGCAGAAGGTAAGCACACATCTCTGACATACAGTGAACAGGTTGCCAGTCCATCACTGCGCTTGTACATGGACAGACACATATAGACAATTAGGAGTGAACCTGGGCTGCATGGGCATAAACGCAAAATCCTTAACACAGGGAGAAACAAATCACAAAGTCTGAACCCAGGTATCTCAGCCATGCTTGTTGTCATTGTTATGCTGAAGGTGCTTAACACTGACGCCTCATCAAGTGTTCAACAAGAGAAAAAGACAATCATTTAAAAATTCTCCATAGCGCTTATTACATGATAATATTTTTTACATTTGATATCAGGGCAGCGGTTTCAGGTCCCTGCACAAATTGCTCGTAATGTTAATGAGCTGCTGAGCTATTCTGCTTTCTGTGAATGTAAACCTAAATACTTACTTAGTAAATAACTTCTTGCTTTCATGTCCATGTGTCCCACATGGTAATCTTGAATTGTACAGTGCACGTGATAACGATGACTTTTGGTAAAATATACAGGCAACCAGTTTCCCCCTCAGTTCGTCATCACTGTATCTGAAACATTAAAACAGGTATACTTGGCTTGTTGGTAGTAAATAAAGACAAGGGCAATAAATACTCAATGCACTTTTATGATCCGCATCTAACAGATCTCAAAACCTAAATACACATGAGCCATAATAGAAGGATGAGGTTAATGATAATGGCATTAGATGACCTCGCCAAGATACAGTTTCCAAAATGAACTTCCAGGCTCACCTGCCAAGACATGGTAAACTGGACACTTTGTGCCAGGAACACTGTCCACAAAAGATTCAGTGTTAATTTAATATTTGCACTTTTGCTTTCACAATGTATTAACTCTGTTATTCATAATGAGGCCCAATACGAGTCGATAAAACCAAGGTATTCAAACATTCCTGTCTCACTTCACGGCCAGACTGGCAGCTGACTCTCATTGATTTTTTTTTTTCTTTTTACTTCCAGCCATATTTTAACTGCACTTAGCATTTTGTGTTTCAGACCAATTACTGCTCCTCCGCTGATCTTAATCTCACCATAGCCATCTTCAGTGCCAGTACGATACAGTGCATACGGCGTAACTGCTGCTTAAAAGCAAATGGTCTTGAGTTTCCTCCTGCAAGCATCTATTTGGAAAAATAAATAACAATAAAGAGCTGAATATGTATTACTACAATATTTTATGATTTTGACTGTACGATATTCCTTCCCTCTCACTAATTGGACCCTCGGCAAGGAAGTGACTGCAGAATCAGATTTAGAGGGAAGTTGCCAAAATCTTTGATATGATGGCTCAAAGTCAGCTAACCATACAGCTGAAGAGTGCTTTAATAAGGTCTCCTTGAAGACTATTACATGAAAAAAAAGAGTGTTGATTTCCTTCTCTGTGTTTGAAAAGACAAACTTACTGTTACCTCCCTACTGTCAGTACATGACTAATAGTAAGGCAAGATGGCAGATGTTTTAATTTAGTATGTGACAATGTGTTATTTGATTACATAACTTAGAAAAATACTAGATTAGGTGTCAAAAAAAGTTTGGGCATTCCTAACAAAAGCATGCAAACAATACATCAACATCAAAAGGTGTTTCATGATGTGTCATCAAAATGAGTATGTCAAACATAAAGTGGGCAGGCATATTATATATATCATTTTTAGCAGTGTTGTCACCATGACCTCATCGAGTTTAATCACAATAAAACAATGATGGCTTTGAAGAGGAAGCAAGCTGTGGAATACAACATGTTTTTTTTTTTATGTATAAATAACGCGAGAAAAATAGACTTTTAAAGGAAAGAAATAAATAATGTTCTAAAAACGCAGTACTTTCATCCATCCTTGAGCAACAACATTGCATATAAATGGCCTAATATTCCTACCATTATACACCAGCTAGAATTCTTCAAATGGATAGAGAAGCTCAAAAACTAAGGTTCTTGCTGCCATTTTAATGGCAAATTTACTTGCAACTTTACCAACAACCACAGAGAGAGAGAGAAAAAAAAACAAAAAAAAAGCAAGGACATAAAAGTGAAGGCTGCTTTGTTTCACAGGCTGCTGCTCTCGTGGGTTTACCGAGACATACGGTTACTGCTTTTTTGTCTGCTGGAATATTCTGTGTGGGCCTCCATCATTAGAGCTGACATGTGATATAAAACAAGCAAAATGATTTGTACTAGTTCTGTCTAGTGCGTAGTGAATGTAAGATTAAAACTGTATTCAGATACAACTGATGGCAGGGACCCTGCGTTCATCATTGTTGTTTGCTCTGAGCAGTCTCTGTGAAGACATGCGACTGTTTATAGGACATTAGAATATACTGTATCATTGTATCAGACTGAGACTCTTGTGAAATCTTGTGTCTACAGTCTGAGTTGGGAACTCACCCCTCCAAAGGCTTTGCTTGCTCTGCTTATTTTAGGACTGGAAAAGAAAAACAAAGCTAGGGAAAGAATAATACCGACAGAACAATTAATCTTCTTTTCATTTCTTCAAATGCAGTACAGATGCTTTATCGCTTGCCTCAGAATACACCTTGTTGCCACACCTGACCTTAAGACTAACTTTTCACTTACAAATTAAATTGAAATCTATCAGACAGTAGCATCAGAAACCAAGGGAAATATGATCACTGGACCCAGTTATTCTTATAATGCTCAGGATAAAATGTCAATGGGCATTAGCTAATTTCATCAGTGATGCTTTTTATTAAATTCTTTTAAAAGCCATTCTGGTTTCCTTGCCAAAGATGTCATATTAATTTAAGGCTGGAGACCTTGAAAGAAGGATAACCCAATTTGTACATTAATATGGTCGGTCTATGGTACATTTTGTGGGAATTAAAAGCACACACAGCAAAATATTTCCTCTGATACAGAGATACTCAGGTGCAGTGCAATACTTGTAAAGTTACAGTTATCAAAAGGCATACCTATCTTATTTTAGACCACTTAGTTCTCTAGAATAGCAACTGAACAATATACTATTCATTGCTTCTCTTTGTTAGGTAATGAAACAATGTGCTCCCTATAGGAAACTGACTATTACAATATAGGTTATACCTGGCTGCAGAAAATGACATAAGTACATGTGTGTTCTTATTACTCTGTAGCTCTCATGACTTTTTAATTATTACCTGTTGTTTCGCACCATGTTGTTAGCTGTGGAATTGTCAGTTATCCAGATGTTAGGTTAAAACATGCCTCCCGTATGGGTTGACATGCCTCGCCAACACAGAAAAAGCCTCAGCATCAGTCAAATGCCCTGTAACCTTGAGAAAAAGCTTATGATGTACTGTGTATGCGCGCCCTTTTACATACAGTAGGTTTCTATTAAAAAGGGAAAATGAGATAAAATAAAAAAGGCTCTCTTGTTCCCACTCACTTCCTCAGTGCTGCTCTGTTTGCATGATTTCCATAGTAACAAGTGTGGTGCTTTGCTCATCCTGATTCCACTGTCTGAACTGATGCACTAGATTTCAAAGAGAATTATGATGTTAGGATTCAAAGCAGTGTGCTGTTGGATTACACAGATTTATTGTTACATCCTCTTCCAGCAAACTTTATATTGTGGCAACTGGTAACTAGTAACTGGAACAACCTTAACCCTAAGCCAAGCCAATAGCCACATGTTCGCACATGCACAGAAAAAACTGAATTTCCGGTACAGATCGGAAAGCCACAAGCAATAGCGATAGACACATTATGTAAACACCTCTTGTAGAAGGACTAATGCTGAAGTAGGCTATTAATGTCTTTCGACCATGAGATGCATTGGCTTTACCATAAGGACCAATCACAGCACATACAAGTTAATTCTATTCTACATTAACTTATGTGTTTGAGTAGCATAGTCAAATATGGCATAACCTAGCATTCTGGCTTATAAGTAGCTATATGGCTATTTACAAATATATGTAATTTCATTATTCTTTGATTAGACTCTGATCAGTAATGTAATATTTAGTTCTCAAAATGCAGTTATCAAAAGAGTGGACTAAAAAGGTATCATATTATCATCAGAATAAGTTTTACTATAAAAGTGGAGTGATGTTATGACTTCCCTGTAGACCTGCTGTCCCGCTGCGCTGTGAATCATGTCAGTGTACTGTAGGTCACACTGTGTGGATGAATAAGGGCTTAAAGGGCATGAACAGATCACTGACAAAACTTGTGATCTGTAACCCAACCTGAAGTCAAACAAGCTTGTGCTGGACAGTGCAGGATAATATTGCAGAAAGCTAGCAGGTAGTAGTGTGACATTGAAAAACTGCAGGGATTGTATCAAGCATTGTGGACACAAACACAGGAGCCAGTCTGCATCTGGGAATGAGTGAGGATGTGTTTTGTGATCCACCAAATTCAGACTACAGTCTAATTAATGCAAAGTGATATTGGCAGACAATTGCCATTTAAAACGCACAAAGCACCGACACCGGGAAGAGGATGCATCTTCACTTAAAATAGTTCATGACTTTATTGCCATGAGGCAGAAACAATTGCTTGACACCCAGATTGTGACTTTTAATTTAAAAGAACTGCCAGTAAACAGAGAAGGCTGTGTGATACACTAGTGAAATTATGGACCTTGCTGGAGCTGGAGGGTATGAAGACAGCGACAAAAAAGAACAGACAAAAGAGGAATGAAAAAAAATCCTTTACTCTTCATTTCCTTGGGTTGAGAAATTAAACAAGGAGGGCAATAAGGAAGCTGGTTTCAACAGAAAGTCTCCAAAGATTTCTTAAAATGCCTCCAAGCGATGCATGAGAGTGACTAGTAATATGAATGCTCCTCTATATTTTTAGCTGCTTTTCATTGTCTGAATTTATAAAAAGAAGCATAATATAATAAAATACAGAGCCCAGCAGATATCAGTGGTAAACTTTTAGATAAATTTGTGCATAGGTGATAATATGTACCCAGAAAATTACTTCATTTGCTCCTTTGAATTAATAGTTTGTGTGATTCACCTGACAGAAATTATGTTATATAAATGTTATGTAAATATAGTTACTAGATTTCAAATGCAAAACTGTGTTTTGTTTAACCGCCAGAACCTGGATTAAATCTGTGCAAAATCCAAATTACTATAAACCCCAAGTGGCTACTTGAAATTGTCCATGCCGTGACCCAAACATGGCAGCAAAGGCAAAGTGCTGAAACACAAACCTGTAGCTGATATGAATTTTGAGAGAATGACAGAAAAATTAGAGAAAAAAACTGTGAATGAACAAAGGCAGTGATAGGAAGAAGAAGGACCCTCTATGTTCTTAGAGCATTGCGTTAGCTTGTGTTTCTGATAACTTCTAATCACAAATTACAGCTTTTTGGCATTAACACATGCTCAGACGTCTCCACACTTAGAAAACCTTTCAGTTATGTCGGCTTTTGCCTCTCTCACTTTGATATGATCTAACTCTCACCAAAATACAGATTGAAATGCCTTTAAGGCATACACCACACTGTGTGCTGGTAACACTTTGGGGGGTCCTCACTATCTACAAAAAATAGCTAGCAAAGCAGATGTTTTCACAAAAGGTTTGGAATTGATTATGGTCTACAAAACAGTTCTTTCTCTACTCTCTCTTTCACTGCATATTGAGTACTGGCCACCCGGTCTTCATACCTTTGACGGTAAAAACTGCAGTTGCAAATCTAAATGACAAAAACCTTTTTGCAGTCTTGTTCATGCATATAATTCATTCATTTTGTACTAATCTATCTAAATAATCTGGTTAGCAGATTCCTACATCTTGATAAAAGGAGTAGTCATGCTTCCTCTTTTGAAGAAGTTGTATTTTATATTTTTCCAGTATTTTTACTGTTGTAATATTTATCATTTACATTTGGATTTATATCGCTGGTCTATAAAAAACAACCCAACTCTTAACAATTAGTGTTTCCGACACAAGGTCTGAAGGTCGCCTTGGCCTGCCGCAAACAGTCAACTTGACCAGTCATAATATAACAGGCAGGAATGAGTTGGTGAACCTCTGCACAATGTTCAGGAGGGTTACTGCACCATTCTTCCAGAACTGCTTCAGCTCAGTTCTTCGGAAATCCCGGTGGAAGGTGGATTTTCTTTGTTTGAAGTCATTATGTATATTTACTCCAATGCTTTTGGTTATTATCCTTTACATCACCCAACCTCCAATGAGCTTCAGCAGGTGGACAGCCACCCTGATATTATCTTCTATGATGCCTTGATAAACTTCAACTTCAAACTTCAAATTCAACCCCCCCCCCCCCCAATGATGTCGAGCTGTCCAGGCCCTGAGACAGCAAAGCCCCAAATCATGATGCTCCCTCCACCCTGCTTCACCTTTGGGATGATGTTTTCATTCTGGTATGCAGTGCCCTATTTACACCACCCCAATTTGAGTCTATAAAACATTTTCTCATTAGTGTTGTGGAGTGTCGTTACGCATTCATGTGATGTTTGACATGTTATGTCTTCCTCCCTAATGTCCTACTATGGACATCATGCTCCATGCAATCATGTCCATATGGTCAACAAATGAACAGAGACGCCTTTATCTGTTGCTCTGAGGCTCTTTGTTGCCTCACTGATGATTCTGCATTGTGCTTTTGGAGTCATCTCAGCTGGGCGTCCACCTCTTGAGAGTAGCCACAGAACTAAGTCATTTCCATTTGTAGACAGTTTTGTCAAACTCTGATGATTATATAAACTCTTTGAGATGGCTTTGTAAACCTTTCCAGTTTTATGCAAATAAACAATTCTTGATAGTAAGTCTTCTGAGATTTCTTTTGGTATGGTTTTATTTCAGTTGTTCCTTCTTGTGAATTGAAAACTCAAAATATTTGAATGTTTTTTTTCATTTAAAAAAAAAAATCAAAGTACTGTAGCTCTATCCCGCACCTTCAGTCTTTTATTGATTGGTCTCAAGGTTTGATAACTCCTGACTCCAATTAGCTTTTGTTCATGTCATAAGCCGAGGGGTTCACATACTTCTTTCCAGCCTACAGTGTGAACATTTTAAAGGTGTTTTCAGTATGGACCAGAACAATGCAACGACTTGAGAGTGTTAGTTAAAATAGATTGTGTTTATTCATTATTGTAAATTAGATGAAGATCTTACCATATTTGGATACAAATTCATAAACAACTGAAGATTCCAGAGGGTTCACTTACTTTTTCTTGCCACGGTATTTAAATGAAATTATGCACATCTTTACCAAATAAAAAAAATAAATAAATCTACCTTTACTGCTTAAATTATAATTTTATTAACTGTTTTGATCAAACAATTTCTGCGAGTTTCCATGCAGTTATAACATATTCTGCTCTGCGGCACTGAATTCAAGATGTTATGCTTAGGATGGTGATGGATTCTGCCTACACACACCTGGATATTGCCTAAAAGTCATCTCCAGTATGCTTAATGACCTCGTTTAGCTGAGGGGAGGTGAAGGTGCTCTTAGCCTGCCATATTTTCCTAATTGTTTTTTAATTACACCTCAGACTGTATCATCTGCAGTAATTTGAGACAGCAGGTCAGTTTCCTGATGGAGTGATAAAACATTAATGGAATGATTCGGTATAGTTCTTTAAAGGCTTCCGATATTTTCTGCCTAACTAAAAAAAAAAAAAAAGAAAAAAAGAGTTGGTTCACATTTCATCCTGGATTTCAAATATGGACTCACCTGGTGATTACAGAATTCTAGGTGTAAAGCTATCACAATTTTGTTGAGACAATTAAAACATAAAATGGTCTGCTTTGATTCTGGTGCAATTATCACTGAGTCCACATATGCTGTACATCGCTGGTGTCAATCAAATAGATGGTTATTCAAGCTCGATTTCACAAAGGCTTCACCCTCCAACAGTCTTCTCTGTAAAGGCTGTCTGTCTGGACTGCAGGGTGTTTCTGTAAATTCATCAGCTCCAGCAGTGGAAACAGTCTGAAGCTGAAAATCTTATAGCATAGCGATGACGACACCGAGTACCCTGCCTCTCCACAAGCCGTGCTTGCTGGCAACATCCACCTGTCTCTCCAGTCGACTTAAGAAGATGATGACCTTGAAGTGGCAAGTAGCAAGGCACCCTTCCTCTCCTGTACCCATTGAAGATTTCAGAGAAATCCCCCCACTGTCCTTGCAAAAAGACTCTTCCAGTTAATATCTCAGCAACGGCAGAAGGCGTTCACCTCCCCATGCCGGCACAGAGATCTCTGCCCGAGCTTGGCCCCATGTTTCTGGGTGCATGAGACTTCAGACAGACTTTGGAAATGTTGGTGTTTCATGCTCCTTTCATAGGCAACCTTTGGCAGTTGGTCAAGCAAGCCCTGCAGGAGACCTTGCTGCAGAAGCCCGAGGTTCCAATTTTTGCGGCTTCAATAAACTGTCAGGCAAATCTGAGAAATCCCACCCTTGTGCTGGTTATTTGGATGAAGGCATGGTGGTGTATGTTGTCCAAACTACATCTAGCTGCTCAGGCAGTGTTAAGCTCTGCAGATGTGAGCTGTGACCTGCAGATGTGTGACAAAGAAAGGGTAAAATATCTGGATAAAATCTACCTCATCACAGTTATGGCCAGCAGCAACATTATCCTGCTCAATGTATCTAAGTTGATAGCAGATAAAATGAAATAAAACAGTCTCTAATAGATAAAAAAAGACAAAAAAAGAAGAAAAGAAAGGTTTCCTTTTTCTCCTTGTCAACATGATTGGTGGCCTTTGCTGGCCATCCTTAGAATCCACCACTCCGAGATGGTAGTATTTCTAGGTTCCCCAGATTCTGGTGTATACCCATGTTGCCTAGTGGGCAGCTCATCTTGTCTGTATTTTCCAGGTGCCACCAAAGATGAAGCCCTGACCGAGCCTTGTCCCATTTTAACAACAGTGGTGATTCTTGTTAGCGTTACCCCACCGTGTTGTACCTACAAGGGAGAGGTTTGTTTGAAAGTGAATAGAAGTGTCACACCGTGGTGAGGTTGTCTTGTCTTGGGTTTGTTTTGTCCTGTCATTTCCTGTTTGCCCTCCGGCTCGACCTCCGGAGAGACCCGTCTTTGCCGCCGTTCTCCTGCTTGCCCTCCAGAGGGGCGACGCCACCCTCCGGCTCGACCTCCGGAGAGACCCCGTCTTCGCCACCGGCCTCCAGAACGGCTTCGTCCGTTTGCCCGACCTCCGGGTCGCCCCACTGAACTGCCAAGCCTGTCCATAAGGCCTCCGCCTCGACCCCCTGATTTGCCCTGTTTTCCACTGAGCATCAGAAGATGCTGGCCCCTGGATCCCTCCTCTCACCCGAGTTGTGTTTTGGACTTTTTGCACTTCCTGTTTTATTTTGTAATTGGTTTCCATGTGTCTCAGTGTTTTTGCTTCCTGTCTTGGTCCTGTGTCTGTGGTGATTGTCTGCCCCGCCCTAATGTGTTTCACCTGTGTTCAATCACCTCTGCCTCCTGTGTCTATATAGTCTTTGTGCTTCCCTTTGTCTGTGTTGGTTTGTCTTTTTAGTTCAGGGTTTGTTCACGTCTGATTTTGGTTAAATAAACCTGCCTGCACCGTGTCCCATGTGTTGGCTGCATTTGGGTCCAACTTACCTCGCAAACCTTGACAAGAAGTTGGTGATTTTAATCCTGTTTCGCTAAGATCCTTGTACTTGAGGCCTGATTCTTGATGGTGTGCCGTTTAAAATGGGCATTTATACAACAGATACTGGTCTGCGTTGGTGGGTCCCTCCTGGCAAGAATGTGCAAAATCAGTGTTTTACTCCACAGGAGTCAGTGAGTGCGCTTGCTAGAGGGCTCTATCTATGCTCATGTTACTAAAGGTCTTAATCCTAAACTGTAATTTATTTACACTAAAATGAATGGTAAAGAAATCTGATTTTTTGAAAGCCCACAGAAAGCATGTATGCTTTTCTCCTCGCTTTCTCCTCCCCACTGTGCTTTCATTATGTGTCAATTTCGACTAACTCCACTGAAGTGGAAGCAGTCAATATCACCCTGTTCTGTACCACGTGAAGGGTGAACTTTAATCGTGGACTGCATTGGGTGCATCGGTCCTCTAAGGGATGGCTCATCTTCCAGATAAAATGTGTTGAAGCAGAAACAACAAGACCCCTGATTGCTTTTAAAATACTCGAGAAGCTATTCTCACTTCATGTTTAGACTCAAGAGCTTGAGACAATTTCTTAACAGTGATTTCAGTGTTATTTGGGATTCTGCCAGGTGATTGTTTGGTCAAACATCCTGCAACAACATTTAAGACAAAACCCATGAGTCTCCACAAAGAGCTTAACATGTAGTCCTAACAGTAGCTCCAGTTGGCTACCAAATGGTTCTTTTTTTTTTTTTTTATGTTGTCCCACAAACTGAGTGTTTTTTTAACAAGCTGACAGTTAACCAGCTGTTTAGAGTTCCATTAGTATATTATATTATTTCCATAATATGATATATGATTGATATAAGATTATATTTTATTTCAGTGCCTTCATATCATTAATTCACTTGGTATTCAGTATAGAGAAACAAAGTTGTCAGCAATTGCCTACCCCAGTAAGGCAGCATATTGTAGCACAGCTACAATTGCATACCCATTAGACTACTTTGTTGAATGTAATAAGCAAATGATGGTTGCTGCTGGTGGTAATACTGCCTTAAGGTTATAGCTGTCAGTGATCATCTCCAGCAATGAGCATTACAGGCTAAGCCCTCCCCACACCCATCCTCCAGGACCCATAAAGGCCACCCTGCGCTTTTGTTCAGGCAATCTAGATACGCATGGACATTAGTTTCGAAAGCCAAATGGTGCAATTCAACCCTGACCTGCCTTCAGCACAAAATGAATTGAGACTGAATTATTCTCCCCCAGTTACTTTCCTATGCAGCACCATCATAAAGAGCAGTCGCTCTAATTTCCTTTGACAAATCGTTAAAGAGCCCCGGCACTAATGTGTCAATTCATCTCCACTCAGGCTACTTTAGTAGAGCATCCATCCACACACACACACACACACACACACACACACACCACACACACACACACACACACACACGCACACGCAAGCACACTTTATTTAAAGAAAACATGATAGTATTTTGTGTTCAATATAATAATAATCAATAAAACAATTTCTGTATATTTTGTAGAGTTTGCTTTTGAAAAACACAAGAACTTCTTTCAAGTCCTCAGTCATTTACAGTTTTTTCGATGTGTTGCTTCATTATGTGCAGTACTAGTCAATTGTATATGTGCTGCCTTAGTACCAATATGTAACTCAACACCTTCAACTGTCAATAACATATTGATTTAAAAAAGAAAGGACTAAGTCCCTGCCTTTAGAAATGTAGATGTTGCTCTGGGATTGATGCTGTGTGACACATAAAAAAGATTTGTTCAATAAACATATGTAGTGAAAATTATTAACAATTAAGTGTGAACGGTTCTCGGCCCTTGATGTTTTCCTCTGTTGTAGAGCTGGCTTACATTATAAAGAGCAGCACCTGTGAATTTGTATTGATCAAATGGAGAGACAGAGACGAGCTGCAGCCAGTTGAAAGCTGACAAAGAAACCTTAATTTCCTCAGGCTGTACAGATATACACTAAAATGACATTTTAGCAATAAAAGGACTGACACGGTCCTTTTGATGCAGCCCCTTGTTAATTGTGTGCTTGACAAAACAACCTTTTACGGAAAAAAAAAAACCTCCCATTGATGACCTAAATGAATTTTCAAATGAAAACCTGTTTGTGCCTGTCTCCTAAATCTATGTCCTCAAATTCATTTCAGGGTAGTAATCATCAAAATCCTACCCCCGACACCGTCAAGCTTCAGATTTATTTATTTGCTGAGCAAGCCAGGCAAAACTCACAAAATCAATATTTCAGTTAATTACTAATTGCCTACTTCTAGCTTGTACAATTAAAACGAATTCCCTCACTTGGTCTCAGCATCAGTTTCTTTGTAGGTCTTATGATTTTTTTTAAATCACGTTTTGTATTAGAAATCAACAGAAGGCAGAGCTAATTATATCAGAGAAGCTGTTGTATGTGATCGGGACTAAAGCCTGTAAACCCAATCTTCCCATGATACTGTCCCTAAAATTCAGCAAACGACATGCAAGGACGTAATGCTCCTCACTGATCCCTGCAGAGTTCTGCTTTGAATCAGTGGTAATGTAAATGACACGTGACAGCTATGCATGCAGGGTGTGTTCGGTCTACAGGTTGCACCCTTTGCTTGTTTTCTGGATGCACAATAAAATGTGAACAAGCTCTGAACACACTAAACTGATCAGAAAACTGCACTTCTCCCATGTTTCAAACTCATACCTCATGTGTGTTTAAGACAAAGCACCATTGTGTTCACACATGCTTAGTGCACTTTAGTATCCCCTGTTTCCCTGGTGATGAAGACGCATTGAGCATTAAATCATTTCTTCAACTGTCTTTGTTAGAGTTTGTCACGATCCCCATTTGGTTAAGTCAAAAAGCTGCTGATTATTAAACACCAGTGAAAAGTGTATAATTAAAACACATGCTTTGCAATTTTTCAAATGCACATAAAATCAGAATACAGAATAGTGACATCTCTCTCAGAGGAAATGTCAACATTATGTTGGTGTGAAGTTCCTCAGTTCAGTAAAGCAGGCACACTCAGCATGCCTCACCTGTAGTAAACATGCAGTGGATTTGTGGCGTGCCCCTAATCTTTTTTTAATTGTGGGGGTGGGAAGAGTGATCTTCCTTTTGTGGCTGTTCTAAGTCTAATGCTGCTAAGACTATTAGGATTGAACCATGGCAAATGCTTTGGGGAAGTCTTTTGTTAAGTAGATGTTGGTGCATAAGCGATAACAAGATTGAGTTGCTTTCATGTTCAACAACAAAGTTTTGGATAATCCATGGGCAGAGTAGGGGTAAATGTGGTGTGGTGTGAAACAGGAAGGGCTCCGAGTGCATCCCACTGGTTGGTTGAACTGATTCCGAAATGAAAATCGTACCCCAGTCTTTAGTTAAACTGACAGAATAAATTATAAGTAGACACAAATGACTCAGTTACCTCTAATCTGTTCATGAAAGTCCTCTTCACTTTCAGGAAATTAAACTAGTACAGCCATCCTTAAAGAGGTCTGTCCTGAGATGACAAAACATACAGATACAGTATAGTAACTATATGATATCACTGGAAGCATGATATCCAATATTGTTATTATTATTCAGCTATATTACAAACAAGGATTAATGAAAAAAAAGTATGAAATCATGATTTATTTCTCTGGTCATGTCTGAAAATCATCTACAGTCAACCTCGAACATATCAAGGAGGGGTGACATTAATATACAGAAAAGGCAATTATTGCCCTGGTAGAGGTTTTGTTACGAATGTGACCAGAGATACAAAGAAAACTAATATGCTCCATTACAGTTGTGTTTTTGTCAATGTTGAATTTCTTCATTTGGCTATATCTACTGTCAGTGTGTGGCAAATTGTCACTGCCACATTCCTCTGACAACTGCAGCAGCTATAGGACCACTTCACACGGCACCTTTTCCCAGATGACCTATGCTTTTCGGCACTGAGTATTTGAGACAGCATATTTCAACAAAAGATTGCTGGCACACAGGGCAACAAGGGTTTCAGGAATGCTCCAATGCAGTCTGCAAGTATTTGGACGGTAGCGAATGATACAGTGTGTAGCCTCTGCTGACAATGTCTGCAATGCAGTCTCTACAGTGTTGATGGCTAATATGATATGATGAGAACGTATAGGTGTTTTAGCCAAAACAGTGACAACATGATAGTTAGACCCAGGCTGTTAAACATAAAATGATCTTAAGGCTAAGGTTCAGCAGACCTAGAAAATAGGTCAATCATTACCATGTGCTAATGTGTATGCTATACTTAAAGCTAAAATATGCAACCTTGTGACTCAAGGCAGCAAAAGCAACATTATTAGTGCCACCCTTCTCACCTCAGTGAGTTAGCAGTTGTCACTCATCACCTTGCAAGTGCTTGTGATAAGTGGCTCTTGGAAAGTCACAGCAGGCTCTGAAGAATCCAGTGGTAGAGACATTAAGCATAAAATAAATGCTTGGATTCACATGTGGCTTTGACTACAGCTTGTCTGCAACACATTTAGCATGCTGTTGTCATTTACCGCCACCGTTGCTCTTCCTTTGCTTTCTGTGTCACCTCACTCTACACGTTTTTTTAGAAAAGTTCATGAACATAGCGAGAGCTGAGTGGACCTGTCTGCACACACTGGCAGAAGAAGATTTGTTTAAAGGCAATTAACAAGGCCCATGCTCAGGTTCACAGTCAGCCGAGTCGGCAGGAAACTGGGAAAACAAATCAGAAAATTAGCAGGAAGATGGGGCAGCAGCAACAGGTATTCCGAACAGGGAAGAAAGTAACTGGCAGGCAACAGGAAAACAGGAATAGCTTGAACACTTTAACAGCATGCTGACAGGTAATCTGGCAAAGGACACAACACTGCCTCTACATATACACACAGACACTAATTGGAGATTAGGATCCGCTATGAAGGCAGGTGGCCGATCAACGCTGACAAGGATGAGCAACATGTGTGAGGGACTTTGGGTGAAAACACGAAAGGCTGCCTGGACAGGTGAGGAACGGTGATAGGAAAGCACAGCATGGAAAAGAGGGGTGAGGGCAGAGAACGGAGGAGAGGATAACTTTTTATCTTTGGTATCAAATAGTTCCTAATGAAGTGATGCTCTACGCATTTATCTGTGTAGCTGGGGCTTTATTTCTGGAGAGTGCACATTGCTTTTGAATTTCTCAAGTGTAATTTCTCCATACTTTGAACAACATCAACACATTTTTATAGTGATATCAGACCAGCTGCCTTCACCTCCTTCTAAATGATTATAAGTTGAAAAACTATGAGGGCAGGGACGTGAAAGAGAACCAAGAACGCTCTTAACCCTTGCCGCAGTTTGATTACAGATCAAACAGAGGAATTGAAGATGCCACCTTTTACTCTTCTTCATACCTTGTATAAACATCTGAAAATAGCACTCAAGCATAACTTCATAGACTTTTGATCTGCATTTCAATCTATCCAGCCGCACAGCATTGGAGCAAGATTCCACAGTGGATCTTCATAATGTAGGTGTTGATTTGCTGATGAAACCTTTACCAGCTTTTGTGCTTTCACTTTTTCTTTATACAAAAACCTCACCTAAAGGATGATCTTCAAGGAAGTCACATGAGTTCACAACCATGAAGGCCATAGTAATGACCAGGTGAATAACCACAAAACCTAAGTAGCAACAGCTACTGACTCCATCTCTAACCAATATGGAAAAAGGAACAGCATAACCCACTGGCAGTAATTATGTTCATCCTCCCATAAACAGACCCTCTGGCCACCCTAGGGTGAGTGCTTACCATAAGGTGGGACTGGCTCCTGTCTTGTTTCAGAGGTTTAGTCAAAATACACGTCGGTGGGTCTCATCACCACCCTGCAGCGAAAAGTCTATAATGTCCTGCTGTTTGCGAGTGTGCAACCACGCCTGGAAGTTTTGTTGGTATCAGTCTCTCTCGATTTTTGTGACACTGTTATCATTATATCACTCCAAACAATGCGATTTAAGAAATGTAGTACATTATATCTGAATGTGAATGACACGTTTTATCTTTATTTTTTCTTTTTATAGTTCAGCAAGAAATAGAATGTGGATCAAGTAAAAACAGTTTTTGTTTAGTTTTGATTTCACGCTTCCATGATCTGTGTTCTCCAAGTTTCTCTTTCTGCTTTTCAGATTATTATACTCAATCCTTAAGCAAACCCACACACACACATTACATCCGTGTGTCCTTAACTTAGCTGTGTCCTTTCTGCGTGGCTATACTGTTCTAGTTTGACGAGACATCCAGGGTGAAGAGAAGCGCATGAAGATGTTACAAATATTCCGAAGGTCAGACCTGAGCAGAAAAAAATGTATTGGTAAAGTTACCCCCCTCAGGACGACCTTCAGTTCAGGTGTCAAATCAAAGAAGGTAACGGCACAAAATTACACAGAGTAGAAGTATGAGCAGATGATCCCTTTTGATGCCTCTTGATCTTTTGCTCTGTATGATCAAATCAGGTAAACTTTGCTGTACTTTCTTCAGCAGTGCTTTAAAAAAAAAAAAAAAAAGTTAGATCGAGAACCCAAGTACAAGAAGAGAGCAGATCCAGTTGACAAGCCCTGGAAAGTTGTCAAAACACTAAGTTAAGTAAAGTAATGTTGCATTCAGTCCATGCACACTGAACCAAGGGAAATCTGATTCGGTCCACTGCTGAGATTGATCCAGAGCCTGAGTTTGCTCTCCTCCAGACAACACTGAAATTCTCCTCCAGCTTATAGACTGGGACTGAGGCTAGAATCACCTCCCCCAAGCCCTGGAATCTCTGTACTCCCAAAGCAACGCCTCTGTCCTAATTGGCTTTTGTGATTGGCTTGTTAGATAGCCGGGGTCCTATCCTGAAATTCCCACTCAAGTGCAGGGGGCCCACTCATTTTCACCGTGAGCTACTGAGCCCTAACAAGATGTCCGGTCCCGCAGGCAGGCCGCTGTGATCCTCCTGAGGGCAATCAGTAGACTCTCTCACCTCCTGTGTCTTACAGAGAGTGTCCCTCAGGTGATGACCGGGGCCAGGGATCAAGGAGGTTGTCGCTATAACACTCTGACTCTTAAACACAAGTTTATTCTTCAACTCCAGTCCATCCAACTAATTAAACTTGATGCTCAGGAAGAAGCCTGACTTCAGCAGTTATATGAACCTTAGTGATAATCATGGCCAGTGCTTGAGCCGCCACACAGACTCCGGAGAACCAAGTTGTGTTGTACTGTTCTGGTCACTCGTTTGGCCTTTTGGAAATGTCTATAGCTGTGCATGCAACAATGCATCCATAGAGACACGGTTAAGAATGTTATTAACAATATTGACAGAGTGGCATCTTATCTTTTTTTCTGTAATATCCTGTTTAGAATATCTTCTCCTTATTGATTGTGTAATTGACTTTTAAAATGCAATATTAGGAGGTATCTCACAGTAACAACCAGAGTGACTTTTAATGACACAAAATTGATTCACCGAGATGCCATACAGATCTTTACAGATAATGTTTTAACTGAAGAACTTTATTAAGGTAATAAATTCACCCGACACATTATTGGTCTTCTGGTGCGAGGCAGAGGATTCTGAGATAATTTGTATGGTGAGAGTATGACAGACGTCTTCTCTAGAGGGGTGATGGAAACTTGGAAGCTTTCTGCTCTGTAGGCTGTCCTTTGTACAGCATAGTTACCATGAGGAATTGTTTACAGAAGACTTGTTTCTAATTAACTTCATCTCAATAAAAAAAATTTCCTTCAGTGCACAATAGTAATTTCCCTGCATTCCAGACAGCGGCGTGCGTGAACAGCGGCTGCATATTTCTAAATGGTGTTTTTCTCAAAGTTTTTTTTTTGGAATGAATTAATCCAGCTACATAAGGATTGTCAGTGGCGCAAGACTAGACATGGACTTTGTGTTTATGCATCAAATGTTTTGGAAAATTGTGGCCTGTTCATAACTATGCCAATTCACTTTGTTTTTGTATTGGAAAACACTTTTGTCCTCTGAGGTAATTGCCTCAAATAGCAGGTTGTTCCGGAGGAGAGACAGATGACTACACACGAGTGATATGTGGCAAGGCTGAGGTCAATTAAGATCAGGAGTCTGGGGCTGCTGCCAAATTTCAATTTGAATTCAGGGATTTGGATTTGAATCAGTACACAAAAGAAACAGAATGGAGGGAAATCGTTTTATTGAATCTGGCTGAAATGTCGTTGATTGAGAATTCAAAGCACTGAATAGTGAAATATTTCATATGGACGTCCCCGTTCTTATAAAATCTGTTCTTTAAAGACACAGACCAAACATGCAAGATAGGTAGATAGATAGATAGATAGAACTGTCTCATCTTTTCCCACTCCAGCTGCGTGTTTTAGGAGGAACTGTTGCTCATTAGCACTTCTTCCACATTGTGCAGTCTCTGGCATCACTCCCTGCTCTGTCATTGGCACACTCTCCCATCTTGTGTTTTAAATTGTAGGACGCAAAGAATGGAGCTGTGTGGGGCTTGTTTGTTAATGACACAACACCCTCATGAGTTTGTGCTGGCAGCATGCCTAGCCACCAGAACTGTGGCGCACTACACTGGAAAACTGGAAGTGAACCCACTCTCGTTTTTAACCGTGCATATTTATTTAGTCATTTACCCAGCAGTCATTAGAGCTATGTGTGCAGCGTTTTTTTTTCCTGTGATCTACTCAGACTAATTATATCAAACTTGCTCTTTGGGTTTTAATTTGTTTACAATAGATGATGAAGCCTTCCCTCGGATGGCCTCGCAGATGATTGAAGTGTTGAACTGAAATACAGCTGCAGTGGGTTTAACACCTCGACCAGGGTGTCCCACACCACCAACCCAGTTATTGTCCTTTAACTGGAATTTTGCTGCAGCTTTACAAACACTGGCGCGCACCTTGTAAAGCAGTTATGTGTTGTATGATGGCCAAAATGAATCACACTAACAGACAACAAACACAGTCCCGCTATCCTGCTATCCCACACACCTTACACGCACACAAGCACGTAAATGGATGGTGATGATGGACGTCTGAACATTTACATCATAACCAGGAACCATCAGGAAAAGGATGCCATTATGGAGAGCTTTCTCTCAAACCATTTAGCCTGCAGATTTCACTTTTGCTGTTGACTCTCTCTTTGCCTTTAAAAAAAAATGTCCCCATTTCTACCTCAAATTGACTTAAAATGGAAGGAAGACATTTTCACATACTGTCTCGTCCTCGGTTTTCACAGCACTCAGACATAAAAGATGCACAGATTTCAGCTGGCTCTTGCTGAGGACTGCCATCAAGTCTATTATAAACTTAATTCAATATTTCACTTGTGAGGGGCATCAGATGGACACCATACAACCGTGTGGAGTGAAGTCGATAGGCTTGCTCCCTGGTACTGCTTAAATAATCCATGAAAGCTCTTAAGGTGGCTACAGACAAATGTAACAGACTTATAAACTTTTAATAATAAGCACAATGATAGTGTATTACTCTGGCTGGATGCTGGAATTATACATTAATGATTAGGTCTTGTTCAGAAACCATTTTCCAGCTAGCTGGGTGTGAGGCTTTCAGCGAGGCAGGTTCTGCCTACAGAACATCGGAGCTGAGAATGGATGAGTCTTGTCATGAATCTGCTAAACAAATTTATTATGCATTGCCCGAGACAACAGAAAGAAAACCTTGATTCATCTATTTATTAGGACTGTCAGCATACAGTACAGACTAAGCAAGTGTTTTCACTCTCATAAAGATGGATCAAGCCAAAGACAAAATGCATCAAATTATCAAGATACTGCCAAGGGTATTCATGTTTGTACAAGGTTTAGCAGTGGGGGTGGAAAACAGTTGTAGGTTGTCAGAAACCTTTGAGGATGAATAAATATGATGAAGGGCCTTAATTATGTGATTGCTGGCTTGGAAACCATATCACTGAAAATAGACAAGAGCTCGGCAGGGAGGGAGAGAACTCCCACACCCTGCACAGAGGGAGAATGACAGGTACTTTCTACTAGGTGTTTGAATGGTGCGTTTTCTGCTTTCTGTATCTTTGTGCACTTGAATGATATTTTGATCCGTTGCAGAGCTGCAAACACACGTCTATACACGCTGCAATGGGTAAAGCTAAAGCACAGAAGTGCACTTGATTTATCTCAACGTGTAAAGAAGGTTCCAGCCGGACGACAGCGCAGATCTCAGAGATGAGCTCGTTGCTGCTGCTGTTGCTGCTCTAACACATTTACAGAACACATGAACAGAGAGCTCTTAACCCAGCAACTCTTATATACTAGTTTTGGTCATAACTCAGAATAACTCAGAACAACCTTATTCCTCCCACTTTATTTTTGGTTTCTCTGTATAAAACCACATCTGCGCAGTATTATGGGTGAAGTTTAATGTCAACAAAACAAACAACTGCAGCAGCAATTCTCACTTTTACTGTTGGTTACTATATTAAATTATACATTTAATATAAGGACTAAGCTCCAGCTAAAAGACTCTAGCTTTCAGCTGAACCTTTTCACACTTTTCTGCTGAACTGTTGTAACCATGTAGGGGATACCTCAGGTAAGAAATGACTACTCTATTAATTGGTATAGTCATAGCAACAGTGCACTCCATCACCGGATATCAAAGGCACACGTGTGTAATTAAACTTGAATAAGACTCTAAAGCGAGGCCAGTAGCCGTCTCTAGCCATTGTAAATGCATCGCCTGCTGGTGTGTGCCCTACGTTATAATTTAGTAATGTCAAATAGACAGCAATCATTCAATTGACAAGAATAGAACATATTCAGCAAACTACGCACCGGTGACATGCCTGAGTGGTGGGTAAAAATTTCTACATGGCTCTGATAAACATCACAAGGCACAAACTGAATTGGCATGTTTATCTTCATGCAGGTGAGACTCGAAGATTACGTTATTATCGCTTCGGATCAATAATTTTCTGGACTATAATCACTCAGCAGATAGCATTTTCTTACCTGCGATGCTAGCATAGTTTAGTGCCTGATGAGATAATGGCTGAAAAACACTTGTGGAGCCATTTTCCTGTAGAAACAAATTTGCCGTTTCAAAAGTATGTTCACGCAGAGTTGACTTAACACGTAGCTCCCTATTGATTCTTTTTCCCTACAGCTCTTTCACACTCTAATCACACTAACAAAACAACGGGACAGGTGCTCCTTGAAGATACTGGCAGCACCATTAAGTATTTAACAACAATGGTGCACCGCAGAGGATGTATTCCTATTCTAGGGTAACCTACTTATCACCACAGTATGAATGCAAATGTTGATGTTTATTACAGTGTGCTTGCATGTTTAAAACATTAGTTGAAATTCACACGTCTGTTCCCAGCACATATGCCTCTGTTAGGGAGGGGTCTGATGAACAAAAAAAAGAAAAAAGAAAAAGGCTCAATTTTTAACAATTGGTTGTGTGTGTGCAAACCGCTAGCTGAGATATTTCATGTGGTAATTGTATGTTTTATGGTTTCCTCCTTCTGTGTCTGCATCACCCGGGATATTTACCCTATGCAATACAAACACAGCACAATAGTACAATCGGTGCATGTTTATTTCATGAATAAGCGGCGTCAGATCTGCAGATCATTCCATCTCCAGGCACCACAAAAGACGAGTGATGTCTTTAAAGCGAGATCCAGTTGTCGCATTGTTCAAATGTGTAACCTTGCTCTCTGTGGTCACACAGCAGCATGAGCCTTCCTCACACGGAACAAGCTCTATTACCAGTTTTTGTTGGACCACAATACCCCAGGGTAGGAGTTCGGTCTGGCCCAGTTGACCGTCAGTGATGCAGTTTGGCTTTTTTTTTGTCTCTTCCGAGCCTGAGGAGGAAGTATAATTGAGAAATCAGCAGGGCCCTCTCCTCCTCCTCAAAGTCATTTGCTTACATACTGTGTTCCCACACCAATCATCAGCTTAGCGGCTTAGCTGTATTTGTACTTGAAGATTGTATGGCTGTTGCCGTCAGCCGTCTTATCCTGCCAGCGACTGTGAAGGAGAGTAGAAACTTTCGCTTTGGCATGCACATAACATTGATCCATTTGTTGTATGAGTTTCTCAGCAAAAATTCAGTGATTAAAATCACTTGCATCAGAGAGAAACGTCTGTGGATGAACGACCTCAAAAATACAGACACAAAGACACAATAATCTTGTAGAAGTTGACACACTGAATGACAATGCCGTCTCTGGAATAATTGTTTTCACCAGAGCAGATTTTGTTAATGATTCTGAAAGAGTGATCACATGAAAAGCAGAAAATTGACGCTTTTTGTAAACCCATCCAACAGTCATGTCATCCCTGATCACAGAAAGATGGATTTATGTGATACAAAGCTCGGCTAATCATCTGTCAGAGAGCAGTCCTCTTCACATGCCCTTAGTCCTAACACACAATTGAAATACATCATGTGAGGATAAATAGATTGAAAACAGTATAAAGGGCGACTGGAATAGATATTTAAAGCACAGGAAGAGTCATTGTTTGCTGCTTTCAGAAGGCTTTATCATCAGTTGTCTTCATTAAAAAAAAAAGAAAAAGAAAAAAAAAAACACACAATCCACAACAGTTTGGAATCAAAGGTGTGCTACCATATCACAGAGATGCCATTTTCTTCCCCCCTTTACCTCCTATCTCCTTATCTTAAAGGACCCCTCCCTGCTGTATTGTCAGACTGTGAGAGGCTACCATCAAATTCAAGTTACACTGAGGAAAATGCTGAGGTGAGGGTTTTCCATAGATTACTGTGTCATCATTTTTGGGGGTTACGGTGAGGAGTCAAGCCCTTGGAGATGTGATCATTCTCCTCTTTTTAAGGCGAGCAAATTGTCTTCTGAAGTGGCAAGGCCTTGCCTGGCTGCATCTGAGTGTGAATAAATTCTGAAATCGTTGTACATTACTCCTTAAGTAATCTCCGCGCGCAGAGATGATACACCTCCTAGCTTCTGAAAAATCATGTCTACAAAAAATACATAATATACCACTAAAATGCTACATACTGAGTTTTTTTTAGTTTTTTTATTTCTCTTATTTTTGAGTCTGGCAGCACATCATCTCAGGTCTGCCGGTTGAATAATAAAGAAAAAAGGTATGTGGTCCAATGTGTATGAAATGCTGAATTAACATTACTTACCACTTGACAATATGAATGATATCCTTTTAATAACCTTCTGACTTATTCCCAACTGAAACATGACTCCCCTGTCAAGATTTTATATGCTGACATTACAGGAACCTATGTGAATTAATAAAAGAGACAGATGATAACATCAGAGCAGCTCACTCTAAAAGAGATGACTAATTAAAATCAGCAAAGGGAATCATGTCAGCAGTTGATGAATAAGTATCAAAGTACTCGCGTGTCTAATTGTTACTATGAATCTCACCTATTATGCAAACAGGTTCAGCACTTGCAGAATTTGCTAATGTGAAGCAGAGCCCGAGAAGCCGAACCTGACCTCCTTCCTGAGAAGTTTACAGATTTTACCTTGTGTGACAACATCGCTGGAAGTGTTTATTGTCTCCAGACTGTAAACATCATTTTAAGCATCAGTCTTAGCAGCTAATGCTGTTTTTTTTTAACTTTTCAGGATGAAGACGGTCTTGAAAATCACCTTCATTAAACTAACTTTTAAAAGAGACATTTCACCTCTCTAATGCTCTGCCATCATCATCATATTAGCCTGTGTTATGCAAATTAGATGGTTGATCCAGCTCATTATTGCATTCAATACAAAATATTTCTATCAACACTCTTGTCCTCACATAACACACGGTCAGTGTAAGGTAGAAGTGTGAAAGTTCCAAGGATGTTATTCCCTTTGTGAGATGGAGTTTTGTGTTCATGGAGGCCACCGTGAGAACACAGTGGACCATGGTGATGACTCTTAAATTGAATTCATGTGTATGTCGTTAAATTTTCATTTATCAGCTTCTCATCAGCTATGAAAATGAAATTGAATGAGTTATTGAGATATGCACAATGTCTTATCCTTGGATCCTTCCTATTCAATTAAGTAAACTCTTAAGCTGTCTCTCCCACTGGTGGATCATTAATACTTCAATGTGTCGCAGAGCATAGATCAGGGCCCATATTCACAAAGCATTTTCTCTTACCACTAAGAGTTAACCACTAAGTTTTAAACTAAAAGTTTTCTCCTAAGTCCTATTCACAAAGCTGCTGAGACCAACTTATAGTAAGGAAAAACTCCTAAGTTAAGAGTGTGACTCTGTTGCTATGGCCAACGTCAATTTTCATGGACGAGCTCCCTTGCAGGAACCAAAGCGATTGGTTGATGAAAGATCGTCTGTGCCGGTGAAAACACATGCACAACATTCTGCAGTTATAATTAAAAAAATAAAACACTGAGAAATAAACAGATGTAAATTAAATAATAACAGATTAACTGCTGTTTACAAAAGTAGTGCATTCTCCAAGAGAATCGAGAATTTAATTTTAATATAAAAACTTCGATCAATTCTCTCAATGGAAGAAAAAAAACAAAAAAAAACTAACCTGTCTTAGACTACCTAACCAAATCTAACTGGCAGCCTATTAGCCACAGTCTGTTGTACCTGTACCTGTTATGATATAGCTGAGGTCCCAGCTGTGGGTTAAGGTGTGTGAAGATTTCCCCTGGTCCCCCACCAGGTGAAATCCAGCTGGAATATGAATCCTATGATCCAGCTGCCTCAGGTCACTCTCCATTCAGATACATATGAATCGTGTGTAGATCCTGGACACTGTACAACAATGTCTACAACTGTATAGGTAGTATCGAATAGAACCTGTGTGTTGATGGTGTGATTTTGTTTTCCTGTTTACAAATAACTTCTCCTCCTGTGCTGGTGCAATAATTTGGAGTGTTCCATGTAGGGCCCCGATCACACCGGGTAGACTGGCAATTACCATGAAGCTGCTTTATTTCTCTGTAGTTGTTGAACATCCAAAAGAAATCGTATCAATTGTCCTATGATGTCGGGTTAGTGCGCATTTATTGTTTGGTGAATAGACATTTTTCTTTTTCTTTTTTTTTTCAGTTTTGGCTTCTCCTCAATCAGCAAGTTAGCAGCTACTTTTATCCTTCAGATGCTTTGTGAATACGTGCCCAGATGCACAGAAGTCGATTTTAAATTTGAATTCAAGCCATAAAGTTTCCTTATGCTGAATGACAGAGACAATAAAATCCTCCATCACATTATATACGACAATTTGATACAATTATTCATTGATAATACATATGTCTATAAGCATGAAATTGCTTCAAAGGAAATAATACTGCCATCCAAGAAAACATTTTCTTTAAATCTAACTTTAAATCGAGTTTTGGAAAAATATGAAGGAAAAATTCAAGGTTATTATGTTAAAACTGTTTTTTTTTTCCAAGCCTTAACTAACACTGAAGTGTTCATGATCATGATAATAATCTGGAACATATATAGTTTTGAAAGCAGTTGTTTTTACTGGTAAAATAATAGTGCTTCCTTTGTAAAGCTGTAAATCTCTTGTATAGATTCTTGTAGAAGAGAGGGACAATCATAGCATGCAGGTAAATGGCTATAGACAGAGAACTGCTGATGGAGCATTGACTGTAATCCTCAGGCGTTAACACACTAATCTTCACATCTGAAAGGTTTGAAACATGGCGGCGGTGTTTCCTGGAGTTGAAACACAGTAGCTTAAGGCACCAAACAACCAAGGTAGTCGTACATTAAAAAACAAGGTAACAGTAAAGGTGCTTTGCTTTACAGATTCATGGGGTGGATGATATAAGAAGCCTGAGCAGCCTAAAGGTTTGCTGGTTGTAAAGCTTTAGCTTGATTTTATCGACCTATCAGATTACGCTCTCTTGTGCTCTTCATTTTATTATAAAATCTATAAAGAATCTATCATTCAAACATATGCTCAGTATTGACATTATAATGCATTTTAACTACACTCAAGAAATGTGACATTTAGGTGAACATTTTCATCGCACATCCGTCTGAAAACCTTTTTCCTGTTGGTTTAGATTGATGTGTAGTTCCGTGGCATGTAAGACATTACCCCCCTTTTTAGCTGGGTTTCTACCTGAGTACTCCCATTTCCCTGAAAATGCTCAATCCAGCTATGTCTTTTTAGTTGTGTTTAGGGGTCATCGTGTGGGGTTATGACTGTCAAGGTTAGCAAAATGGTTGTGATCAAAGTGTACAGAAGTCACCGTGGCACTAATGGCAAAAAGCTCTTAGAAAATACCATAAGGTGAGCAGCTGGTGCCCATTCAGACACACAACATGAAGAAAGTTGTTCCTTTTCTATCCTTTTGTGTGATTATTGTCTTCAGAGCCTCAGGTGGATTTATGGATCCCGATTTAACCTCCACCTGAGGATCTTCATGATCAGTGACAACAGCTGAGGCAGGAGCTTGACCAAATGAAGAGGGAGGGCAGATGTAAAATCACCACCTCATGGCAAAAACATGCTTTTAGAGATGTGCATTTGTTCAGTTATACACCATTATAACATATAAATAAGGTGCTTGCAGTTCCCCTAAAAGAAGGCTAACTTTATGGTAACACGGATGCTGTACTGTTTAGTCTCTTGGTGTAAATCTACTTCTCAGATGAAGAACACGTTGCAACTGTGCACATGTTCTAGGTTTGATCAATTGATTTGCTGTTGTAGTTTATGTAGTCACAATTTCCAGGAGACAGAGAAGAGATCTACAATGATAAGTGTATGGTCACTTTTCAACATCTTACTCTGCTATTATTCCAGATGTGAAAGTATAATTTGGGGTTGAATGGATAAACTACCATTTTCAGTTTGAAAAAAAAAAAATCTGTATTTTTCTGTGGTCATCTTTTTGGCATCGCTTATCCACATTCATCTGACTCCACTTGTTTCTTAATTACTCTGGCAGAATGCTGAAAATTGTTCAATCCAGCTGTGAATCATCATGTCTGCAGCAGAGCTTCGAGATTAGAATATACTGTTAGGCAACAGCTGTTCTTTGGCCTCCTTTCTCCTGGACTCAACAGGGAAAAAATAACATTTTTTTTTTTTTTTCTTTCTGTTCTGCAAAATGTTCATTGAGGCACTCCTGAGGTGTAAGCTTGTCATGTAAAGATGGTGGGGGGGTTGGGGATCTGCTGGTGAGTGTAGCTCGCCCATTAAAGAGAAATTTTCATTGGCACAAAAGGGAGCCGCTAGTCTCCACACACATCGTGCCCCTCCAACACAACATTTATTTATTTATTTGCACATAATCTGCTTTAATCAGAAGTACTTCACAGGTTCTTTGATACTTTGACAGTTTAAAAAAAAAATCACTCCATCAATAGGAATGGTCCAAAAGAACATCTCTTTTCAGCAGCAGTTGAGCTACTGATGTTCTGTGCACTTGAAGCTACGCAATGTTTCTATGATGGTTCACGTGCAGCACAAAATTCAGTTGAACTTTAATAAGCCCAATAAGCCCTTTTCTGGCAAAATAAAAAATAAATAAATACAAATTCTTTGGAGAATATCTGCGTTCAGCTTTCTACCCTTCTGTTAGCTGTGGACTGAACACGAACCCGGCAGAGAAACTCAGAAGAATATTAAATAACCCTTAAATTATCCCAAACTCAATTAGAAACAAAACATCACAAAAAGACCCAGTGCACACTCCCATAGTTCTCAATAGTCATTCACCCATTCACTGAGAAGTAAGAGAAAAAAAAATTGTCAGACAAAAAAGAATATATAGCAGAAATAAACTTTTGCCATGCATTATTTACTCCGGGTTCACCTTGGCAGCTTGCTGTACGAGATTAAAAGAATAATTTCAAAGCTGTAAATAATCCGTGCAGGCACATATCACATCCTCTGAAGGGCAGTGAATTATTTATTGTAATCTGGCAATGCAAGGTTGTTTATCACATATTAATGTGATACATCAGGGGAGTAATTCTCCTCTGGCACACCACAAGCAGTTTCACTCACTCGGCATCAGGGTACATACTCTATCTATGAGGATTCATGAGGCTGTAATCTGAGTGGGAGCTAATCTACACCTGCAGCACACTGTCAGGGACTGATGCCGATTATTTGCAAAGACTTGTGCGACTATGTACTGATAAATCGCTCAGGTGTTGATATTCCCAATACAGACTGCGACGCTAAATTGTGCAGACGAGAAATGTTGTCTTTGTGTATTGTTCTGTAATGGGTTAGTATTGCCTTCAACAAAACAATGAGGAACAGGGCGATGCCACATTAAGACATTTTGACTTGGGAATTTCATTCCAAGTATGACATTATTAAGTGATTTTATGAACGCCTCAGAATTTTATTGGCTCTTGGGGGCTGTGTACCTATATATTTTCTGTCTCAGTTTGCTGAGATGGACTGTTACAGACTGTATACGAATCAACACATCATTAACTTTTCTCTCTCCTAAGTGATTTGGTGATTTTGGAACTATTTGTGCTGTAGAGTTGTTTCTAACTCCATAAGTATCATTGTGACTAAGAGCCAAACTGCATATACAAAGCTAATGCAAAATAATCAACAGAAGTGTTTCCAAATTCTTAAAGCAATGTTAAAAATTCCCAAGATGGCTTCTTTAATTTGAATACATTTGAATAAATCAACTGCACTTGTATAGTCAGTTTTAGGTAGTCCACCCAACTTCCTGCCGCGCTCCAGTAATACCCAAGACAAATGTGGGCAAACTGGTGATGACAACAAACTTCATTTTCTGGTGGCTGGTCCTCACTCTGTGGGCAGATGATATGTCACTAGTTGCACAAGAGACATGGCTATAAGTTGGAGAATGAGAGATTGCCTTTAGGCTCATTAGGAACAACAGCTGGTTGGGTAATGAAGAGGAAACAGCATGTCAAGAGGTTCCCTAAACATCCCAAGAGATGCATTTCCAGAGTATGCAATTGAAAAGAAAGATTAATGTTGATGCATCATCACTTTACTTCACTTAAATGACTCAGAGAGTACACTAGTCTCTGTTGTTGGATGTTATTATAATAAAAAATACAGCACTTATTGAGATAATGCAGCTGTTGCTGTTAAATGAGTAAATGTTCTTATTATACTTATGCTGTTGGTACATTACAGATGTTAAGTGCCCATTCTTATTCAAGAAATGCTTCTTTTAAAGTTGCTTTATGAGATGTTAAAGGAATAGTTGAGCATTATGAGAAATATGCATATTCATTTTCATGTGAGAGTAATGAGAAGACTAATGCCAAACATTGTCTTTACAATAAATGTTTAGCTGGAGCCACTTAGCTTAGCAGCACAAAGAGTAGCATTGGGGGAAATAGTCAGCATGGATTTGTCCAAAGGTAACAAAATACTCCTTCAAAAAAAAAAAAAAAAAATAGGTGTCAACATGTTGACGTTCCCACCCATGAATTCTCAGTAGTCATGACTACATGGGTGCTCAGTTTTTATGATCAGACCACACCCATCTTTGAACCCATCCTTCATTTTGAAGTCTCATGTTTTTATTTAATATTTTTATTTAATCTTCATTTAATCAGGCAGTCTCAGTGAGATTAAAATCTCTTTTTCAAGAGAGACCTAAAAACAAGGAGCAGTCACAAGCCACAATCAACAACAAAGACAACAGAACTACACAATGCATGAAACAAAGAATTAACAAAAATCATAACACATCAACTATAAAACACATCAAATAATACAGCTTTAAAATCTCCAAAGGAAATGTAAGACTCTAGTTTGAGGACAGTTTGCAGTTCATTCCGTTTAAATGGTGCATACCTGAAACAATTTCTGAGAACATATTGAGGGTTAAGTAGTTAGTGGATAGTGTGCTGTGGACACTTGATTTAAATGAGAGAAGAGATGTGTGGTGGTTTGGAAGCTTCAGTGTTATATCTTGCATAGTTGCAAGACATGTATATGTAATAGGTGTCTCCAGGACCACATTTTGCCACGATGACACACACACACACACACACACACACACATACACACATTCACAAGGTGAAAAGAATACCAGCCATGCTGTCGCGGCTGGTAAAGATGAATACATTTTTAAATGTATTCGTGGGAGTCTCTGCCAACTCCCTGGGAACTAGGTTATTTATGCTAAGCAAGAGAGAAAATTTCTCAAAATGATGAACTGCTCTTTTAACGTATATTAAATACTACACTGGTGATTACACACTAGTACAGTAAAAAACATAAAAATGTATACTTGTAAAACATTGCACGTTTTGTTCATATTTTTTTTTCTTTTGTTTTGCATCCTTCCACTTCTATTACATAAAACAAGTTTCCACCATTGGATAAATAGATGGTGCAAACACTTAGACGATGATGGCCTATTCATTTTCATTCACATCCCATCTTGTCTGCTACCCAGTGTCAGCTTGTTAGGTAATAACCTCCACATCTTGTCAAAGGGTTTCCATGGGGATGCTAGCCAATGTTGACTTCAGTGCCTCCCACAGTAGCATCAAGTTGACTGGAAGTAGATCCCTACTCCAAATGTTCAATCTCATCCTGCAGATGCTCAATTGGATTGAAATCTTGCGACTGGGCAGTCTAGTGCAGTAAACTGAATTTACTGTCATGTTCATGGAGCCGTTCCTGGACAATTCTGTTCATGTAGCATGGGGTATTACCCTGCTGAAAAAATCCTTCCGCAGCAGTGCTTTCATGCTGTTAGGGATGCGCCTGATTGGCAATAGCATTCTGCTATCCTGTGGCATTGAACCATCGTTTCTCTTTTATCAAGGATCCAAATATGTGCCACAGAGAAAAAAGACCACACATCACCGTGCCACGGCCTGATGTGTGGCATGATTGATGCATGTACTCATGTGGATTTTCCTCTGTACTCCAGTCTTTTCATCAGTCTGGAGCAGCAGGAACCAGGATTCATCTGTATTTCCAATCGTCTAGTACACTGTTTTTATTCCTTTGTCCAGTGAAACCGAAGCAAGCGAAGTAGAACTCAGTAAGTAGAAGTAGAACTCCGGAAGGTCACTGGCTGCATTGTGTTCATATGATTATGTCAAAGTCTGTTGTTTTTATGGAGAGCCAAATCAAAAGGAGATTCATTCGGTGCATACGTTTTTTATTGACTTCAGTTAATAAATTCTATCCTTAAATACCCATGCAAATAAAGAGACGTTGTGGTTGATGTTTTATATGACACAAGGTAAAACTTTCACACATTTTTACAAGGGACAGCTGGCAATACATGTTCACTTCACACTATTTATGTCACACAAAAAAACAGCTATCAATTCCAAAATAAATTATACTATCCTGTCTTTCATTCATGTGCCAGTTGGAATTTGCAGCCAGATATCAAAATTATTGCCTGAATGGTAAACTACACCACACTGCTGCATAAAATGGAGCATTTAATGGATGAATTGCAGCAGCAGGTTATCAGTGGGGTATTTGATAAGGCAGAATGAAATCTTACAATGTGTGAAGCAAAAGGTAACAGAAAATTCACAGACCAACTCTCATCTGTTGATGCATGTGGTGAGAAAAAGTGAGTCACTAGAAGAGAAATGAAGATTGGCAGAAAAGCTCAGCGTCATCCTTTAAGGTGATTACAGAAAAAAAGGAGGATGATTAATGCCATGCTTCCCTATATGTGGCTCTTTTTCATTGTTTTTTTTTCCTCAGCTGATCTTCTCTTCCAAGAATTCAGAAGTGTCAGTCAACAAAGTAGCTCCCGGTTGTAAGGATTCAGGCTAACTTCCTTTATGAACAAAACCATTAAGTGCTTCTTTCCATCTTTCTGGTTTAAAAAAAAAATGAACAAAAACAAAAAGTAATTTGCTTGTAAATGTTATGAGTTTCAAAATGTCGTAAGCTGAAATCCATCAACAACAGCGTTTGTGAGTGTTTGAGTGCTGGAGACATGTCCCATCAGCCTCACTTTAGATAAGTGAAAGGGTTGTGAAGGTTGAGATGTCTGATGTGATGGGATTTAGAAACATCCAGGCGCCCCTGGAGTCTATGTGTCAGGATGTATCACAAATTTTCGACAGATAAGAAGCAACTGCTTTCAAAGAAATTGTTTACCAATGGACTTGTTGTGCATTGATCATTGCCATACTACACATCAGAGTTCAGGGAGAGGCTCCAGGGCAAATGAAGGGCAGATGTATGTGCGCCTTTGCCGGGATTTGTCATGTTTTCCTTATGTTGACAGATGTGCTGCCATTTTGAAATTGTCCCATAATGCGGAACTAAATCGCTCCACGATTACATCCTTTTTACTTCATGCAGTGCGCTGAGGAGCCTTACTCAATCTAACGTTCAACACGGCCACAGTATATCTGCTACTTCATGCTGCACAAATTACTTAAGAGTGTCTATTTTCATGTCACACGCTCATGGAATTATGTCCTGTATATGGATCTGAATTTTTAAATTGTGACACTGTCAAGTATTAAATGGCATAAAAGTAGATGTGTTAATGGGTTCTCTGTCAGGAATAAATTATGTGTTCATGTATGGGTGGTCTGGCAGGTACAAATGTCTATACTAACCTTTCTCAGTGGCTGTGGCTGTTGGGTCCTCTATTGAATTTATAATTAACTTGTGGGGAAATGTGGGCATTTTTCTATTAAAAGAGACATTTTGTCAATTACAATCCTTGCAGAGATATTCACTGAACTTCCTGTTGGAAGAAAGGTCAATAGCTGTGTGTAATGAGTAATTGACTCAAGGCAGAGAGCAGCTCAGGCTCAGACTGTGGTTCTGATCAAGTAGCAAAATGTGATTTATTTCCATATCATTTTCTCTCTCATTTTCTAACATGTTATAGAAAATCAGGCCTGATTGAAGTGCCACTGTTGGGGCCAATTCATCACCAAAAAATGACTTAGGAAAATGGAGCTTAAATGGGCTGAATGATGAAAAGAACATGGGTTTTTGAATATGAACAATGGAACAGACGGGGACTAATGACCTGCTATGCTGAATATCAGACTTAAACAATGGGCTAACGTTTGTGGTCCACTGCTGATGGAGCACAGCACTAACAAGCAAACAAGAGTGAATAGTTTTCAAAGCACTGACATATTGCGGAAGGTATTTATAAGCCAAGCTAAATGACACATGAACCTTTTTTGTTTCTTTCTTTGTTTCGACTTTTCTGAAGCCGATAGGAAAGAAACTCATTAAGTAAACAGGAAAATATATTCATATTCCTTTTAAAGTTGCATATTTACGTCCATGTATGGTAAACCAGATGCGATAAGACATAAGACACAAAATCAAATAATAATTTTCTTCAGTTTTTGCGCATTCTTTTTGCACGTCAAATATTAATAGAAGAGCATTGTTTCTTGTGTCCCAGTAAACCAAACATCCCCCCGTGTACATGAGAAAGTTCATATAAACTTCAGGAGCATGCAGCATCCACATTCAAAGGCACACGGCATTTGAATTTATGACTGAATTCATGATCTGAAGCATGCTTTAGATTTGGCTTTCATTTTGCCGAGGCTTATAGTCAGGGAAGTAAAACATAAAAACGGACGGCATGATAGTCGAACAAGAAAAATAATTCATAAGAGGGCAAAGAAATAAATAATGTAACGGGTGGTGAGATTGTTTTTTGGAAACTTGGTGTTCGGCTGCTAGTCAACCTGATTGAATATTTATAGAAATGTATGACTAATGACAGAGACAATACAGTACACACAAAGAGTTTGATGATGGCTTTTGGGCATATGAGGCATAAGAGAATTGTGTTTGTAGGGGGATACGTGCACACACAGCCAAACATACACAAAAGCATGCACATTAAACACATATCCTGCTGACAGTTACAGTCTTTTATAGGTTTTAAACTTGATTACAGGGATATAAATTAACCTGTCCAAAACAAAATTATAACCCAGTGAAAAGTTTCAAAGTTCCATAAGAGTAAGATGTTGCCTCAAGGCAAGATCATTCACTTTGGCCACAAGTCCCCCAGATAACATGAAACGAGTGAGGGGAAAATTCAGACCCATGCATTTCTTGAGGAAAATGAAAGATTTGGCAGTTTTTCATCAACGGGCCGAGGAGTTCCCATGATGCTGAGCAATATCACACAGACATCACAAAGTCACACACTGAGACCTTAGCTTAGATGTTCCTCTCCCCGCCAAAGGCAAGATATGTAAACATATTTGGCAGTGTTAATCTTGACAGCTGTTTAACATGGATGTATTAGGTCTGTATGATGTTGAGCCTACACTGTTGAAAACCCCATGTATAATTCTCTGTGAAGTGTAAAAGCTAAAACTCTAAATGCTTCTGACAGATCCCAGCAGGTAAAAGTTTGGAGAGCTCTGGGATATGGATTTTAGCTGCTTTATTTAAGGTGGTGGCACGTCGCCAGAAACTATCATAATGCAAATATTCCCACCTTCATCAAAATCCTCCTCATACAGAACCAGCACAATCCTCTGATATTCTAAAATTATCATTAATGAAATACACGATCCCAAGTTTTTTTATCCATGGAGACCAGCCCTCTTCAATATTAAGACTTGTGCAAATTGCATGAGTTGTGGTTTTTGAATTTTAATATAGATCTAACACATTTATGCCTTACATGTTATCCATGATAGACTGGCAAAACATTGTTAATGGTAACATCAATCAAATGTCATCTACAGTGCTTTGATAGACTTTGCACCTAAACATTTCCCTCCATGAAACTATGAAATTAAACTAAATGAATAAATGGCTTTTATAAAATGAATTAAAAACCCATAATTGCGTTCATCACATGGGACTCATATCATTTGCTGCTCACATCTCATATTTGGATTTTAGCAGCAGGAACCACAACAAAAGCTGAATTTCAATGGATTTTGAGGTGTGGGAGTGTTGAAATACAGAACAGGGATGTGTGTGTGTAGGATGTGAGGGTCACCTGTGGGTGGCTGAGGGATCCAGGTCTTCCACTTTCAAAGGAATATGAGATGTGAGGGGCATAAGATATAATTTAGTCAGTAATAATTTTGATTATTTTCAAACCATTTTCATGAGATTGGTTCTTGGAAGCCACCGTCGTCTTCATGTCCGTCAATGTGTCGTTTGCTTGAGGAGATTTTGTCATAGAAAAATGACATTTCGCTTCAGATGTCATCTTACCTGTCAAACACTATAAAGTAAAGAACCTAAAGCCTCCTGTGGTTTGAACTGTGGGGTCGCACGCAGCCAGGAGTTCTGCACAGAGACATTGCTTTCCACAAATGGATTTGATGAAAAGCAAATGAATAGAAAAATGAAATCTCAAAGTCAATCAAAAAAAACAGTGAGGAATGATGGAGGATACATTATACCTTCGGAGCGGACCGCCTGACTGTCCACTTAACTTTTTCATCAAGAGGCGTTTTCTTCCAGACGCTGTTCATTTGTAATGTCACTCAGCGGCCTCACAATCCACCTCACAGATTTAAACACTTGTCAGCAGCAAATGTCACAACTGTTCGGCTGACCTGAGATGTCATCGCACTGCCTTCCGCGGGGACTTTAAAATTCCATCTCATGATCAAACGGAGCAAAGCTAACACAAACAAATGGGGGGATTTTCATAAATTATGATACCTGAAAGATTTTTCATATAAAGGTTTTCAGTTGCGTGAGAGAATGTACCACAAAACCAGGGTGACACCCACAGCAAATAGACACCCACTGACTGAGAGCAACCAGCAGTCAGAAAACATGAAAATCACTTGGATGAAAATTCTTTCTCTACTAAACCAGACCATTTCAAAATAGCTTTTCATGGTATGTAATGCTGCCCTGCAAATGACTCTGATCACTGCAGTGACTTTAGAATCAATACATCCATGTGCACTAAGAGCTCAAATAGAGCCTGCACGCTCCCTCTTCAACATGCAAATACACTTTGAGGCCGTTACACGTGCCAGGCGCGAGGTGATTTTTCATGGACTTTTTCGCCCTCTGGTTTCTGCAGTGCGATTCAATGGAAATGCTAAATGACCCTAATGATGGTACACAAGAATGTGGAGGTAGATGTTTGACATTCCTCCAGGAGCGCCCGTCTCCTCTGCAGAGCCATCAGCGCCGTATCAGTAAAGCCTCATTAGAGCCGGAATCCGACTGTAGAAAGGGAATTTTTGCAACATTAACTTTAACATTGCCAATCCAGTAAATAATATTCTAGTTATGGCCCTGATCACCTGCTGGAGAGAGTGAGGGAGTGACGAAGAGAGAGTGAGAGAGAGAAAGAGAGAGAGAGAGAGAGAGAGAGAGAGAGAGAGAGGTAGGAGGGAGTTGCTCAAAAGGGAACTCTCATATGTATTTTTGCTCAAAGCTTGTTTTGTTTGGCGAATTGAGAGGCAATCGAAGAGAAGTGTACATCCAATTGCCATGATACTAAAATAGACTTTTAGGTTGAATATTGTAACATTTTTGTCTGTTGGAGAAAATTCTGATGTATTGGAGGCCTGTGCCCTAAAATACAGTATGTGATTGCAATGGATGAATAATCCTCACTTTTTTTTTTCCTTTTCTTTTTCAGTTTTTTTCTTTTTTTTTTTGTTTGGAACAAGGTTTTCCATTTTTCATATGATTTTGCTTCTCTCTATCCTCAAGTAATAAAGCACAGAAGTAATACAGCTTGCAGTCAGTTCACGCTTTTAAGCTGTTCTGTATACCCAGTGTCAAGTGGGTCTGATGCAGCAATAGCAGCAATAATAATAATAATATCCTGTATGTGAATGCCTACATTGGCTGATAAATCACCATCAATGCATATGTGACTCTTAGCTATAGTAACTATAATACCAGTAATAGTCCCACGTCTAATGTAACTAAACAGTTATCACATTAAATGAATCATGTGCAAGTTTTCTCTATGTGTCATTCAGTAGACATGGTCGCTGGGCACATGGGCACCAGCTCCTATACTTTTCTGTTGGTACAGCAGCCCACGGATGTTTGTTTGGCGGTGCTGGAGCTGCTCGGTCCAGCAACATCAAAGTAACGACATCAAAGTGTTTTGATCTGTACTTCCCAAAGGTCACCTGGAAGTACACAGCAATGTCCATATTTCTGTTAAAACCACCATTTAAAAAAAAAAAGAAAATACATTTGTTTTTTTCACACATTATCTGTATGATATGCAACTAATCATATTCAGATTGGTGTAGATCGAAACACATTGATTTAGGATATTTTCAGCTATATGTTTTGGGAGGAACCAAATGCCTCATATATCATATTGTTTATCTGGAATATTAAAGAAAACATTCATATATGGACACTCAGAGCCAAGACTTTATCCCTTTGGTCATCTTCTCGGTATATAAAGCAGCTGGCAGCTTCAGAGGATTAGTCAACTAAAGCACTTGGTCAAGGTTAGGGAACAATAGGGGTCATGGATAAATAAGAAAAATGTCACTGCTGAGACAAAGCCAGGACACAGGTGTCAAAGGCAGATGCTTTATAGACCAACATCACCTTCCCTACCTTTACGTTCAGCTGCTCTATATGACCTTTTCACTGTTTCCTATATTCACACAAAATCTAATTAAGTCGGCAATGGACCCCCGAAAATATTATTGCTTGCGGAGAACAATTGCATATGAATGTAATTACTATATTGTTTTGCATCCATGCACTAAAACACATCTCCTATGCGGGACGTCGTGGATAGGGACAGAGACTGGACATATAGATGTCTGGTGTCACTTCATATCAATAGGTCATTCAGGTTGATGCGTGATTTGTCAAATCTGGTCGTGCAACAGCCCGCTGAGCTTTCACAGGACCTTAAATACTACAGTTAGTGCAACAGTTGCTGCTGATGTTGCCGCTGCTACTAGTGCTAATAAAAATGATAAATCAGCACAGCAGTTCATGTATTTGATTTAGAAAGGTGGCTTTACCGTAAAGTTATCATAGGGACAAGGTCAATGGGATTTCTAATGAGTTTTTAATTTCACCAGTCAACAAATTCTCATTATACATGCAGTACTCTTATTTTATCCTTGTCTGAATCAATATTGTGGAGAGGCAATTATAGATATTATTTCAAGACATCCTGCAACCAGACAGCAAATCCATGGGTCAGTTGTCAAAATACAGTAGGCTAAGGAATTACTTCCTGGGACAAAATACAGGCGAGCTGTGATCATACCTGGACCTAAAAGCTTAAAATAGTGCCAGAAGTTATTTATTTTATCTTCCAAAAGGTGCCCTCTTCTCTCTCTCTTCTTCTCTCCATTTGTCTCTTCCTCCTTTTTCCTTTCTATCTATCCTTCGATCTATGTGCTGAGTTGGCTAAAGTGGCGTTAACGAGGATAAGTGGACCACACATGGGCGAAATAGTTCAATAAAGAAAGCTAGATCAGATGTTAATGATTATGGATTTACAAGGATGGGGTAGAATACATAATCACTCCTCACCTGGACCTACAGCTGCACTGTGTACCTTTACTTTCACTGAGAAAGTTTGAAAGAGAGAAAAAAAACAATTTAATTCACTGTCTTAAAGTATTTTTTAGAAAAAAAAGAAAAAAAAAAGACTTGCAGAATATCATCAAACAGTTTAGAGTTTCTCTTATGGTGACTTCATAGCATATCCCGTTGTGCTATATGAAAAGGTTCCAAACAATCCACAAACTTTCATCACTTCATATTTGGTGACATTTTTTTTCTCCAATCTCTTTGCCAACACATTATAGAATACTATCAGTTCCACTACCTTGCCTCATATTAATTTTTCCCCTGGTTGGTTTTATATCCTTTCTCTCACCCCTAACTCTTAACTCTCCCACATTAAGGCTGCATACCAATCATTCCAGTTTTAATACCCCACTGAGATTAGCAGGTACAATATTATGGAAGACATCCACAGTTCTGTGGTACAATGGCCGGCAAGATACCCAAACTTGCTTAGGACAAGCTATAATAAGATTATACTTTATAACATGAAGAACTGCATCACATAACCTTAAAACACAACGTAGTGTATCTTCATGGATCATCGAAGGTTAGGTGTGCAGATATTATCAAAAAATATAAATAATGGAACTATATTCTTGATGCCACAGAGCAAAGTTTATACTTTAAGGGGTGGGGCATGGGAATCAGAGAGGTCCAACCTTTCCACAGTTGAGCTACCCATTAAGTAACAAAACAGGTCATTGATTTTACAGCTTTGTCCAGGGATTTTATGGGACATAAGTGACTCTCATAAGATTTCACTATGCATCATTAAATCAGAGATGTAGATGACCCCCCAAAACATTTTCCCCTCTGTAATGACAATGAGCCAAAGTCCTTAACATTGCCCTCAAAGCAGTGCAGGGTACAGAGAGCTGAAAGAGCTACTCAAGGTCAGTTTGGTGTTTTCTATTCCTCAGCACACCCGCCAAGTGTCATACGAGTGTATCATCACAGGAATGAAGCAAAATTTAAATTCTGAATAGTTTAATAAATGTATTATAATAATTGTTTCTTTTTCAGAGTAAAATAACTAAATGTGGTAATTCAGCTATAGCTAGTCCAGTGAAGAATGAGTCACACAGGCTACCTCCCTCCTCCTTTTTAGACTTAATTTCATAATACATGAAAAGGCTTTTAAAGCCTCGCATAACTTAATGGATGACCTTCTTATGAGACAGTTGCAGTGAAGTGCAAAATTGTTGCTTGATCCCAAAGAGTGCTGGTAGACATGCAAATGGTGCCATCTGTCCACTTTGGAATTAATATCCTAATATGGGAACAAAATTAGACTTCACAATATTGATGAGGTGCCCTATTTCCACCATCATGATTTCAGCATATCTTATTACATATGACAGCATTCATTTAACCTATTATGTGAAAATATTATTTAATGTTTGCCTTTCTCTTTAAATGCAAAGAATTAAATAAACAGATTATAATAATATCTTTGTTTTTGCAGTAATTAAGTATTTTGATTACTGAAAACAAATAAATGCTTATGTTAACCAGTTGACAGAGGTGCGGGTGATGTCGGTGAATATGAGTAAGTATGTCCTTTTCATAAGGGAAACCACAAGTGCTGCAACTACCCTTGCAAAAGTACTTTTAAGGGAAAAGGGGCTGAATTCCAGTGCTGCCTCTCTCTCTTGCTGATTTTAAACCATCAAGAGATACTTCTTAAACTGGGGCAGATGAGGCTACTGTACTACATGAGCCTTTTGCGAGGGAAATATATCAAACTTACTGTAGCAGTGCGTGCAGAGAGACAGATATGGGTTGATTGCTGGAGATGTTAGAGGACATTTACAGTAATGAGGTGAAACAGCCCACGAAAGCCACACTGAAACCAGGGAAACAAGTGAGACACCTCAACCCTTGTGATCTCGGCACTTGCTGACAGTGGAAACTTGGGTATGTCTTTCAAGGTTACTTTATTTCCTGTCATCTTTCCTCTCATTCTGCAAAAAAAAAGGTTCAACCTTCAGAATATCATTCAAGTTCTATTTTGCATGCCAGATATGCAAATAAAAATAAAAATATTTAGACATACGGTTAAAAGTGAGTATATGACCAAAGACAGAATATGATGAATATATATGATTCTATTCTAGTTTTATTCTCATACTGTAGAGTACCTCAATGATGTCTAGCTGTTATTTAAAACATAATCGCTGTAATTATACACAGTAATCCTACATAACACACTGATTGAGAGAAATGTTTTAATTACATTATGAAATGCTTTGCTCGATTTAACTTGTCAGAGGCAAACGTTTTAAATATGAATGTTATTTGATTTCCCTTGTAAAAAAAGCGGATAGGTATGTTGGACCACAGTTGTGTAGATTGTAGCTTTAAATTTTTATTTTATGGACTGTACTTGGTGGGACCATCTTTTATTGGTTTGTCTGTTGGCTTAACTGAATTGTGATTGAATGTGAGTGTCGGAGTGACTTTACAAGGTTCCCTGTGGAGCTTTTTAACCACTGTTGGTGCTGCAGAGGGATCTTTTCATGAGCAGGAAGAGCTATGTTTTGGGCTCTACTACGTACATGTGTGCATGGCCATGCATGAGCATGGGAATGATGTGAGACATTTCTGCTGACTAAAGAGGGCAGTAAACGTTGCTGGGGGCAACCTTTAACCCAACTTTTATCATGCTAATTGCTACAAGTATATAATTGGAATAGAAGCCTGAAGATAATATTTGACATTTTCAGAAGTTTTGTCTTAAATGGGTTAAAATAAAAGGTAATTAAGGCTGCTATATGTTCTACCAAAACATATTTTGGTGTTAAACAGCTGAAAATGAGCACTTTAACCAAAAGTTGTTTGATATACAGCACACCAGCCTGGAACTGGCTCATTCTACTGTATTGCCCTGGTGTTCAGCAAACACTGTAATTTTGGTATGAGCTGGGATTGAGAATGGGTTGATCTCTGCATGTCAAGACAACAAATTTAATTTCTCTAAGTGCTATGTGTTGTTTCCTTTCAAGTAATACACGTGAACGTATGATGTAACCACACAAATTCAAACTATTAGAGAGGTGCCAAAAAGAATTTCAGATTTTCAAGGCACAAATGGCTTCCCAATTAATGAACCACCAGGCTGCTGTGATGATTAGAACTTTTGCACAAAAAGCCAATTTTTGCAGGTTGACATGGACATAAAATATGCAAATCTATTGTAAAATTGCAGGAAATTGGTTTGAAATGGCCAAAAATGTCTCTAGGGTAGAACCCCCAGTATTCTTTTCTAACGCAATGCACTTTTTGACCTCATTAAAATTTAGGTTCAGTATTGCTGACACACGGAGGGGAGGGATGGGACACAAAGGCAGACATGAAAATGGATATGAAAACACGATCAAACAAGCAACGTAGAATTATCTTTGCAGCAGCTGGGATAAAATTGTATCTGTAAATAGGCTGTGTATGTGATGAAGTCTGTGCCCAGACACTGAGTGTGACCCAGAGGGGACATAAACGAGATGAGGAAATATTGTTTGGCTTACTATGCCTTACAACTGCTTGGCACAATAAGGGTAACAAGCAGACTAAAAGTAAAGAACGCCGCACCAAAGTCATTTCAGCCTGACTCGATTGTTTACATTTATCAAGACTGGAGTCAATGGAAAGATAGGCCTACCACTGTTATGAAAATATTGGATTTAATATGCAATTTTATCTCAACACTCATATAACTGGTCAGATTCATAAAACAGACTTGTAGTCTGGCAAATATGAATGGACAAACACATTTATATTTAGTTTTTTTTTTTTTACATTTCTATCCATGTTAACTTCCCAAAGCAGTGCCTTCATTGTTTTTGAATTGGATAGCATAGCACGCGCAGCTAAAGCCTTTATTCCAAAAAAAAAATGCTTTGTTATCCATTCGTGGCCTGTTCATTATTTCCCTGCTTTTGTCAATTACTTTGATTTGGGCCTGTGCTTGATGAGGTGCTCTCTTGTCCAAAGGGATTACATGTCTGGCTGGTGTTGCCAGTGGCTACACTGGTGCGTTAGGAGTGGCAGAGCAGTTATTCACTGTAACTGGGAGATAGCATCTAAATGTTTGTCAGATCCATTGCCCACTGTTTAGAGCTGCCATTACTTTTATTCTGTCAGGATTGTCACTTCAGATGGGGAACTGCATCAGCTCACTGTTGTCCCCTGGAGCAGAATGAGTACAGGAGGCTGTGCTCTCCTCAAAGACACAGCTTTCCGCCTCTGAAACAGCCAGGCCTTCAGCTGGGGACTCTGGGATATGTATCTTAAAGCTGGATTTGTTAAGAATTATGGATCCTATATCATAGTGAACGATTTATGATTTGTGAAATTAAATGCTTAAGATGACTTCATGGCTTTTTCTGGACAGCACACACTGAAGTATTACAAAGAAAGGGAAATAAACACTTGGGAGAGGCTGTTTCCTTTATTTAAACTGCTACAATTCATAAGGTTGACCATGATGCTTCTGTACATACTGAAGAATAACATGCGTCTCACCTGACAAACAAGTGTAGTCAATTAATAAAGTAGATAGCCTTTTGGTATGCCAATGCTTTCTCCTTCTGTTTATGGACTTGAAAGTTCAAGTCAATTAGATTTGTTTTTCTTGCTGTCAGACATCACTGTGCACTGGAAAAAATAATATATACACACATATGTATATATTTATATATATATATAAAAAATTTGTAGGATCTTATCTGAATGTGAAAAACATGCGATGGAGGTTGATCAAGGACAAATGTCCTCCCACACTGACGGTTATCAGATATGCTGCATACAGGTGTCAAGCCAAACGTGATACAATAAAGCAGTTAACACAAATGGCTTTACATCCCTCACACACACCGCCTCCCGGTCTGTCTTCAGTTAATGCTTGACCTGCAAGATACCAAAGCTAATGCAATGTTTACCATGTTGTCCCAAATTCACTCTCGTATTCTGCTACTGTACTGACAAAGTAGTGAAACAACCTCAAAGCTGAATATTTAAACAGATTTATAACTTTGGAAATTAATGAGAGGCCTTAAAGGAAATGTTAGCATGGTCATGAGCCAGCAATATCATGTTCTAAATGAACAAAATGAACAAACTGCAGTTATGAGTTGTCATGTTGTTAAGGTAGTTTTACGTACATTCATAGAAAAACCTACAGACTTCAAATGATAGATTTTAACTAAACTTTTTGTATACCTTTTTTAAAGTTGTGTTATTAGTCATGAAGTAGCAAATAGAACCGTAATAATTATGATGAGAAAGTGAAAAATATTACATATTTAGTTATATTCTAACATTTTACCATTGATAACACCATGCAGTGATTGGCTTGATATAAAACGACACAAAATGGCATAAAAAAATCTGTTTGTCTTTTTTATATTTCCATGTATTTATTCATTTTTAATTTTTTTGTTCACTCTACTGACATGATTTCCAGCACAGATATATTGAATTTTCACAAACGTAACCTTGGTGCCTGATATCTGGAGTGAGGTGTTTTCCAGCTCTAGCAACACAGTGATATTTCAGACCACATGATATCTCTCTGGGTTTTGAATTAATTCAATTATCTCAATTTTTTAGTTCCTACTTATTTATTCATTTATGTTGGCTCATTTTATGAACCAGATGCCAAATTCTCTTTTTTTTCATTTATTCTTCATAAAAAAATGTTTGAAAAAGAAGTAAATTTGAATTAATGACAATCATGTCCTCAACAGGCAGGTTTCAGGTGTGTTTTTTATCAACCCTCTGGTCATTTATGTAGCTTCTACTTGTCAGCCTACGTACTTGCATTACTAATGTCATCAAGAGCCCACTCATGAAAAACGATTTATCTTCAGAATCAACATAAAAAGCCATGGCAGTAAAATAATAACAGTGAACATTGTTTGAAATAAAGAGAAGGAGAGATGGAGAAACTGGGGGGCAAAAGACAGGAGAGTAAACACTAAAATATAAAGCTGAAAATTTCAGCATTTCAGAATAGTGTGTGTATGTAAATATGTGAAAGGATCCCTCTTATGTACGAATTCATTTCCATCTTCTTCAGCTAAATGAAGATGTCACCTATCGATATTTAAATCGATCGTTATTTAAATATTCATTGGTAAACATGTAGTATGTGCGTACTGCATAATGCATATAGCCTACTGTATTGGCTCTATGGCACGCTTTGTGGAGTGCTTAAAAAACGACGATGCCTACTGATCTTCCCATTCCAGACATTTGTCAATAAATGGATGCAGCAGGAATTCAAAGATGTATCACAACACTTAGAATGAAAAGAATTTACTGCGGGTACAGCGTCCCACTGGTTTGACAAATTCGCCGGCCCTTCACAATATTATGTACAAGTTGTATTTTACACAGGCTCGCCCGCTCACCCTCAACCCCACTGCATCATGAGATAAGGCCACTGCTTCAACAAGCACGGACCTTTTTATAGCGTGGACATTTGAAGAGGCAAAATGTTCCTTCACCTGTTTAACCTGCAGTTGACTGTGACATCACACCACCACTACTCTAATCTACTGGCGCCACAGTATATACATGTAGGCCTGGTGGGGAGATACATGACACCTGATAGCCGTCCTCAGTAACACACTGATACTTCACAGAGAAATGAAGGGAGTTAGTGGAGCACTAAACATGCACAAATCATTCAGATTATTTAAACCAGACATGAGGTCATCCTTGGCTGGAGGTACACATGTCAATAGCTCTTTCAGTTGTTGGATCAAAGTTGTATGCATGGTGGAGTCCTCACGAAAAGACTCATAGTAATTGACTAAGTACAGCAAGTTGCCAGGCTTATAGCGTGTATAGTCTGCAAGAAAACACATAGAAGCGCACACAGTCTCATTTACTGTGTGTTTCTCTTCAGTCAGAGACTTGATCACAAGCACTGCAGCCCAACATCTGCACTGGTCTTGTATTGCAGTGGGATGAAAGATTTATTTCAGTGAGAGCTGCCAGCAGCAAATGGGAGCCCAGATTACAATGAAGTGACCCAGAAATGTTAAGTCACAATTCTAATCATTGATCACATTAAAAAGGAGAACAATTTAGAAGCTCCCTCCCCTAAAACTATTAAACTACTAGTTTAACTGCAGCACTATTATGTCTGCTCCTCTATATTTCTACTGAAAAGAGGCCATTTCACTGTGTCTCTTCAGCCAAACATTTGCCCAGATTCCCATTTTTAAGTGGATAGTGATATATGCTCATTCATGTCGGATCATCTGGATTCCTGCATGATCAACAGTCACAGCTGAATTATCAACGACAGGTACAAGCAGCGACACCTCAGTTTCTGGCACGAGCACACTTAATACAAGACAAATCTCTGTGAAACCTGTCATCGTTTGTGATAACATGCATTTCAAAACTGGTTACCATTTAGAAGTCTTGTCATATACCTCTAACCTTAGGTGAGTCATATGATGCTGAAATGCAGATTATCTCAGTGGGAACAGAAGACACGCAGTACGCATGTGCACAGCAAGGCAGTAGAAGGGATCTCTCTGTGCCCTCCTTGCTCCACTGATCTGAGTCCAATTTGCCCTTTTTTGAATATTTGCTGTGGGAACGCTGCTGGTGCCGGTGGTCTCCCCCCACCTATATGGAGAGGTGAGTACACCTTTGATTGGCAGCAGCGATGCCTGAACTGCGAGTGAAATCCCTATCCTTAGAACCCACCTGCTGGCACGGCTTTCCTGATTGCCTGGTGGTAATTGACACATCCCTTTGTTAATTGTCAAGGTGATGTGACACATGTACTCATAGAGATCAGTGAATCTGCATTGCAGACACATTCCCTGCTCAGCATGTCAGCAAGGTGTCCTTTGGAAGCAAGCCTCTGTCTCAGGTGATTAAAGATCCTGTCATGTTACATCTTCCAGGGCCAATAATTAAAACAGAAACATAAAGCAGGGTCTAATGAACTGCAGCTTGATGATTATTTCATCAATAAATATGTAGCATTTGCATCTGTTTTTGTCCCTGAGTTAATGCCTTGCTTGCACTTTAGAGGTATGTCAATTATTGTTTCAGCAAATAAGTCATCAACAACAAGCATCTTAATTGTACTGGATATCTGCAACTGTGTTTACGTGTAATCAGATACATTATCACCTTAACTGCATTGAGTTTACAGTGGTGTAAATAACATGCATATAGGAAATAAGACTAGATCAAAAGCTAGTATATGCCTCTTATTTGCATTCTGCTTAGCGTTAGCCACTCTCAGCCCCTTATCTGTTTGCTTCTCTATTCACATATACAATAGTTCAGTACAGCAGAATTCCCAGTAAATCTGTTTTTGTTGTCAGACAACGGAACAAGTATAAATAGTGACTAAAACGCAGCCCATAGGTTAATCTATTGACAAGGACATTAAGTTGACAGTACTGTTTGTTCAGGTTGACTAAATTTGAAAGAGCAATGACCAATGGGGAAACTCCAAAACTGCTGACTAATGGTGTAACATTATCACTCAGGCAGTCAGTCAGCAATATTTGTGTTTATAGGGCAGGCTCCACAGTTGCACTCCAGCCACAAGATAACTTCGCTTTACTTAGGAGCTAAAATGCGTTGTTGACATGGTTGGTAAATTCACTTTCACTTCAGTTAAATTTTCATAAATTTGAGAGCTGAAATTTCTCCATTTAAGGTTTTATATTTTTACTTCAGTGAATTATAAGTTGTAATTGACCCAAACCCAGGGGGCCCCTAAAATTCAGTATTGAGTTCATTCATCCATAAAAATACTGATTAAAATATGACAAAAGGATAAGAATCATGGAGATGATGGCATCAAAATCTTTCATTTTTAAATTTTTGTTACATAACCTTGAAAATGCATTATATTATAGGGTTTAGTGCAAATTAACTTTAAATGTGATTCTAGGGTCCCACATGTGTCAGTGCAATAAAATGATTAAATTTGCTAAGCAGCCTCATTGTAGTAAAAAAAAAAACTTTTGGGGTCTCCATTTATTCGCTTGTGTGTCAAACATCAAAATGAAATTATATGCGTTTGAAAGTCGAGGCCACCCTCAGCAGTAATGACAATGTCACATTGAGGCTTGAGTGGCAGCACTTCCTGCCTGAAAATAACTGAAAATATAGATTTTCATGTTTTGGTAAGTGAGAAATGCTAATGATGTGGCCATGGACAAATATATGCAATTTGATGCTCAACATTTCATTCAGTGAGAGAGCATTATACAAAAACTGTTCATACCTAATAATTTTCAATCCCAGCTTCAGCATGAATGCAGTGTCACCAACCACTCTGTAATATACAGCATTGTCTCTCATTCTGCATTTAAAGTTAGGCTGACATGTTTAATTCAATGGAAGTCATTATGTGATAATAAGGTGCTGGAGAGTGGACTGGTAGACTGGTGACTCGGCTGGTGTCAGACAGAATGAGTTCCTTCCCTAATTAAGATCATTTTGTTCCCATGTTCCATCATATTGTTCTGGAGTATTAACGCTTCTGTATAAGAAGGTCACAGCCTGCTCTCCACACACTATGGCTCATATTTTAGGGCATCATCAAGCCTCAGGCACAAAGCTAAACGCCAACCTGGATGAGCGTGTCTGTTCCACTAATGATGGCAAGTCTCATGCATTTTCATCTAAGGCCTCATAGCTCCATGTGCTTCCATTTTAAAGGGACAGTCTGTGCAACTCAAACAAAAGCATCACCAGCCGAAACCACAATGGAGTTGATCACAAATTTTCAATGGCTGACAATATATGTTAGCTAATAGGAGTCTGATGCATTAATTAAATACTAAAATATAACACAGGAAAAACCTTTTATGATGATGTAAGACAAGTGACAAGCTTATATTTGAGTTAAAGCTCTTAAGGATATCAACAGGAATAGTGGCTTAGACACAGTCAAAGCAATGCATTTATTCATGAGTGACTGATTACAGTATTAAATTTACAAATTTTGTTGTAAAATTGGAAGGGATTAATGGCAATGGAGAGGGATAAATTTCCTTCTACGATATCTCTGCTTGTACCCACGATGATATATCCACCAATTCAAAACTCTGCAGAACAGTACTCTGCTTGCACAACTTAAAACACCACAAACAGAAAGCCAAATGGAGCAGGCAATTGCAGTGTTTGGAAAAAGAAAAAAAAAAAAAAAAAAAAAAAGGAGAAATTTTGGAACACAGGAGTCTGTAGCTGTGGCTCTAGTGTGTACGCTCTACAGCTAACATGGAAACGTGTTGGGGTGGGGGGGATAAGGGCTGTGGTGTTTTCACACGGCTGAGGGCTGTGAGAAGGCTCAGGAGTGATATGTGGTGACAGCACAGTGCCACGCTGTTGACACAGCCTGCATCTCCTGGTTACTGAGGGCGGGATCGCCCCGGGCTTGATTATTTACAGGCCTGCGTGCCTTCAAAAAATGTTCTGTGAGGACACCCTGAGAAACCATCCTTTGCAAGGCCTTTTAATTGGATCAGAGCTATCATTTATTAATGGGACTGACTATATGCAAGTCTAGTTTTTTTTTCATGCCCATGATTATTAATGGCTGCTGGATCAAAAGACTGATATGACCTGTATGATACTCCATGTCAGCCTGAAAGAGGAATACATTTCCATCATCAAATTGCACAAGGTGGAAGGGAGAATCTGCCGTTCGCGCAGGCAGGGAAAGCTCAGGGTTTTTGGAGTATGTTGACCCTGTAAGACATGCATAGTAATTTTGGTGAAATCCCGTAAAATATTGACTTGCATTGACTTGCATCATACAGTGAGTTTGAATGGAGGGTTAGACGGATGTTCATCTATATTGAAGGCTCAATACAGTCAGTCTACTCTCAAAATCTCTGGGAAAATGATTGTTTCAAAGCATGATTGTTGGAATTGTTCTGGGAAAGAAGCAGTGTTCAATTCATTTGCATCTGACAAGCTTTTAATTGCGTGTCAGCAACTTCAATCCTCAAACCTCATATAATAAGATTCTTGCAATTTCAGTTAATTATATCCTCTTGTTATTTGAGGTTAAATGTTGTTTTTGGGGGGGGGGGAAATCTAAACAGAATGAAGAATAATAATCATTAAGTAATTTTGATTATGTTCTTTTTATACTAAACTCCTAACTATGGCACATTAGACTACACACTTAATCAGTCAGACATGTATCTGCTTTATTCTTCAATCTCCCCTAAACTACTACTCTCTCCCTCTAGGATTCTCTGTGGCGTAGTCACTCATTGTCATTGATTTGGAAGCTCAAAAAGTGAGAGTGCACTTGAGACATTTAACAAATGCTTAATGTGAGCTAAGAGAATTAACAAAATAAAATCCCCGCTTTGAACATCACTTCTCTTACTGAGATTCACTAACACATCTGTGTCACTGTGAAACAGGATATCAGGAAGAGCCTTCCAATAGTATCCTGTAAGCTGCATGTTTCAGGCTCGTCATTGTCGCTCAGCACAACCAAATGAGACGTGACATTCTCTTGACTGCTTACTTCCCAAATTAATTATTTATAACCTGGGTAGAAAAGTGTGTCAGAGTGGAATTTAATTGTCAAAGTCTCATTATGCTAAAGGGCATTTTCTTGTCACTCACTGGACTAAATTGTCTGAGCATCCTCCTCAACATGAGAATAGTTTATATTGCAAAAAAACACAAGGGTGGCCTTTTTTTCTAATTGCACAACAGAAATCTGTGAGTTTGTGCTGCAGATATGACACTAAACACCACAGAGCACATTATCTCAAAGAGAATCTAAGGACAAATGCTTAATGCACAGTATACTGCGTATACTCAGGCTGGCTATTGACCAAGAATTTTCAGTAGGGATAGAAATGCATCAGTGTCAAACAGGGACCAACAAGGCGACAGCTTCCAGCCACGTGCTGTCCCTATTAGTTAAAAATGAAGAGCACATTGAGACTGCCACTAGCCTTCTTTCGAATGCCACCGAGGATGATAACACCATACGTCAATCACTTTTATGAAAGATGCATTAGGGTGACAGTTGCAACATAAAAAGGAAAATACAAGCATTCATCTTTGAAAAGCAAAGCCTTTTTGTAACCTGTGCTGTATCAAGGTATTACCATCTACACACCGCAGTGAGGATGCATCAGTATACTTTTGCACTTCTGTCCCGGAGCTAACCTTTTGTCACCAAATACAAGCCTGGCACGAACACATGTTTATGTGTCCCTTGCAGTTCCATACACCTTTTTTGTGGCAAGGCTTGAAAGATTTTTTGAACCCTAAAGTTCAACATGATTGTTTGATGTGACAGATGTGAGAATTGGAGTGGGTGGACTTGACTGATGTTGAGCTCTCAGCACTGTGTTATGATTGAGACTGGAATTACAGCTGTTGTGAAGAAAGAAACCGCTCTGACTTTTGACTGATGTGTTTTGTGTGTACGTGCGTGCACGTGTGATTTTGTTTATCTGGGCACAGACATATTTATGCATTTATGCAAATATACATGTTTATATTACTAATCTAAACTGCCTGTATTTGGTAAAGCTACTGTGTAGAAACAGAGAATAAAATCTGTTTTCTTTTTTTTTTTTTCAGACGAATAAATGATACGTTTGATTTAGAAGTGTCAGCGGATAACAACCTTTTTGAAGGCTTTTTAAAAATATGTTACAATTACAATTCCACACTCCCACAAGGGTGCTGTCTTGAGTGACACATTGAAAGAATCAGGAGTACAACATTAATAAAGAATGACTGGGTTTCCTCCATGTGGCAAAGCCTTAATGTGCTAATGAGTTCAAACATGCAGTTTAACACAAGACTGTCAATCAAGCTTTTGGCATTTTGGCATCTGACAGTTGGGTCATGTGTTCCTCTGAGGGACACAAGCAGTTTGCCCACATTACGCTTGGCTTTCTCACAGATTGCTTTGTTGAGCCCCATTAAGGAAAGCTTGTATTTTACGCTAAAATGAACAGCCACTGAAATCCATTCATTTCCACTGAGGGTAATCAATTTGGTTTCAGTGGTTTTGCGCAATCTGTTTACCACCATACTATATCACTGATATATCTAGTCCAATTGTGTTCGGCCATTATAACCATCATGTGAAGTGATGTGTTTATGTGGCTCTGATCTGTATTTATTGCCCTAACTAACACCAGCTAAGTTGTGGTAATTTTTTTTTTTTTTTTGGAACATTTTGAAATGATAAAGCTGAGTTTACTTTTCAAAATATACTGCTATTTTTAGCATCGACATGTTAAATTAATGAAGAGATCTCTATAAACTTTTCACATAGGATAAATATTTCAAATATTTTCCTCACATCAAACAATAATGATTTATGTGCAGACATTTCAGCAAGTTTCCTAGTGTGAGTTTTCATGATAAATATTTCACTTTCTGCTCAAGAGGAGATACAAAGGTGTGAGATGAGGAGCCTGGTGAAATTAGCTAAAAGTAAAAGTGAAATAGGCATACTTCCCTTTGAAGTATTGTTCAAAGTTTAATGCTTAATATTATGAAAATATCTGATCAAGAGAATATGGAGCAGCGGTATCTTTAGTAACAGACAACTGTGGTGTTCAGTGTGTCTCTGCCTTGTCCAATGACTTTGTGTGAAAAGGATCTCAAATGAAACAGAAGAACAGTGAAGCGGCCATATGACACACCAAACTTAAAATACACACGTGCTTTCACTATTGTAAACAACACTGTGCAGACGTATGCAAGAACTTATGTTCGGTAACATTGTATGTTGAACATGCGCGGTAAACACTTTGCAGGCTTATGGCACAGACACATGGCTTAGCTAGGCTTTTCATGTAAACATTTTCAGGATAAGTGATGCCAGTCGTTTAAACATGAAAGTATCTGTATATGATTAGGGGAGAATGTAAATGTTCCAAAGACATAAAACATAAATGTTACTGGATAATTATGTACCGGGGTAATGTAAAAAAAAATCTACTTTTTAATTTTGTCAATCTTGTTGAAATTGCTTGAAATGTGCATGTTCTGAGTTCCCTTTCCCATGGGTAATCTAAACAGCGACCAGGAATTACAGTGTTGCTATGGAGTCGCTAAATTGGCCACAAACTTTACCTAAGTTCTGCTTCATTACCTTCTGTGTTTCACATTTTGGCATACTGCCCCGTGGAAGCCATGCTGCATTAGCCGTTAGCAGTTCCTGTTTGAGCTGTAACCATGGATGTGCAGGCAGCAGTCACTTGTATTATTTTTAGTACTGAACAAAACATCTTAAGAGCATGATTATGAGGCAGGATTTGAAGACTCTTAATGGACATTTATCAACAAAGCAGATCTGCCACCAGAGACACTGCTATTATTGGAAAGGCTGCTAAATTCAGGAGTATGCACATGTTGTCTTTTTGGTCAGATCTCATTCAGTATTCATTGAGGTGCAAGTTTTGATCCAAAACGTCTGATATGGGTTCAAAGGTTAATCTTTTTCCAAAGGTATTTCCCAGACTGACCTTTAGAGTAGATTCCTAAAAAGCAATCTCTTTTAGTGCTACAATAACTGTTAATGTTTGGTGTAAAAAAAAAAACCTCAGGTGTCTTCTGCAGTAAAAGTACAATGGGGTCAGCTCAATAACTCAATATTGCAATTATACAACTGAAAAGTTCACACAACTTAAAACCTTGTGAATAGTGGAAACACTGTCATTTGGAAAGATGCATCCACGTATAACACTTTTTCTTTTAAACTGACTGTATTGAGAGTAAGATTTGATTCTACTTAGTCAATTTTCAACAACAGGCATTACTTTATCTTTGTCTTTTCCCTCAGTCGAGGAGAGAAATGAGAAGACCTCACAGGAAAATTGGCCAGAAGGCTATTTATCTTGAGCCAATGGAAACAAAGAGAAGGAGTGCGGCAGCACCTCAATACTTTGCCTTGTCACAGGGGTCTCAGGAAAGTGACTGAAATTTTATTTTTGGAGTCACTAACTTTTGGCTTGTCAGATTCTTGCAACCTGTCATCATTTCAAATGTGTCTGTGGGTCTCCACTGCTACCTTAAAACTCTGACTCGAGTCATGTATAATTTCCCCATCTTCCCGGCTCCTTCTGTGCTAAATTGCATTGGAAGATGGATTTTTGGCATCTGAGGCTGTCAGGTCTCAGCCATGGAAGACTTTATGCACTAGTACACCCGCTATGAAAGTGAATTCAGGAGGGATGGAGGGGTATAAGAGTGGCGAGTCAAGTACTGCTACTCCAGTAGGTCTTTGGGCATTTTTCTGGCTGTGATTTTATGTATTTAACAATAATGTCAATGCTGCAGATCCCCCCTCAACCTCTTCTCATCTTTCCTCTATCTTTTTCTCTGCCCCTCGAAATCTATTTCTCCCGCATTCTCTCAGTCTCTCTCTCTCGTAGGTTTCATAATGATGATGGGATCTGGTCTGGCAGAAATCTAAAGACCATCTTCATTTCAGACTGAACTATTATCTTCATTTTCATTACGGCTATTGCGGTGCGCATATGCATTGATTGTAGAACATATTTTATATTATAACATGACCTAAAGGAATGTGCTATTCTGATTGGCTCAAGGATGTTCATTCATTTTCGATAACAGGACCCCTCCAACCAAACGTAGCCATCTCCATGGATGGAAATTGTACTCGTCTGCTTGAAAAAAAAAAAAATATGTCTGGCGCGTTGAATTTAAGGGTGTCTGTGCTTGGAAGTAAAGATTTTCATTGTCTTCTCTGTGTCACAGTCACAGCAATGACACCGCCGTGATAACAATGTGCAAATCCAAGATGCTGTGTTTTTTTTTTGTTTTTGTTGTTGTTTTTTTTTTGTCTAAAGCCTCCTCCTTCCTCATCCCCCTCCCTCCTCTTGGTCATTGTTATTTGTGCAAACAAGACTCTTCCCTTCCCTGCATGTTCAAATCTTAAATTTCTTTCCCCCCACTACCTCATCTGGTAAACACACCTACACTACACATTTGAAAAGAGGTGAGAAAGCGCCACAGAAAAAAAAAAAAAACAAATGAAAAAAACAAAAGCAGAGCAAGAGGCTATCAGACCAATCAAGCTGCCAATATTTGCTGACAGTTACTTGGCAATATTAGCCCAACACTGTTTGAAGGAAAAAAGCCTGCTGTTCACGCTAACGAAGCAGAGAGACAACCAAGGGGTCTTTGAGAGGTCAGAGAGCTGTTGTGCTGTAAAGAGGCACATGCAATGCATCCATTTAGTGGCAATCACTAATTAGGCAAACAAACGTTAGTCTCATGAAATTTTTAAAATACCATACCGTGGGCAAAAGCATTCAGAGCAGACAATGCAGGAATAACGTGAAATATTTAGAGCTTATAATGACAGGCCAGTGAGTCTGTGTGGACAGCTGGTTCTGGCTACATGCACAAGGCTTGTAGCATTGATGGATTTGATTATATTTGAGCTTAAGTTGAGCTTATTGTATAAATGTGGTAAAACAACCATGTGCATAACCTGCGCTTTAACTCTAACTCTAACTAGAGTGTATAAAATGTACACCAAAAAAAAAATTAAATTAAATTAAAAGCAAGCATTTCTTGTGAGAAAGCAAAGAAGTGACTTCCAATTATGCGGGTTGTATAAACACCTGAAGTTGTTAGACCCCAACACCAGACTCATCACACTTGAAACGGTTAATGACTGGAGCTTCAAATTGTTCACATTATAATCTTTGTCTCAGTTACAGCAACACAAAGCTAACAAAAGTATAATATTTTAGATTCAAGGCCCTACTGACATTGCCTGAAGGAGCAGTGACTATAACAAAGAAAATGCTGCTAGTTGGAACGGTACATACAAAATGAATCATAAACAATAAATCAATATAGTAACGAGTTGTCTACATGGCGTTATATTTAACTAATATTTGACCCACAGGCAAATTTGTCTGGTGCAAATTCTTCACCTTTGGGTGATAAATTACTTATGTAAAGGAAGTTTCTTTGTTGATCTTTACAGTTGTGTTTCAGGAAAATGCAGTTCTTTTTTTAACAGTAAGTCTAAAACATGCTGCTGTGCATTTTAATTAGTGACCACCGAGTTGCCAATTTCAGGCAAAGTCAGGTGTATGTGTGTGTGCGCATACTCACACACATTAAACCCAGCATTTGTAGGCCCCCACCCCCCAACACTTAAAGGCCCCTGTTCCCCACTCCTGCTTGGTCTCCCTCAGCGCTCCGAGGTTTTTCTCTCCAAGACACACTCTAACAATGACTGATGGGTAACAAAGCTTGCTGGAAAATGTCACTTTCTCTTCCACTCATGTGTGTAAAAGCATGTGAGAGGGGAGTGGAAAAGGGACGGAGGGGGGGTCACTGAGGTCAAATGGGATTTAATATGTACATCCAAATGTAAAAAAAAAAAAAAAATGAAAACAATAAATAATGATATGATACAGACACACACACACACACACACACACACACACACACACACATAAGTGGGGGAAAAGGAGGCGTATAAATAGCAATTTTTCTGTTTGATGACTGGTCACAAAGGATTGGCTTTTGCAGAATTCACAGCAAAGTACATTACACTGTGTGAGCCTTCTCACACAGTAGCCAATCTGAGGTCGTTATACAGTGGAGTATGTTTGTGTCCATCAATCCATTAGCCCTAACTCCTTTCATGGCATTAAGCTAAAGTAGTCGTTTGGCAACAATTGGAAATCCAGAGGCGATGGACAATCCTTAACAAGATCAGTGGGATCAGCTACCAGCTACAACAACAAAGTGAAACTACTTTCATGTATTTGATTAACAGGGTTAATTAAATAAGGTTGCTGATCAGTACCAATGACTCATTGATTATTGAAGATGTTGGGATTTCTGGCATTGATGACTCACTTTTTACCATGTGCTCTATTTTGGAATACAAACAAATATCCTGAGTATTAATTGAATGTATATCGCTTTTGTGTGAGAAGGAGAAACAATATACTGTATACTCCCTTTGTCCACCTATAAAGGCAAGGAGGTAAAATACAGAAATCATCCTCAGTACTCTTGGGTGTATTCATTCTGTTTTTTAATGATCGCTCACTGTTTGATTGAAGGGATAAGGCAATAGTTTACAAAAATTTCCTTTAAAAATGATGGTTCTTGTAAGATGAGCTAAGGCTAATAATTTTTTTTTTTTTTTTCTCAAAACTTCCAGCTGCATGTTTTACATTTTGAATCCAACAATCATAACAACACAATTTTTTTTTTCTCTGTAGAAGCTTTGAGGCTTAATAAATCACATTTTTCACACTGTATAACGCAAACCATGCTGTAGAACTGACACACTGATGCATTCGGACCAGCTTTATTCAAACATACAGAAAGGAAAATGTTTTCCCAGCTCTGACAGAACCAGACCAACTCAAACTTCAACAGTCTACCCCACACAACTCCACAACCAAAAACATTTCTCTGATTACAGTTGAAGAATTCATATAGCTCTCAACCCCTTGACACAACTCCCCACATGGCCACAAAGCACACAGTTTGCTCAGGGTAATCTCTGGCTGATATCGACTTGAAAAATTAAAGGTTACAGTATGTTTATGTTTTCTTTTACAGCATTTCTTGGAATTTATACCCAGCAGAGTGTGTAAGACTCAAAACTTTACAATAATGCAAAAAAAGAAAAAATATATTTTCTTGAGTAGTTTGTCGTATTAATCCCCACAGCCTAACCTTGTCATGCTGTGAGGCTGTACAGGTGCGCCCAAGTTAGTAATGTGTCTCTGAAATCACTAATTTATGTGCAGACATTAGTAAATTGCTGTGTTGAATAAATAATTTGTGCACATAAATTACTTAATTTGTGCATTTTAATTAATGATATGCATCCTCAGATAACTCAATTCATTCATTTAAATTAAAAGGCACAAGTTGTTGTGTTTATTCTGGTCAGTTAGTGGAATGCGTCCAGGGTGCTAGCCAGCAAGCTAGCAGCTAATGGAGAATCTCATTTGGCCACCATGAAAGTCAAGTCACTTTGAGACTGGGTTTTAAACACAATATTCTGCTATTTTTAATATATTGTCAGATTGTTGTGTTAATTTGTGCAAATACATTATTTAGTGATTATTTTTCACCTTATTGTCAAATATTGTTTACCATTTTGCCCTAAGGCTAAGTGAGCATTACTGGCTGAAAAGGTTTAAGTTTAAAGGTCTTAAACACACACAGGGCACACACATCCCATTAGTGGTGATTTTCTACATAGTAAATTTAGAAGTCAATTAGTCACACAGTAATGGGTGAAGACAAAGCTTCCCTGTTACCTCAACAAATTTACTCTTGCACTATTACCCATCAGAGTGCATTTCAGTAGGCTACATTCTGTGGCATATAAACATGGCTGCCATTCATATAGTTCTGGTACATTCGAGCTGCACCTTAGAAAAACATGACACAAACAGCTGTGACCCTAAAATAACTAGATTCTATCCTTATTCCTTCACAAAAAAAGACTGCTGAAGTTCATATGTCTGTCTGTCTCTCTCTCTCTCTCCCTCCCTCCCCCACCCTCTTCCTCACCTTGTGTTTGTGCAACACACCAGGAGCTTGTCATTAATTTGCTGCAGGTGGATTCACCTGTGCTTTTTTTTTTTTTTTTGCTGCCCCTGTTTATATCTTAAGATCTTCTGGGCCATGTGGCATTGTTTAACAGCAAACAATTAATGAGAAAAAAGGATTAGCTTAGGATATTATCATTTAAACTAATATTAGAGACATTTATTTAACAGGAAATATAGCCGCATTGCTCACTTAAGATCTTCAAATTCATGGATATAGATGCTCTTAATCAAAGTTAAGTGTGTGACTGTGACTATTGCAATATTTAATTTCTTAATATGCATATAAACATAATATGCAGCATTGTAGCAAATTGTCAGACACATTACAAAATCATAATAGGGTTTCAGGACTGTGTTTTTCATTAAAAAAAGGGACTGGAGGCACAGTGACATTTGTCCCCAGTCAGCCTAGTTGAGGGCTGGCATCACTGGAACAAATATCAACAAAACAGCTTTGGAATTTATTAAATTTAGGTCCCAAACAACATTGTGCGTGTTCACCACTCTCATACTTAACCACTGGGGTCTGTTTTATGATTTTTCTTCTTTGAAGTGAGGGAAGTTATAAAACAAGAACAATTCAAGGAGCTCCTTTCACCTCATCCTCCGCTTGCTCATTTGCAGAGAAAAAATATTACTTTTTTATGCTGATTAGCAGCCTTGGCTTTGTCTGCAGCCACATTCAGCGAGGGTGGATCTACAATCGAGGTGTCCTAGTGTGCATCCAGGGGCCAGACATGTCGATGTGCCTCTGTATGTGCATAAGGAAAGTAGAAATTAATAAGGAAAAAAATGAATAAACTATATGAACAGAAGGTGTCTAGGGTTGTAGTGGATTTTGTATCTGTCCATACAGACAGATCTAAAGATAATGTTATGTTCTGTATAACTGCATGAAGGACATGGAGGTTTTATAGTTCTGTGAAAAGAAAAGAAAATGTTTTAAACCCAGTGACAGACAGCAGAAAACATCTCCCAACACAGTCACCACATCGGGCCCTTAAAACACCCATTGGCCCTATGCAGCTTCAATCCAGCCAGATTCAGCCAGTTACTTGACTGTAGAAAAAAATGAAACTAAAATAAATGATTTGGTTTACTACATGCCACTAGATCTGTGCAGCCAATCAGTGCTTCCCTCTGTGCAGCACAGTACAGAAGAGTAAAACGTGAAACTCCTGGGGATGACAGACTTTTGTCAGACATATCTTCTTTTTGCTTAACCTCCTAGGACCTGGCGTCCACATATGAGGACCTCACATTTTGGGTTCTCCAGACCACAATACTAACTTTTTCTCAACAAGGGCCTGGTGACCACATATGAGGATATTATACTGCCACTCAGTAATCGAAATTTAAAACTAATGTCCTCATATGTGGACATCATTTTTCTCAGGTCCCAATCAGCCTAAATAGCAAAGAGAAATAAAAAATGCACGCCATGCAAGAGTTCGGGTCTTAGGAGGTTAAGTATAGATGGCAACTAACACATCAAAAGAATTCAGGCATGTATGTTTATGTTCATTCGACCAATAAATAGCTGATGAGAACTTAAACTGGTTCCCGTTACTGCAGAGATGCACTGTCTGTTCCTGGCTCACTGAGAAGAGTGAGTCTTGGCTGTATTCACTCTGCCTGTCAGCTCTTAAATCAAGAGACTCCCCAGTATTGGTAGTCTTACAGGGCCACCAGGGTGATTTCAAAAGCATCGGTCTCGGCAATGGTTATCTTGAACCAGTGAAGCAGAGAAAGAGAGAAAGGTTTCAATTCTATCTTTTCTCACCTAGAACTCCAAAGAATGAGGCAATTTCAGTTCCCTATGGAAATATGCTGATGACGTACTATCTGGCTTTACCCTACATGTATTCGTCGCTGACACTGATTTACTTCCTCTAATAAAAGCCTTTGGTAAATTTATGTCACTAATGTATTATTCTGACAAAATGTTTGAGGTATATTTTCAATTACAAATTGCACCTGGCAAAAGAAAACTTCCCTGTTCCCCGAGGAAGCAAAATTGAGCTTTGAGATGATAGCAACTTTAATTATTTAAATACTTGGGCCATTACTTTGTCGTGAATGATGCACTTCTCACTCTGTACAACTACCTGCAAGAACTACCCATCAAATTTATATATCAGGCGGCTCAGCTGTGCTCGGGCTGAATTTATTCTATAATTCATATGAATAGGTTAGATGGGCAATATTTGCTTGGCCTCTGGCCTTGCCTGCTGTAATGCTCTGTGCTCAATGGAGAAGGCACCAGGAGCCAAGATTATTTGCCTAGTGGCATGTCCATGGCATGATGCCAACCCAAAAACAATATGCAGACATTTTGTTTTCCTGGAAAAGTTAACTAACCTTTTGGTAAGCAGAGTTTTAGGGCTTTTATAGACCCTTGTATATTAGGGATGCATTTGATTCATGGAGACACTTCAGTTCAATAATGGTTGGTTATGTCTGCACATTAGATTGTGAATAAAGTAATTTTAGAGGATATTGAAAAAGAGTTTTAAAGTGTGAAATTCCTTGGAATAGAAGGAGAACTCTTAACTGAGCCTCAAGAGTTGAGTTTAATCTGCTGAATGTGGGTTTCTCCTTCAAGACGCTCGCTGTCCTTAGAAAAACTCCAAATGCAAGGTGCAGTTATTAGTCAGAGTTTGTTAGACTTCTGCCAGGTTTTAAGCAAAATCCCAATGGGATTGGCTTAGCTTTCATGAGATGCTTCCGCCTCACTTTCTCTCTTCTGTTTCAAAGAGGATTACATGCCAAAGTCATTAATGCCATAAAATACATTTTTTGGCATAGGACGAGATTTACACCAAAGTTAGCCTTTTCTTTTTTTTTTCACAATGATTTCACAACAATTTCACATACATCACACACATCATCAAAATATCAAAATAAAACATGCAGGTATAAATGGGGACTAATAAGAAGATTAGAGGTGCAGGGTGGAATTTCTGTTGTTGTGGATTAAATTTCTAACTCTCACCCAAATTATCTGACTCTGACAAAGCTCTAACCCCTGGAGAAACTTTAGGACTACAGATGTGAATATTCCACTTTGCTATGTAGCTACAGAAGTATTGTAGTATTTGTTAAATAGAAAAAACATCTTTCTATTCACATTTGATTTTAATGTGAGGACACTTAAATTACCAAGGCTTCTTTTCTGGATAATAATGACTCTTTCTAATAATTAATAGCTCCAGCTTTTGTGGTGATCTTTGAATGTAAAGGCTGGTGACACTAGCAACACAGATCAGCAGGATGCTCCACAATTATGCCGGCATCTTATATATGGAACTGCAAAAAATAAGTAACTGATTTGTCTGAGCTATGTACATGTCATCTGTATTGTCATCAATAATTCTCATTAAAATCTAAGTGCAATGAGAGACACTGACCCATTCTCCTTCAAAAGACCGCGCAAATGACCTCAAATATAGCCAGATTTTAATGAATAGCTTGATTGGTCAACACTATACATAGTTAAAGAGGTTTCCTGTATTCTGTCAGACAATAGCAGAGAGCGAGCTGAGGAAAGAGTGAGGAAGGAAAATTGCCTTAGTGATTGGCAACAGCAAGGTATTCTGGGATAAGATGACAATGATGTGGTTTTTTTTGCCATTTCTCTCATATCTCTTGATCTCAAACATGCAAATTATTCTTTCACACTATTAAAGTTAAGTGGAGAAGATGAGCCAAGAGCGAGGGATTTGGTCTGTCATGGTTGAGCGAGTGAGTGAGCAAGGCAGACGCTGAGAAAGAGGGAGGGAATACAAACTAGATGCTTGTGTTTTGGACATGATGGCCAACAAGAAATGGGTGTTAGTACGCATGTTGACCGGGGGGCCACACTGCCTCAACCTAATGAAAATTGGCTGAGCATAGAGAAACAGTGACAAATTAAATGGGCCATCAAAAGCACCGCTTGCGTTAGAAAGAAAGGAGCAAGCATTTCATGATGGAATTAGAATCATTGCACTTAATCTTTAACTGCCACCTAAACCACATTTCTTGTTAGACAACAGCACTCTAACATGTTACAGGGATGGAATGAGAAATAACCTCATATGGGGGCAGTGAACAGGGAGGGGTGACCCTAAATTACTTGCTGCTAATTGTTAACAATATGTGTATCCTTTGCCGTTTTGAATTTCACGTGAATCACCATCAACATCATTTTGTACAATTAACAATGAATTTGTGACAGTTTTATCTGAGTTATTTGTAAGTTTTGCTATTGCTACATAGCTAACGTTAGCATTAACAGCTGTTTACTTACCAGTCTAGAAGAAATGTTACGAGTTCAGCATCAAATTTCATTCCTTTTCTCACCATGAGCTGTCCCTAGCAGTGGAAAGCAATGCCAATGTTAACTCTTGTTTTTCTTCTATTTGTACCACTTATTTTCTCCTACTTCAGTTAGCATGCTAACCATCAAGCCCCAGTCCAGCCAGACCACCTCGTCACTTTCCAATACCGAGTCACTGTAGTGTCCAGTCTGCCCTGAAGAAGTAGCGCTGCACAGTGGGCGTACTATAATCTCTTGTCTTGTAAACGCAACAGTGGTTGAACCTCTTGGCAAGAGTGGTAAATAAAACAACTGCTATCGTTGGCTCTGTAGCAAAACTTACAAATAGGCCCTTCAAGGTAAAACTTGATCTGTAACACTGGCTCAAAATTACCACTTATTTTGAGTAATATAAAAGATACAGATTAATATAATCAATTGGTCCTGGGTGAAGTAAAAACAAGTATTGTGCTGCCTCCAAATGAAAAGATGTAAATGTAAATATTTGAAAATCACATATTATATACAGGTAAAATACACTTAACTATACTAAAACAAATATTGCTACTTGTTTCACACCATATTTTATTAAACCATGCAACCTATGCAATATTTTAGCAATATTTGCCAAGGCATAAGGGGCATTCCAATTATTAACATAATTATCAAAAGGAAAAACAAATTGAAAATACTTAACATGAGCCAATATTTTTCTCACCAGAAATGACCTACGATGGGGGTTGCATGGCTGAAAACAAAACCTTTGAGAAAGGCTAGAAGAATAAGCACATATAAAACTCTTTTCTGTCCACTCTACAAACACATGCAGTAAAAATGCAGGAAATACAGAATATAATGTTATAATATAATATGTATATATAATAATGTACAGTATATAATATAATGTACAGAATAATGTTGACAGCAAGAGTCCATTAACAGAGCTTGAATCATTTTTTAAACTAATAGCTCTTTGTTGACACATTTAATCACACAGATCTGACTCCAGACCGTGTACAGAGTGAGATTTGTGATGTTCAAAAATGTTACTCAATTTGCTGTGATAGATAGATAGATAGATAGATAGATAGATAGATAGATAGATAGATAGATAGATAGATAGATAGATAGATAGATAGATAGATAGATAGATAATACTTTATTGCCATCCAGTGCTGGTCTATTTTCTTATTTCATGTTGTACAACGATTTGGTTTGACTTGTGTCTTAAAATGGGATTAGATAATACGGGACCACATAGCCTCACCTTTAACAACCATCTCGGTCGTCACACACTATAAATTTTCCATTTTAACAGAGTAACTGATGGTCGACATGTCATTGTCAGATGCTTCTCTTTTTTTTATTTTTTCGCACGACACATATTGTATGGCTGAACGGATGGATGGATGAGATGGATTGGTGGGTGGACTGGTGGGTGTGCGGTTAGGTTAGAGGAGCACACTTCACTGGTGACACTTACTTTGCTATTCTACGGAGTGACGCGGTGAGAAATAAGCAGGCAGTGTAAAAAGAAAGTGACAGCATCAAATGACCAATCCTCTCTCCCTATTCCAATATATGTGTTTCTGAGTGATGAGTGAAACCAGAGTGGAGTGCTGCTGACAGCCAAGAAATGATCTCTTAAATAGAATTCAAGGATGATGGTACATGTACATGAAGCAGTCGAGGATAAAGCTAAGCTGAGATACATATTTACACTTTGGTTTAAAGTATATATTATTGATTTCTATATAAACACTGGATCAGCGGTGAATACAATGATATGATTCTTAATAGGGGATAGGGCAATGACTGCACAGGATGAGTTACTAGAGGTCTCAATGCAAAGATATATGACGGAAGGCTCCAACTTAAGATGTTAGGCTTGTTGTCCACTGACAGCAGCTTTTAGCTTAATCAGACAGCATAAGCACCATAAAAATGGATTGCAAATAATTTTCTAGGTAGTAAAGTATTGATGTTTGTCAGGACTTGATGTGTAAACAGCACAGTATTTCATATGCTCTGCAAAGTGCTGACGGTAGCCCATAAGTCATGACTATGTGTCATTCACACAGCGTGTTAGTATCTTGTAGTTCAAAGCCTACTTATTGCTATTATTTTTTCATCTTTAGAGGAGCTTAATTTATCACCCTGGACCTCCCCGTATTTTTATACAAAGACAAAGAATTAAATGTTGAAGAAGAAAGTTAGGGATGAAAACAATAAAATAAAAATGCTAAATAAAAATCACCATCCACCTGTTACATCTGATAGATTGCCATTTTACATTGATTTGCTCTTAACAATAAAACATATTTAGAGAGCTTTGTTTATGAAGGATTCCAATCAAGTGCTGCTGCTGACTCCACTTCAGTACTAATTGTTAACATTAAAACATAATTAAAAAGTGACGATCAAGCAGAGACGCAAACAAGCTCTGCTTTGCTAATTTAAAAGTTAAACAATAATGTAATCCCTGTAGTATCACAGTGTGTATATGACTGTTTTAGGGGCAAAGTTGCTAATGAGCACAATAACAGCACATTTGTGTTTCTTTGTGTTCATATATGGATAAACTGCACAGCGCTAATTAAGAGCTAGCGGTGGTGGTGAGAGAGGACAAACTGTGTCGGCGCTGTCAGTGAAAATAACGTGGAACATTGCTTCTATGTCTAAACTTTAAACTCTTGCATAAGCAGTGCAGGGGCTTTGTGTGTAAATTCCCATGTTACGGAGGACAAGATTTTCATTTGTTCGTCCACCGAGGGAAGATGTCTCCCGCACATTAGCATGTGAGGTCGTCTGGCCCCTGTTGCATACCATCTTCACTCCATCAATACATATTCATCAGCATCAGAGAGCCATTCATTTGCCAGATTGGAAAATGGGCAGTGAAGAGAGCTTGACATTCACTTTGTGCTGAATTGTTCTCACTTGACACCTAACTTGCTGATTGATGAGAAATATTATGGCCTGGAGGAAAAGCAAAGTGAAAGATGAATGAGTGTAATGCTGGGGCTCTCCTCACATCTCAGAACCACAACTCTTTATTAATATTTTGTTTGGGCCTGCACCTATCCATCCCTGTTTGTGTTACACAAGTAGGATTGGATCTGTCATATCAGGTACTTACCTACATTTGTCTCATGGCTCTCCAGTGTGTGTGTGTGTGTGTGTGTGTGTGTGTGTGTGTGTGAGTGTGTGTGTGTGTGTGTGTGTGTGTGTATGTGTGTGTGTGTGTGTGTGTGTGCCTTTGCCTACACTAAACCAGTGTATTCAAATACTATTAACTGTTTCATGGTTATACTGTTAGCTAGGTATTATTTTCCATGTGCATTGTAAGAGATTTCAGAGATTCAATAGTAGCACGTGTCACATTCTACACTGCACTGAGAGAAACACAGAACAAGCAAAGGAAGCACTTACAGAGATTGTCCATCCATGTAATGAAAAAAACAATAAATGATCTTAAAAGGCCTTTTTGTCAACTCATGGTCAGACACGTGTTGGTTCCATGGACAAATCCAAGATCATGGCAATACCTGATGAATGCTGCTCAAATTCACGTGAGTCACATGTAATTTTGTCCACATCTTATTTATTTCTGTAACATCCTCTTTTGCCCTTACAAGGAAAACATCTGCCTCCATTTTTTTTTTTTTTTATGCACACTTGTTTAGCATTCAAGTGCACACTTATGATATAATTAAATTGTATTGAGAACTTATCTGTCAGCGGATGCACTAACTAAACCCTACCTGCCATGGCTGGATGCACCTCCCCATTTAGAGTAGCAATAATAGAATTTGCTTTAAAGCGTAGAATAATCAAAGCAGCCTGGTGTAAGTGACTGTCGTGAAAGCAATGGCTTGTGTGTCGAGGTAAAAATAAAAGTGATGGCCCAGTTTGTCTGACTAATGATAGTAAATCATTGCTATTCTTCTCAAGGCCTTATGTCGATTTAGGAGGGCTTTCTTTTCCCCCTCCCACATTTATGTGATCTGACTAACCCCTGTTCACACCATTAAGATCATTTCCAGGGGTAATTTGTATGTAACTATGAAATATTTCAATGACTGAACTGATTTTTTTTTTTTGAGGAAATGTCCTGATCCTTTCACACAATCACATGTCAATTGTTGTAAGTCTTTCCTAACTTGTCTGCTTCTTCTTAATCCCTATTCCCTCCTTTGAGCTGTGCTTAGCTTAAAAAAAAAAAAAAAAGAATCAATAAGAGACTATTAACTGGATTCACTTCACCAGTGTACTTTGTAAAAGATAAATCTACTGAATGTGTTGTATCTTCAGTTTTTGCAGGCTGCTTTGGTAATTAAACATTCAAATTTGCTCACTGCTAAGATTTACCATCACATCAAGAGTAAGAATCAAACATTTGCTGCAGACTCTGCGTGTGCTTGGTTGTTTTTTAATCAAAAACAGCTCCATTGTTCTTGCCCAAGGCGCACTGGAGAGAATCACATTGTCATAGGTTGCTACAAATCCCCCACAAACGACCCACTTGGCACATTAACCTGTGAATATTTGACAGCTCAATGAATATAATATGAAAGGGGTGAGGTACAAAAATGGGTATCCATTACTATCAGGGGGCATGTTGCTCCTTTTCATTTTTAATTTCATGGGCATTTTCTGAACTTTCAAGGGTATTTTTTCCCCCAGCGCCACTGTTAATTTCTGGCCCTGCCAATAAAATCCAAATTGTGATTCATCCCATCCTTCTCAGTGCCACTGTACTGTCAGACCCTCTCAAGCCCCCATGCCAAGTTTTAAGCCATGGAAAAGGTCAAGTGTCTGGATCATTGTCAGTATCAGCATATTGATAGACTTGTTCGCCCGAAGAGTGATTGACAGATTGACTATTGATCGGTTCGTGTCAAGATGAGGTTTTGCGTGATCATTTCAAGCACACATTTATTTGTACATGTCTGCATGCTTCTCATGACTAGGTCTGTTTTGTGGTCACGCTTTCTGTTTTTTTTTTTTATCCGATGCTGGGTTTTGTGAAAGTGCAGCCCATTATCTCACAGTGGTGGTGTTTGGGATATGACATTCCAAAAGGTCATTGTAAGCTTTATGGCCAGTAGGGTGGCATAGTGGTGAGGGATCGTCCTATAATCAGACTTGTAACCTGCCCCCACGTAAGTGTCTCACGTAAGACACTGAATCCCTCCCAGCTACATGGGCATGTCTTTATGTCTGACCCTGCACTCCGAACTCTGACTTCCCTGTGGAGGGGGGTCTAGAACAAATTTCACAAGACATCATAAAAAAAAAAAGAAAAAAAAAAGAAATCAGCAGAAAGGGAAGAGGTCACTTTCAAGAGCGACTGCGAGCACTGTTCTTGTTTCTCTCACGCTTAAATCAGGTCAAACCAAAGTTTCACTCAATAATTTTCCTCAGGGCACAAGTGAAGTGAGGACTCTGAAGTGGAACCCTGCATGTCAGCCACTTTTGCCAGTGTAGTATTATTTGCACTGTGGCTTTGTTGTTATGTGTCATGCCAGAAAAACTACAGTAGGCCTAGTGTTTAGTTCAGGTCCAAACAAGGACTGTAAAATCATATTTCACCACAGAGAAAAGATGTTGTTTTTGACTTCAACTCTGACTTTGTGGAGCTACTTTGATGTAGAGAGAGTTAGTAATGAGAAGACTGATTGCAAAACCTAGTTTTAGAACCACAGGTCATGCTGACATTGCTCGATGTGATTCATTCTGTTGAGCAAAGTGCAACACCAACAGCATTAAAAGATTCACCCACCAATTACTAACATAGTCTTTTAGCTTGGGATGAACAGGATCGATCGTATGATACAGGAAAGTTAATCTATTTTGCTTTGAGGTAAAGTAGAACATGTTTCGAAGAACCATTTTATTGCAGGCTGCAGTATGGATTTTGCAACAGCCAGCACAAGAGCTATGATTAGTAAAGGACAGATTGAATTATGTAAATACTGCCTTTTATCCTTGATTGGCCTATTATTAAAACACCAGCAACAACTCTGCTTTTAAATTCAGTGATGGCAATGCAGCGATAAAGTCAATGCAATTAAAAGCTGTAATTTTATTTTCTATGGTTTTGTTTTATTATTAATGTCCCTATAGTCAGACTTGTAGGAATGAAGCGAGTTAGGGGAACAGAAGTGGCTTAATGGGCTGAGCCCAGAGTACTGCGGTATGCTAATGTACTTACAGTATATCTTACACTGAAAATATATAAGCTCGCATTTGAATGTGAACTTTCTGTTAAACCCTACTTTTCCTCCAGCAATCTGTTTGAGACCCATAATGAAAGCACAGGCATGCTCCAATGAGTTTGTTGAATGTGTATAAGATAAGTTGATATGCTTGGCAAATCTGAGTTTGTATAGTCCTTCCACTGTGCAGAAAACAACTGAGATGGATCAGTGGCATGTTAACTACAACAATGCTGACTGAAATAGTATCAGTTGTTTAAATTATCATATCTCCGGGGCTCCGGGTCATATCTGCAGAAGCATGCTGGCACACTGTAGCATCACATTTCACAGGTCAAAAAAAGCTTGTATTTTCCTTTGTTTAGTTAACTTACAATATGCGATAAGCAAGGTAACACATTACTACCAAGGCAAAAAATTCCCCAAATTCAGAGGTGAATAACCCTGGGACTCCACAGCGTCTGAAAATCCTTGAAAGTTTGTAGGTTTGAGAAAAACAAACTACAACCTTAAAAGCTTTTGAAAATAAATGGATGACCGTGAAAGTCCTTGATTTTTTATTAAAGGCACTCACAGCCATCAATATGCCTCAGCTCTCTGGACCTCTCTCCATCCTAGGATCATCACTTCACATCCCGAGGAAACTCTGTGATGGATTTTTGATGTAGCAGCAGTTTTAAAATGAATGATTTCACCTACATTTGAAGCTGAGGAATAAAAAAAATGAGACCTCTTGTGTCTAATTTTGACCAGTGCTGTTCTACCCCAAAGCATGGTAACATTGAGTCCTTGAGCTCTGCCGGAGAAGACCATGAGTCACTGAAAAGTAAAATTGTTTTGTCCAGGTGATCACCACAATTATCCCTAACCTTTTGCAGCGCATTCAGAAAGTAGTTAGAACCCTTCACCTTTTTCACATTTCATTATGTTGCAGCATTGTGCCAAAATATTGCAAAAATATTAAAAAGGAAAAACAGAAATATCACATTGACATAAGTTTTCAGGTTTTTTCCCATTTCTCTTGATCATCTTTGAGATGTTTCTAGACCTTGACTGGAGTCCAGCTGCGGTATATTCAGTTGGTTGGACATGATTTGGAAAGGCACACACCTGTCTATATAAGATCTCACAGCTGACAATGTGCATCAGCAAATTCAAGCCCTGAGGAGGAAGTAGCTGCCCTCAGAGCTCAGAGACAGGACTGTGTTGAGACACAGATCTGGGGAAGGCTACGAAAACAAAAAAAAACCCAATAGACACTCTGAGCTCCAAAAATCCTGTGTGGAGATGAGAGATCACTGCAGCACTCCACCGATCTGGGCCTTATGGCAGAGTGGACAGACGGAAGCTTATCCTCAGTAAAAGACACATGAAAGCCGCTTGGAGTAAAGAACTATGAATTGATTGATTCTCTTGTCTAATGAAACCAAGACTGAACCGTTTGGCATCATTTCGAAGCGTTATGTCTGGAGAAAACCAGAAAGTACTTATCACCAGTCCAAAAGCATCCTAACATTGAAGCACACTGGTGGCAGCTGTTATGATTCAATAAAGTTTTTGGTCCCAAAAGCAGAACTCAGACACAGAGACATTTGCACAGAAAGGTTGTTTATTGTAGAATTTTCGTTAAGGTGGTTTGGGGAATGGGCTGGGGCGCCTGGAGAGCGGGGGCAGGCAGCAGAGCAGGTAGCTGAGCTGGGGTTGTCAGTTGTTCAAAAGAAAACACAAAATAACTTAGGCAAGGATACTATGAGTTGGCCAAAATATTGCACCACCTACAGTAGGGTCTAAACGTCTGAGATCATTTTCCTGTAATGGGAAAAAGCCTGGTCCAAAACTCTCAGGACTTCAGACTGGGCCGGAGGTTTACCTTCCAATAGGACAATGACCCTGAGCACACAGCCAAGACAATGCAGGATGGGCTTAAGGACAACTTTAGAATGTCTTTGAGTTGCCCAGCCAGAGCCCTGACTTGAACCCAATCGAACATCTCTGGAGAGACCGGGAAATGGCTGTCCACTCATGGTCCCCATCCACCCTGACAGAGCTTGAGAGGATCTGGCAGAAAACCCCCAAATCCAGGTGTGTAAAGCTTTTCACGTCAGAGGACTTGAGACTGTAATCGCTGCCAAAGGTGCTTCAACTAAGTACTGAGTAAAGGATCTGAATACTTATATCAATCTGATATTTCAGTTTTTCCTTTTTAATAAATTTAAAAAAAAAATGTCTAAAATTCTAGTTTCAGTTTGTCACTATGGGGTACTGAGAGTTGATAAATGAGGCAAAACATCAATTTCAATGATTTTAGCATGAGGATGTAACATTAAAAAATGTGAAAAGAGTGAAAGGTGTCTGAGCACTCTCTGAATTCACTGTATTTAGAACGCCAGGACTTTCATTACAACATGGCCAGAGGCACAAGAAACAAGCTACTAAACAGCTTGCTTATTTTATGTCCTTCAACCAAATGCCCAGAAAATGGTGGATTTTCCATTGCCTTCCATTTTATCACCAATAATAAATAATTTATCAATGCATTGGCTCGTTATCTCAAAAAATCATTACAGTGATGAATTACTTACCATGTGGCTTCAAGTGTGCAGGTGTAGCCTAGAGCTTTGACCTTGTAAGACACAGCTGACGCAGAGCTGATGGCAAACATTACCTTGGTAAAAAAAAAGGGAAAGTATGCAAATGATTACTGTAATAACAAGCTGTGAATATTAGGATTCAACAATATTGTTTTGGTTCTTGCAAAACAGTAACAAGATTATGCCCTGCTGTGTTTTGTAGGGTATTCTTCCAGGAATTAAGATAATTAGAATTTCCCCAAAACATTAACTATTTACATTTTTAATTACTCTGATATTTTGATTTATTTTGCATGGGTGAAATGCAGGGCCAGTGTCACATGTTGAATTTTTCTTTTTTTTCTTGTCCAGCAGCACATGCACTGCATCTCAGTGGTATCACACAACTTTGAGCTGTATGATTCTCTGTCATGTCCCTTCAGTTATTCATGTCTCCAAAGCAAAGGGACTCTCACTCAAATACATCAGAGAGAGAGAGAGAGAGAGAGAGAGAGAGAGACAATATTTCACAAAAGAACTGGTGACAGGCCGTGTTTGAGGTCAACGTAGTTTGGTTTTCTAAAGACGTATTTCAAGAAATCAAATTTAATTTTGAATGGCAGGATGTCAGTTCATGCTCACAGCTTTCAATATAACCCTGCTTGTATAGTGTATGATGAAATACAAACTGATGGAAAGAGCAGAAAGTAGTTAAAGTACTGTTAGTTCAGTTGGTGCATTGCCTCCTGAATTAATATATTCAGGTATACCGTCAACACCAAATATATCCTAGATGGAATTGTATACATATACATATACATAGACATAGACATATTCGCTAAATGTCACCAGAAGTTGTTCTCTCTAACAGAATTCATACTATTTAAGAGAAGACAGGAGGAAATAGCGCAAGCAACCTATTGTTAATGTATAATAATAAAACCGCACAACCTCTTCCCTATAAAAGTGTGAATCATGTACATCAGAAGGGCTTAACAGGCCCATTTTATTGTGGCACGTTCCTCTAGCATCTATTCTTTTGAAAGGGTAAATGAAGTTCAAAAGCACACGCTCACTGAATGGCTGATTTGTCCTGGATGAAAAGGATAGTGGAGAAATCTACAATGGCTCCCTGCACGGCAATCACGAATTGGCCTGAATGCGCAGGAAGCCATGCCACCATGAGTCTGGTCCAAGCAACTCTATTCAAATGACTACATCCATGTCTCCCTGTAGAAATGGCTCAAATGAGCCTGTTAGCCTTTGAACGAGTCGGAGAGGAAAACAGGACATGTCAACCAGGGAGAGATCAACAGGGAAACAAGAGGAGCATTCGTTTCCGCCTCAGGGAGTTGTACTAGCTAGTATCCTCTGCTCTCCCCTGCACTGATTTGACAGTCAGTGCTGATCCCCCAAAATACTGTTACGTTTAATGAATGAAAGGCAACTTCACATAGTTTTATGTCAAATTTGTCTCGAGGAGTGGAACTTTTTGACTACTTTGTTCCCCTTCTCTTTGCTGAATTCGTTTCAAGCTTCTCCTTTTTTTACCCTTAGTGATAAAGGATAACACAGGGAAGTGTTTGTTGCATGACAATCTGTTATTAATAGAAGCAAAATCACAGCAAAGGAGGTGTCATTGAAACAAACAAAGTCAAAATCTTAACAGTTCATTTTGTTTCCATCTGTGTTTTCTGAAAATATACCACTGTATGCATGATAAAACACACCACAAACTGAAAATAATTGCTGTTTCAGATTCATAGCAAGAATGTGATTCTGGTCCAAAGCCAGTTCCTTGGCAAACGTGTTGAAAAGAAGATAGTTTGCTGGCTCCCTACAGCTCCTCTCCTGGCAGCAACACTGTGTTTAACTATCAGCTTGACTGCTTTAAGCTCACTTGAATCAAGGTCTCTTGGTTTTGTTGTCACCCGGTCAACAACCAAATCTTATACCCCATGAAACTCGTTTCCTCTAGTGTGTTCTGCTCCCTCACAGCATAGATTAAATAAAAAATAAATAAATAAAATGAAATCTTTATCTAATTGTGAAGCAATGGCTTGCTTTGTTTGTGGAGGAAATCTTTGTTTAACACTTGAGATTAGAATTGGATACAGTGTTACTTTGTGCAGTGGAGGTGAGTGTGTTGGTGTGAAGAAAGAGACGCCTCTTCGTCCCCAAGGGATCAACAACATTCACAGTTACCGTGGTGACCGATGAGAGACTGCTCTCCCCTTGCCACATAAACCTTATTTACTATTGCAGCTGTTCAATTTTGCAACACCTACCCCACCTTTTCTCTTATTCGCTGTTCATGCCTGAAGAAGTGCAGCTTGTGCCTTGTCCTTACCCCTAAGATATATGCATCTGAAAAGACTGCTGCAGTAAGTCCCCACATTGTTAGAAAACAACCTCTAGGTTGTAGAAAATTCAAATTAAGCCTTTTAAAGCAATAATTAGAATTCAGTAGGTCAGCCCTCTTTATTAGAGCATTGTTTTGGAACTTGCCATTTAATGGATTTCATTGTTTGCTTTCTTTTGGTCCTCACAGGCTATTACTTTGCAAGGGCTTTGCGTCACCGTCTGTTCATTTTCTTGGAGAATCATGTCTTTCATAGAACGGGGCTTGACACAGGCAGACGCTCTCACACACACGCACACACACACACACACACACACACACACACGTACCCAGACAAACTCCTGCCCACACACACATGCAGAAGAATAAGCACATAGAACTGCATACAGTTGTACAGCAAGTACAAATTCTTTTGTTGCAAACACAAACAGACATACCAGCCGACAGAGCCACATGCTCGTAAGCCCACACACACATATCTGCACAGGCAAACAAAGCACTACTTCCCCTCCTCCTGCCACAGACGCACTCTCCAAGGAGAGAGAGGCTTGTGACGCTAAACTAATAAAGTCAGCATGGTGGCCACTGCAGGGGCTGGTGCACTGTTGTTAGTAGCCCCCCTCAGCCCCAACCGCACTTCATGCTTCTCTTTTTTTTTATTTTTGTTCTCAAGCACAGGCAGGATTATATCACACACTTGTGCCACCCTCATGGACAGCCAGTATCCTTGTAGCTTGTGGTTCACCATCAGTGCAATGACCTTAGAGACCCACTAAACTGGGTAAATGGTGTGTTAATGAATCACATGTTAATAGAGCAAATGAATGAAAAACAAGAGTGCTGTATTAAGTCATGCCGCCGTTTTTACAGATGCACGCACAGCATGCAATCGCTTAGGGGAAAGTTAGAAGAAAGCAGTTTGAAATGCCAAGGCACTAATGCAATCAAATTATGCAACTTGGCGCTGTTTCTAAGATAAGTCCCTCTTTTACGTGAGGCATGGAGGGACATTTCAGTAGGAGGGCAAGCCATAATGACAACAAGACTGCCATTGTTAAATAGTTTCATAGCTGTGAATAAATCTGAGTGTTAATGTGGAGTTTAGCCTTTGGCCAAAAAGAGCAGTCCACCTTGCAGACGCTCGCATTTGTGTCACCCCCACAGACAGGAGGCACACTTCAGGCACAGAACACTCTCAAGGTCTCAGACAGAATGGGAATTAAATTCCAGACCTTGTTTTCTTCTCATAACAAGCAGAGTCAAAGCTCAAATGCAAATCTGCATTATTAAAAGTGAACAAAGTTTGGAGGAGTTAGAATGAAAAGTTGATATCAATCAACATCAATTATTTTTGTTTTGCAGCATGTACACTCAAATTGTGCCCTCTGCACTGCTTGCTATTTCTTAATGACCTGGCTCACCATTGAGTTCAATGAAAAAAATGTGTTCAAAGGAACTACATGATTTTCAGAAAAAAAAACACAAAAAAAAAGAAAATAGAATTATGTGTCTTCACCAATTTATTTGTGAAAATCTGTCTAATCAAAGGCGAGAGTGGACAATTGCAGCTCTGGAGTCATCGTCTGTATTAATGATTTTGTTTGAGACAAATTGAACTCCTAAACCTGGCTTTTTGCATGTCAACTTGTCAGAGCTTGATGTCTATTAACATGAGCAGATAAAAAGTTGGAAAACTTCAGGCTCATCAGCAGGCAGATAAATTAAATAAAAGTAGAACTTAAACTTCTTCAACAAGTAGTGTGGGAGAAGAAGAGGCTAGAAATAGAAGCTTATTTACATGCAGTGTCATGTGCTGCTTAATCAAAATATGAGGCATGAAATGAAAGCCACCACATTTAGAAAGGTGGAAAGAAAAAGAAATGTTTCATTTTGAAGCTATAGGCCAGAACTTCTCGCTGGTATGTAGACAGGCTTTCTTCTTTACTGTGACTTTACTTTTTGCCTGAAAGGAAATAATAATAGGAATGCTTTATGTACAGGACACAAAAAACAACCTCAGTCCTACCAGTACTTCCTTTCCCTATTGCAAAGCAGTACGTAGGAGTAACTCATAACTATAAATACAAAAAGGACCAAAAATTTTATGAATCTAGATAAAAGCATTTGCTCTTTGTTGACCTGCTCTTCTCAAAATCACCTAAAATCGACCAGATAAATTAAACCCAGCAGTTTGCTTGTGTACTTCCACTGGTGTTCAGTGTTTATTTTGTTCGTCTGCCCAGCGTTAAATTGTGTTTGTAGAATTCCACAAATGAAAAATCGATATTTATGGAAGCATGTTTTCCGTTGTTGTGATACTGATTCAATTTGAAGTTTCGCTTCCTCCCCCGCGACAGGAAATCGCTTCACTATAGCATTATGAGAGCATCATCCCCCTGCCCGCCATGTCTATTAAAACACAGATGTTTACTGTAAGACAAGCATATGTGAAACTTGTAGTAATGTCACTGGAATTGCTCTGCCTGTGGCTGTCACGCTTGTTGATGTTGCATGTTTGAGTGTAATACACAGAAATATGTCTTTATCACAAATTCAATATCATGGTAAATTACTCGAGTCTTAGGAATTTATCTCTTTGTAATCTTTAAGTGTTGTTTTGTAAGCTTTTCATCACGTTTTCCATTAGGGACAAACACTGAAAATACCAAACATAAGATTTTCAAAATTTCTTCACCAAAATATTTCTGTCAAGTCAAATAAGATGACAAAAATCCCAACAGTGGATCTCATCATCAAGACATGGAATTTCCGCCCTGGTTCTTGTGAATTCATACATTCTGCACCTCACCATTTATGTCCAGTAAAGTGGGGGGCACTGCTGGTGTTTTTTCCCTGTTCTATATTCCCATGTAATTTTTTTCAAATGATAGGCTACCTTCAATGTCACTCAGACTGTCCCAAATAATATAGCAATCACAAAGGACCAAGTTGTGGACACCAGTTTTAATCATTTCAACTTCAGTTTTGAGAAACCCTGTTTTGTCTGTCAGTTGAGCATGTCAGATGTGTCTAAATACTACAATACTCATGAACCTCAACTAGTGTTGATATGGGAAAGAAGATTCATGAATAAGCAGTTCATTTATAGTTGACCCAGGTATGCAACTATGCAAAAACTTATTCTGATGGAAAGGTTAAATGAGTAGACAGAACAATGTTTGGCTGTTGCAGCAGAATCCCTACATGCTACTGTATGCAATACTATATGAATACATATAATTATCATCTCTTGAAGACAATAACAGTAATCAAACTACTGTCATAGTCATAGTCGGGCCTACTTCTGGCCCTCTTGTTTGGAACACTTCCATCTTCAAGCTCAGCCTTCATCTTGATTTCAAATACACACCCGTAAAGTTTTGTGGCTCTATCTTGAACGGTTGCAACGATATTGCAGTGACAAAATCTGTCCGGACATATAAACAGTGAAATTACTCAAAACCACCTCTGTGGTAGTTTCCTTCACAGTAGGTATCTCTAGGACCACATTTTTTCATGATGACACAACACACTCACAAACACACACACACACACACACACACACAAACAAGATGAAAATAAAACCAGCCCTGCTATCTTGGCTGGTAAGAATGTGACCACATGTTTTGTGTTTGTCACACTTAACAAAATGTTTTGGTTGTACTCTAACCTCAACCAAGTGTTTTTATTTAACATGGTTTTCCCGCATAAAAAGTACGAAAAAAGAAAAAAGAAAACTGGGGCTGGATCACATCTACGCCTACTTCCTCACTGAGAAATTCTGGATCAGGCCTTGCGCCGCACAGTGTGTATCAAGATGGTCAGTGGAGGACACATCAATCAGCCACACGTGTTTGAGCCTCAGTCAGACCCAGACTCAGGCGTTTTCGAGGAGTGAGGAGTTTATTGCGCACCAATATCAGCAACTACAAGACGTGTAAGAACAGTAAGCGTAGTTAATTGTTTATGTGGTTTGTTAGTTTGCTATCTTGTAACTGCAGTGGCTGTTATGGGCTGTGCTAGTGCGAACTCTCGCTCCGTACTGAAAAGGTTTCAGCAACTGATGAAAGAGCAGTGCGCATCAAGATGGTTCGCGTTACAGCAAACATTGGACAGACACAGCTACATCTCTGAGCCTCAGTCAGACCCAGACTCTGATGAGGAGTCGGTGGTGCATCAAAATTGGTGACTAGCAGACATATCAGAACAGTTGGTGCAGTTTGCATCTTTTGCTTATGTTGTTTGTTCCCTTGCAACAGACAGTGGCTGACACTGTTAGGGGTTGTGCTAATGCAAACTCTCGCCCTCTGTGGTGACAAGGTTTCAGAATTATTTTTGCCTGTCTCCTGTCCCAGTAAATTGTGGCATTCTTTATCGGATGTATGAAACCCTAGAAGTCTGAATTCCATTTTTAGGAGTCTGTCATTGCATATACGCAGTCATGGCATTGACTGCTTATTTTGTTCATGATATTTCAACAATATGTCATATAGACATGTTAACGATGTTAAAAACTCGATTGTCATCGGAGGGGGTCTTAAACCATTCTGTAATTACCACAGGCAGATGTCTTAGAGAGTGAGGGTTTCAAAAACATGGACTCTGGATATAAAGAACGTCGTTGAACATAATCCAGTGGCTTTACAAAATTTGCCTATATCAGCATTATTGTCTGGTGATAGTCGAGAATTCATGCCATCAGTGATCTTTTCCAATTACGAAAAGAATATGTAAACATTTGTTGCAAGCTACTGATATGTAACCTGTAGATAAAATAACCAAAATATATCATCATACTCCAGGCCCTACAAAAGCCATTTGCAAATTCATAGCAGTTGAATGAATCTCAAAATTGACAAAGGTTGCCGGACAGAAATGTTAAATCATTAAAAAAAAGAAAAAGAAAATTGAGTCCACTCTGCAGGATGTGGTATTGACTTTTACTCATTAATGACTTTAGGTGTTAGGTTTGCTTCTGGAAACACAATTTTTCCAGTAGCAAAATTTTTCATCCTGCTGATGTCTCTCTCGCTCTCTCTCTCTCTATACATATATACAGTACATATATATATATATATATAATATATATATATATACAGACACAAAGTATATATATATGGATGCTTTATTTATCCCTAAGGGGGAAATTCATATAATATATACATATATATGTATCTCATATATGAAAGAAAATGGTTTACCTTCCCAACAATAATACACTCAGTTACTTATAAACCTAAATACACTGCAAGTCTGCAGATTTAAATCAGGGGAGACGCATTGTTGCAGTCATCTTGGTGGGGAACCGAGAAAATAAGAGGATACCGCCCATTTTGTTCTCAATGAGGCATGATGTCGCCAAGCAATCATTCAATTCAGACCGATGATGAGTATTAGCACTCGCTCAATCACTGGGATAAAGGCGAGGGGTCACCTTTAATGTTGTGCAACAAAAGACCATCCTTAAAGGTGTGGTGAGCTATTGAAGTCAGTTCAGCACTATAGTCCCACCACTGCAATGAGAAATCCTTTTTATGTCAGGTAGCTTGGCCTGATTGAATTCCTTTGCGTATCAGTGAATGGATCAAGTAAGAAAGGGGAGCAGATTTGTGCTTGTGATAAACTGTAACCTCCTCTGAGCCAAGGATTTACAGCAAGCCATGTTGATGAAATCCACTCCTGCAGTGTGTATACTATGTGGCTGCAGAGGTATTTTTAACAGCCATGCATTATCCAGATGCGGAAACTCATAACACACAAATTACCAGCTCAGGTGTTACAAATAATTAATGCTTTCCATTGTGCCACCACTCAAGTCTTGTTAAGCAAATGAGTCATGTTAGCCACTTGAGATGCTTATTATGCTTATTCTGAATATTGTTATTTCATGTAATTTCATAAAGAGTTAAGTTTAGGCAGTACACACGACACACAGTTATACTACTATATAATGATGCAATTATCTCAGTGAAGCAACAGAACAATGAATTCTACCCAAAGGAGATTTTCATCATCTGCCTTAACCTTCAACCTGCTCATTGTTCAATTCAGATAGATAGATAGATAGATAGATAGATAGATAGATAGATAGATAGATAGAGGATAAAATGTTCAGTGATATTATCTTTCTTTCAAAACATTATCATACATTAGCACTTTGTGTCTGATAACCACCTTGTGTGCCGAAGTTTCTCCATTTGCCTGAATTGGCTTTTTAATAGTGCTGTGGATGTTTCTGGGTATGTTTTGGGCCATTTGCTGTGTGAGTATGTCATAGGGACACAGCCTGCAGTGAGCTGTGGCTATCAAGATGAGACTGCAGAAAAGTAATAGCAGCCACAATAGCTGAAACCAATAAGAATAGAAAGTACAGCGAGAGAAGGCTGTTTAAAACAGGCTGTGAACATGAGCATTGGTTTTCAATCTGAAGGAGACAATTAAGGGCTGAAAAGCAATGCAGCACAGGCCTGCAGCATATAGGCAACTTTTGTCTTAAACAGGTAGGATCACGTTTCAGTTGCTGTTCCAATACTTTTGATTAATAAATATAAAATGACAAGCAGTTTTATATGCAATAAAGTCTCTCCTTTTCAGTTTTTCATATTCTGCAGCCCAGTGTTGCTTCTGGCTGCTTTACTCGTACAGCAAATCACAATAATGACAACCAAGAGTTTCAAGGTTTGGGTTTGCAAAATCATTGCACACAGAGAGCCATGGGTTTGTATTGTATCTTTATTGCATTGTGTTTGTGTAAATATAAAGAATACAATAAACTGAATTCTTATTTGCCATTCAGGAAATAAACTGTGTGAGAAATCTACACCACAGTGGTCTGAGAGGACGCTGTGTCATTCCTCACCTGTTTTGAATGTGATTGGTCCAAGTAGCAGCCACCAGTAGACAGTAAATTCAAGGGGTGATGATAGTCTCAATCACTTGCAGTTTCCCACTTGTCCTCCCAGGGTTTGGAAAACATTTGATGTGCACTCTAATAAATACAACCCATCCAACGTTTCAGAATATATTTTTAGAATATCGTCAGAGCTCACTGTGAGAGCCAGTTTGACAGTTATTTCCACTAAGTCGTTTTTCCCCCGCTACATCATCCACCAATGGTTCTTATGTTCCCCAACCTTCCAAATCCCACTTAAACCCCCTGGGAATAATATTAGCTATTGTGTCACATTTAGCTAGCCGGGAGCACTAGCTTATCCTACAGAATTCACGATATAATACATTTAAAAAAGTGTTAAGACTAGCGACATGCCAGGCCGTAAAATATAGCGAAAAATACTATATACACAGAAACTGTGTCAGAAACTGCGAAGAGTATATCTATAGTATAAATGGTGAGAGACATTTTCTTCTGAAACAAATTGGTTGCCATAGACACAACCATAAAAAACCTCTAACCTTTATTGGGACCATTTATACCTCCATTGCCCCTGCTGATGGTATCGAGCAGTAACTGTCCTGGATTTACAATGGTCGTCCTGCACTCTGTTTCTGTCCTTCACTCCCTCCCCCCTCCCTCTCGCTCTCCCAGGAAAAATCTCGGAAATAGATTCATAAGAATTTTATTTGAAAAATAATAAAAAAAATGTAAGAAATTATTGACACCAGGCTGAAATATGCCTGATGAAAAGAAATGAATGAATTCCTGTCAAATGTTAATGTGGCTCTAAGAGAGAAACTACAATAAGATGACATTTTTAATTAACTATTAGTAAATTGAGTGTACTTTTAAAGAGTACATCCTTGAAATCCAAATATGTGAAAAAAAATATAGTTTTTTGTTGAAAATATCTACTGCTTATACACTCACAACGCCGAAGCAAGTAACTCATTCACATCTAACCATCAGCTCAAAACAAATGAAACAATCTTGGCAATTTGGAAAGTCTTGATGCAGATGTGTCAGACAGCTGTCTTTATTGAACCCTTTAGTTAATTTGCATTGTGGAAAATGTCATCCCATATGTACTCCAAAGCATCATTATGTGTAATCACTGTTGAGGTAATTGTGGAACGCACAAGAAAACACGAATGACCTACACTATGTTCTTCGTGGCATTTAAAGGCATCTTACACAAAAAGGATTAAATTGCTTTGAAATGTTATGGCTATGCCATTTTACTGTGTTCCTTTTAGTCCAAGACATTAATCATATTTATGTTGTCTGAGATGCATTGTCATTCAGAAAGCCACAAATAACTGTCTTTACCCTCGGCCAGCTGATTTCTGTGTTCCAGCGCTGCTTGTTTATTTATGACCAACATGAGAGCAATACACAAGAAAGCCCTGTCACATTTGGGTATTGTTTAATCATATTTTTATGATTTAACTTCTGAACATTCACAGGAATAGCCTGCATTTGAATATGGTTTGTTAAGGCCTCTGCTTCGTGTATTTTTTTTTTTTTTTTTTGCACTGTGCCTTGTTAGACAGAAAATGGAAACAGGAAATTAACAAAGAAAACCGTCTGGTGGTATTAAGAGAAAAAAGATCAGCAAATAAAATTCTTTTTAATGTTGAGACAGTAAATTAATTAATTGCTTAATGAATATATAAAGTAGACCGTCAGTCATTGTTGGTTGGGTTGACGCCTCCACTTATAGATTAAACTACAGGCTAATATATATATACAGTATATATATGCAGTTCACTAAACTGTTGCAGATCAGTTGATGAGGAGAGTAGCAACACAGACATCACTGGTCACATTTTTCAGCAACTCTTTAGTCATATTTTTTTAATAAAAAGCCAATTGAAAAAAAAATAATCCAACAACAAAAAGTTAGTTCTGTAATGGTTTACAATTCTTTTAATAAAAATGGTAGGAGGTAGAAGGGAATAATTGAAAACACAATGACAGGCGCATCACAGTAAGCCGATTATTGTTTTCCACTAACGATCTAGTTCTAGTTAAATTACACTCAAACACAAAGGCATAAGATTAAAATAAAATGTACATGTTCCAACACTGATATATAGAATATCAAGGCTGCCCTCCCCTTTCATGTGTGGTATATGTTACCTTCGTCTAATAAGTTGACAACACACTGCTGCTTTATAATTCATCATGTTCTCATTCATGTGCTAATAGAGATTTTCCGCCCAGTTCATGTTGAAAACACTAGTCTTTCTTTTATGGCGGAGATGAAAAACAACGCTTGAGAAAGTAAAGTTGAGAAAACATGCTACGTCCCTGGTGGCAGCTCAGTCCTCTTTCACACCATCACCGCAGGCTTCGTGAGCACTGAAACATCTGCATAGCCAGAAAACTGCTCAAAAGAACTACAGATTGTCTCAGGGCAATATACCAGAAAGCATAATCAGAAGCTGATGCTTTGTTCGTACCCAGAGTGTTGCTGTGCAGTGTGGGGCCTTGCCTCTGAGCTCATATGAAGCCATGTCACATCAGAGTAGGCTTTGGGATCCTCCAGGCCCTAATTGGGACACGCGGAAATGAATTTTTTCCAGCTATGACCTGTCTAGAATTTGCAGCCTGGGCAAAGTGACAACACTTCTCATTACATGTAAAGAAAGATTTCATCTCTTTGTAATCACAGTGAGGCTTCCCTACAATGAACCCATTTCCTTTCAAATTCAACAATCTATTATTTAATTGCTATCATTTATTCTGACAGAATAACTATGCAGAACATGCAATCTTTTTCTCTTCCTCAATTCACTTTTGATGATTCGCTACTATGAATTCTGTCTTATCAGAGAATATGAGATGCAGAATGGGAGATGAATATGACTATTGTAAACTACAGCCAAATGTTATCTGTTTTAACTTTTTTCTGTACTTTATCAAAGAGTAATTGAATAACCGTATAAATCAACAGATTCCAGCATTCTCACCAGTGTCCCTCACAGTATGAAACTTCCATTATACTCATCTTATACAATACCACTGGCAGAAAATGAGTCATTACATTGTAATTTCATGCTGCCAAGATGTCGTGCACCCTTCTGGAGTACATAGCCTTCTGTCTGCTTTATTCAGCAGGGTAAAAGCAACAGAGTAAGAAAACCCGACAGAGAAGCATTAAATTTATATCACCTTTCCATATTCTGGTGGATTTTGTTGTGATCCTTCTCTTTTCGCATTACATCTGTCCCATGTAGAGGTTTAACCAAGTGATATTATTTATGAAATGCAACCACACACCCTTTCCTGCAGCTGTGCGGGACTCCCTGTCATCAAATTAACAGGAGCATGAGACAGTGAACTAAAAAATGCTTGCTGCCAGGGACTATCATAGTCACTGGCTGCAAATGCACCCGGCTCTGTCATGCAGATAATCATCCCTCTGCTGCAGGGAATCACAGGCCTACATGGTGGTGGGTGTCAGGACACCAGCGGGCGATTGGACTCCCCTCCACGTCCTCCCCCTCCACCAAACCTGTCAGAGGCCCAGTCCGATCCTGGTCCTCCAGTGTGACAAGAGTGACCCGGAGCCTGTGATTGTCCCCCCCCCACCCCCCCACCCTTCATTTGCACCAGTGGCACTCGCAGGCCTAATCTAAGAGCAGCATCGCGATGGCAGGGTTCGGCGCCACTGGAGGCCACACAGTGAGGACAGGTCATTACTGCCGCACCCTTCAAAGAGAGTTCCTCGCAGTGCTGCTGCCTTTCCCCACTCCATCACACTTGGCACAGGGCGCTTCTTATGCCTGCTGAGCATTTTTACTGACACTTTACTCCTCTACAGGGGGCCGAGGGGCCTAGGTAGGGCCAGACTTCTGCTCCCCAGAAACCCAGCCCTCCTACTTTTAATAAATGTGTATTCACAGCGGCAGACACACTAATTACTGTATTCAAGAACAATCCGTTATACAGTGGGCGGTCCAAGGTACTGTCATTTAGGAGGAAAGAGTAAAAAAAAAAAACATCTTACAGTGTTGTCTTCATCGCCTTGGTGATGCCATCCTTGGATTGCACTGCCATTTGTATCTAATAATATATTTCAAAGAGCATGACAGCAAATGTGGGATATTTTTTTAATTCCCTCATACCCCACCCCCACCCCACCCTTCCTCCACGTCCCCCTGCTCTCGTCTTCTTTGCGTTTTAAGAGGCATGAAGTCGGCTGGGTTTGTCAGTAATGGTTGATAACTAATTCATTGGTCCTCTCTCTTTTTCAGAACCCAGTGGTTTTCATCTTATTTCCCCACTTTCAAAGTTTCACTTTTAATCTTTTACTTAGTCGGTCAGTGTGGATGGTGAATCCCATGCTGGGTGTTTTTATATATCCTGCCAACAATAAAATTGTCTTTATGAACTCATTGCATCTCTTCACTTATCATCACCCAGCGCCAGGGATGCAAATGCTCAGAAGCTCCAGTTTTAAATTTGTGTGTTTGTGTGTTTAGATTAGTATCTAATTAGTATGTAATCTTCAATAATTCGAACATGAGAAAGGCGAGTCACTTCCACGTTTCTAAGCAGAGCAACGTGGTGCATAATTTTTCATATCAGAGAACAATATCAGTCATGACTGGAGGCTAACTGACTGGAGAGCCACCCCAGGCCAGTGTTTTTGAGACTGCAGGCAGTATCTATCATAATCAAAGGCTTTTTTATGCAAATGTGTGCTGACTGACTCTTTTAGAAGTAAAAAGGCTTTTGTATTTCCTATCGAGAATCACTCTCATTAGGAAATGAAAATTCCTCCTTTAAATGAGCTGCAAAAAGCAACTTACAACTGCCTGGCTATGTACATCTTCACTGTGCCACATTTGCAAATTTCAAGCTACATGACAAGGAGGAGACTGGATTTGATCACTTTGAAACGGTAAAAACAGGTATGTGTGCAGTTTCACAGTACATCACTGTAGATGTGAATGGATTTGGGGGGGGGCGATGCCACTTTTTCTGATGTCTGATGTTTTTGTCGGTTGACACCCGTCACTAAAGATAAAACAGGAGAAATTAACAACAGGACAAAGGGCTACGCGCACGTTTTTGCTTTGACACGAGGCTCTGTTACCAGTGGCTCAGAAACGATGCTCCTGCTCATGTCACATCAGTGTACGTGTTGAAAGCATCTGCTATGTGTAGTGTGAAAGCAGTCGCTTCTTTGCTGCATTCAAAAGCCCAGATTCTTCAAGGCCAGTTTTTGTACTGTGGCAGCAACCTTTTGTAAACAGTGTAACATTAGAGTGCCTCTGCAGAAAATGTCACAGCTACCGCAAAAATGACCATTATGAGGGTGAAGATAAGAATTAGTACATTAAAGAGACATATAAATTTACAAATCTGTACAAGGGTGTGAAATGCATTATGCAATAAACTATTGCCCTCTGTTGGGCAACAGTGCTATCTGCATTTGTTCTGGCATGCAGTGAAGAGGTTATCAGAGGAGACAGCCTGTGAGCAGCGTCTCTCCTCCACCATTATTTGATGTGAAAAAAAAAGTAAATGGGTAATTTTTTTCACTATTTATCCAAATACACATATGACTTTGATGTGCAAGCACAACCCTGTGCTTTCTATTAGTATATTCTCTGTGTATTTTCAATCTAGGGCAACAATGTTGCCAGGACTCCACACCTTCCACTTTTTTTTTTTAATATAGTTTAGGTGGATAATTGGATAACACAGGTTTATCCTCAGCAAGCACTTTGTATGAGCAATCCAATTTCACATCCTCCTGAAGGGAAACCATTATTCTTAACCAGGGCTTGATACTCCAGTCACCCTTGCACAGAAATGCAGCACAAGGTTCTCCCCAAATCCTATCAGCTTCTAACCTTGTTACCAGCCAATCTGTATTATTGTGCTATAATTCCATATTTTGCCCTGTCCTCACCGTGGCACCAGCTTTTGAAAAGATAAAGCTTCTGCTGCCGTTTTGTTGACAACAATGCCTTGGTGGACTGTTTGTCTTCTATCTGTGAACATTGGCACGTTCCACCGCACTGTTCAAACCAACATCTCTGGTGAACATTTAACCATTTCATTCTCTGCTTCAGAAAAGGCCTGCATGCATAGTACTGCAGCCACATTTTTTTTTTTTTTTTTACTGCAGCCATATTTAAAAATATATTTAGATATTACACTGGATTATAAGACACTGCCAGTTGATTGGTGGTCGTGCAATTCCTCTTAAATCTCCCTACGGGCTGACCGAAGGCCTTGTTTCATCCCACCGATTCATTTAATGAATGCGTATCTATCAAATCTGAATTCTTTATATAGTCCATTGAAGAAGTGCAAAATGGAGAATTACTTGTGTAAGTAGTTTATAAATGACTGTACAATATGAAGTCTAACCAAAATGTTTCAATAATAATAATAATAATAATAAAAAAAACAATTAGTAATGTAAATTTAAATGAAAATCCTGAGCAGCAGCTCTACGTGAGTCTCAGATGTGCTGCCGAGGTTTGTAATTTGCAGAGAAAGTTGCCTCCAGCTATCAGCCCCATTTCTGGGCAAATGTTGTTCTGCTTGGTTGGATGATTGGTTTCAGGTTTGCCAGGTAGTAGGCCAGATAAGCCAAGGATTTCAGCTTGTAACTTGTGACACTGTACATATGCCACAGTAAAAGTTTTGCAAATCAATTCTTCCAACAAGGACCTTTCACACCCAGTGATAAACTCCAAACCAATTCCAAGTCATTGGTACATTTAAAATACATTTTAGCCTCCAGAGTGGAAGTGATTGAATTATTTGTTTATCTTTGCGCCTATGCGAGTGCTTTGGAATCAGATCCTTCACATCCTTTTTTGTGAATCATGGTGCAGTGCCAAACCAATATGCTGCCTATTAAAATTGGACCCACAACTGCTGTTAATGCAATTTTTTTTCCAGTTGTTATAGGAGACATAGGGTAGTTCTGGCAACTACCACACTACTTCTTTATTGCTGTTCTTCCTTGTTTACTAAAAATACAGTAGGTGTTTTTTCGGTATGATATCTCCTCATCTGGTGGGAGTATAAGGTGACAAAAATAAATAAAGAAATAAATAAAAAAATTGTCTATATGCCCAACACTCCAGGGATGTGAGATTGAAACATACAAGACGTGGTCTTAGTTGGGGATTTTCACAGATTCCCTGAGAACATATCTATATAAGCCATATTATTTGCTGCATACTGCTTTCAATATCTGCATTCATATCCGATGAAAAATTGATGTTTATGAAGTATCTACAGTGTCCTGGAATATGGGAGAGAAGGAAAATATCACAGTGGATATTGGAGAACCTGTGAGACAGATGAGTTTAATCGAAGATTGGTACAGTGGACGACGGTCAGAAAGATACACTATTTAAATAGTTCACCATTTTGGTAAATACACTTATTTGCCTTCTTTCTGAGGGGGAGATGAGAAGATCAATATCAATCTCATGTCTGTGCATGAAGTACAGACCAGGAGCTATATGTAGTTAGCCTTGCATAAAGACTGGACGCAGCAGGAATCAGCTATAGCTTTGTTCTCTGCAAAGTTTAGAACTACACTTATGAAAACTGAAAAGATCACAAATCATATCTTTTTTGTGAGTCCATAGATGAAGAAACACACAGAAATGTATGTAAGTTATCATCTGTGGTTTTAGGAAAAATAATTACCTTGTGACAAACAGTTTATCCATCCGCCCTCCACTTTTTTGCTGTGTCGCCAGCTATAGAGCAGGTTACCAGATACAGTAGGGGCACAGGTTACCACAGCATGCAGCCAATACTGCAACGGCTGTGGACAGCTCTCAACAGTCATGTGATGGGTCACTGTAGCCTGCCAAGAAAATAGTTACATGACATAAATCCAATTTTTAAACAATGTGTTAAAGAGGTGTTGATTTTTTTTATGCTAAGCTAAGCTAACCACATCCACATCTGTGCTACTTATTCATGCAAACAATGAGTTAATGAGCTAATGAGTGTACTGTATCTCAAAAAGTTGAACTATTCCTTTCAATAATTTTTATCGATGATGGACTCAGTCCTGTTTCTTTACATCACATTATACGACCAATTACAGCTACCGTATACTCAGCGGGTCCACTGTATCAGGGAATGTGAATTGCATATGAAACTGTGCAAACAAGCAGGTGTTTTTGCACTGGTTCACAAGGTCCCTGAGGCCCGTATCTCCAGCATTTTTCCGGGACTTCAGGAATCACAGCTCAGACATGCCATACAATAATGCGAGCAACATAGAATAAATACAGAAAATAACAACTTACACAACTTCAGAGGACGATGTAACAAGACCTGGTGCGGTTCAATAAAGACTGGAGACATCTGCGTCCCTCCGAGATTTAAATGTGTGTTGTTAGGCCTTTTATTTTTAGACCCACAGCTCCCAGTGGGGGTTGTAAGCGTGTAATCCTGTGTTTGTGTGTACCTGCAACTAAATAACTCACTGTCAAGTACAACCACTCTAGCTTTCACTTCTGCTTGAATAATCCACACACCTAATTTTACATTTTTTTTAAACATTTCTACCACTCCAATTGGGCAAAGGAGCGTTCCCTAGGGACTTATTACACTGTTGGCTTGTAAGCAACTGTTCACGAAATGAAGGCATTTCAAAGAACACAGAGCCATGATTTGTTTACAAGTTCCAGTTGTCCTATATGTGCTGCATGAACAAACATTACTTTATATAATAGACAATCGCTTTGGTTTGTGCTCATCTACAGGTGCAGTAAGGAGGGGGAGGAAGCAATGTCGATGATAGTCAGTACTTTCAGGTGTTCAGGCAGAGAGACCACAAGACAGAGAATTTTGAAACAATGCACCATCAAGTGTAAGGATTCTCTGAATCTCCACCATTGTGCCAAGAGTATTTTCTCAGCTATTTTATGACTGTATTAACAAACTCAGCACAGAATCACTGTACTAGTGTCCCATCAATGGCCGACAGTTTTCCAGGGCAAAGACACCACAAAACTCAAACTCAGTCAGCACTGGGAATTGAGACACTTCACTCTTTTGTAGAGGCTTTTTAGCTTCTACTCCAGTTAGCATCACCAATGGAGGGCTGCATGAGTATCAACTTCGCAAGAATAGGGGGTAAATATTAACTAATTTGGCAAGAAAATTAGAGACTTACAGTGCAGCAAGGCTTTCAATCTGGAAATTACTGCAATGCAACAACCACGTTCAACATTTTTTAACCTTTAAAAGGTAGGTGTCAGTTTAGCTACATACATTTCAGAGGAAACATACATTTTAAATGGCATTCTTGAAAGCTCTTGGTTAATGTCCTTGGTTAACAGTCTGCTTACAGACTGTGTGCTCAGCTCACAAAATGATATGAGGTATGTAATTTCACAATACAATTCAAAAAGCAGTTCTTGCTATTTAATAAGTTACATTATGCTATGTTTTGCTCAAGAGTGCAATTCTGTATATTGTGTATACAAGTTATGAATGTGTATATCAGCATACTCACTGATATTATTATTACCACTGATAGCACCGGTGATAAGACTTTTGCTTTAATACATTCCAGTGCAGACAAACTTATTTGTCTATAAACAGAGACTCAGTATATTCACCTGACATGTGGTGTATGTCATGATAATAGCAAACACAGTTTGATACATAGCTATGAGTTGTACTTTCCGGGGCACTGGCGTCTTCAAGAAGATGAAGTTACACTTTAAGCTTTTCCCTTACAATGTAATAATAGATTAAAAAGATCTTTGTATGTAAGCCTTTTATTTGCAGAGCATTACTTCACAATAGTACCACCGGGCATGCTGCTGCTCTGAGCCTCTAACAATGCCATATCTCACAGCTGAATGAGGCATTCTCAGCCTTATAAATACTGCTTTTAATGTCCCACCTGAGACTACTGCTCTGTCTCCCCCAGGCTGTATTTCTACACGTGTTGCCAGATAAAATGATAAATTGATACATGCTGTTTATTAGGCCTGTGTTGACTCATTAATACTACAGGCGTATATATTCTTTCCTTTCATGTACAGCTGTGTCTTCCTCACACTTGGGTGTAAAAGGGAAAACTTCCTCAATATACTATCATGCTGTCAAAAGTACCATAGTACTCTCAAAAAATTCTCATGGGTCATGTCTATTATTGATTTAGCTGCCATTCTGCTCACAGCTCTGGTTCTCCATGCTATAGGAGCTGTCAAGACAGGACATACATGCACAAGCTCCTCTCCACATGTGTACATGTTTAAGTTGAAGGCAACTATTACCCCATCATTCTAGTAAGCAAAGGCATGTGAGTCATTAACATTTGTCCATTAACATTTTTAACAAGATTTCTCATCAAGTACTCACGATGCGTGGCATGACCGGTACAGGTAAAATTCTGACACGGCCCAGTAATCTGGTAATGTCTGGTCTGGCTTTGTGAGACTTGAAGCCTGAACCACACTTTTAGAAGAGGAGTGCTGTGAGAAGACACCAGGCGCATAGGAAGCTTGAAGACGATGACAGATCATTCAGTGTACACATAAAAAAACCCTACTCTTACGGGCCTCTCTCGACATTCTTCCAAAATCTCAAACCCTAATCTACACGCACACAGCGTCACTACTACCAACACAAACATATATATACACGCACGGCTGTGTCTCGCTGCGACATGCAAAATGTCTCGAGCAATATAAAATGCAACAGCTAGAGTACACAAAATGTCACATTTATTTCAATTTGAAATTGCTGAGTGTTGTTACTGTGGCATATTTCACAGAAAATTTGTTTTTTCACTTAATTTATATTCATTCATTATTCCTGATACTTTGCGGTGCACTGTGATTGTGTCAAGCCATCTACTACTGAAAATGCCTCAGCTGAACATATTTCATGCACATTCTCCTCCAATTAACATCCAGCAAAGCTGCAGTCTTTTTCATATCTGATGAAAACTCGGGGTGGTTACCAATTAGTCTGCTGTTAATTATCTCCTTCTCCTTTGATCGTGACTATGACTGCTCTGTCAGACACACTCATTTATTCATCTCCTTTGCTTGGTGAGATGGACTTTTTGGAGATTGCACAGATTGATGCACATTAAAAATGGCTTCAGAAGCAAGCTGGAGTCTTGTGAGAGTGCACACATGGCGGTTGCACTTTCTTTGTATGTCTGTACATCTTCTTGCATCTCCAGCTTCCTGCTGCGTGAAGCCCAGGCTGAGTATCATGTGTACTTTTTTTTAATTTATTTATTTTTCCTGTCGTTGGATGTTTTCACTTTAGAAAAACATTACACTCACGCTGTCTGTTAAACTGCCACCAAAACGCTCATAATCAATACTGCCTATCATTAAGCTCTACCTGCAGCCAACGGTTCCTCTGATACTCTGCTCATGACATGAAATCTCTGCCATGCACATCAGACGAGCCTCCCCGCGTGCGGGGAAGGACGTGAATTTTTAAGCAGGGCTCACACTGATGAACACTGTGGCACCTCCGTTTGTGTCGGGAGATAATATTCTTAGTTCTTCCTCTGTGCAGTGGACAGTAAGTTGAATCTCTTTGACATCCGGGATTAGCATTAACGTCACCACAACAGACAACCTCGACAAGTGCCACCACGCAACCAGAACTAGCATGAAAGGGGGTGGGGGGGGATGCATGCTTTGTACAGTACAGTACGGTGTTTCTGAAACATTGGGGGAGTTTTGAACTTGCCAGGAGTTTGAGGGAGCCTGTTTTGAAATGCTAAAGCATATCTTGCTGTTCACATTGATATCCTTGCTTTCACTCACACCTTTATTCACACTAAAACAGATTTCTGCTCTTGCTGTGAATTTGGCAGGCGGCCTGGATTTCTCAATGGCATTCGCCCAAACGAGTATGTAAATGAGATATGGCTCATGCATTTAGAGCTCTTTGATTTAGGCTGAATACTGTATATACAGTACAATTCTATCCGTGCGCTGGTTCCCAATGAGCTGTTAATGTGCATTATTAAAGATGTACCTTATTAAATTCATTCCCATACAGTATGGACTGTTCCACAGTCAACATTAAGGGGAAAGTGAGACAGAATAGAGAAAGAAAGGAGCGGAGAGAAGGGGGCAGAGGAGAGTGGAAAACGAGATGGAAATCTGTGTCCCTCAAGCCCCGTCTTTGAGTCCCTCCAGTGAAGAATCCCACTCAAGGGTAAAGGATAATCTCCAACTGAGAGATGCTTCCCCAGCTCGGCCAAAGCCTCAGCTGTAAGAAAGAAACAGCCTTCTGATCACAGTACAACAGGTTAAACAGATTACAAATAGCTAAGCGAGCACTGAGACACAATCACAAATGAAAGAGCACTTCAGTTAAATTTAAATTGACTCACAGTCGAAAATACATAACATACAGTAAACATAAACAAACAAGGAAATTGTATTATTTTTTTTTTTTTTCTAGAAAGGTTGATTGTCAAAGAAGCCCAGTCATTTTAATTAAGCAGATAGTTTTATGAGAAAAAAATTAATGAAAACATAATCATTGTTGCTGCCATGCTAATCTGCACCTCTTTTTTTTTTTGTTATGTGTTCATGGAGTGGAACAATTAAGGTTTGATTGCTTTTAGAATGAGCCGTATCTCTGAGGTAAGCTCGCTGTCAAACCTGTGGCAATGATTTAATTTCACTCAGTTAATCAATCTGTTCTGCTCGTCACATTTTTTGGTGTGAGCGCAAGCAGGCACCATTTCGAAGGAAAGGAGGAAAAAAAAATAAAACAGAACTATTCAACTTTGCTCGGTTTTTTCGGGCTCTAACAAGTGAGTTTCATGGTAATGTGTGTTAATTCTTTTATATTCCCCGCTCCCTCCTTCCCTCCCATTGTAAAGGGATGTTCATTTTTGTCCTGTCTTACGAGGAGAAGGATGTCATTGCTAATGTATGGTCTGGAATAAGCGGACTCAACGCATGTCCTCCTGGGACAGGGCTAATTACGTGTTCAGAATCTACAGCATGGCTCTCTGGGCTTTTATGCCTCTGTCACTTCTCATCCACTCAGCTGGATTGGATATATCCCAAGAACAACCTACAGCCTTGATTCCCTCTGCAAAAACAGGTCACCGTGAGTTCGCGGGGTGTGGAATGGGTCTAATTATTAGGGTACAGATGGCCACAGAATACTTAATGGAGGAACATGCTTTGACCCCCCCCCCACCACCACCACCACCACCACCACCACCCCCTCCTTCCCAGACCAAGCACAAGTGAGGCACTGGCTTTCCCACAAGGCAGCCCCCAGCCCTGTTAGAGCCCCGGATGTAGGCTAGACTACTTCTAAGAAGATTGGGGGTGTTAGAAACCAGGCATTCTAGGTCTTTGGGATTAGGATTTCTGGATCAACTTGGATCAGCTGCATAATGTAATCTTATTGACATGAAGACTCACTATGACAGTCTAAACCAGAAATACAATAATCTGCATTAGAGAGAAGGAAGCCACTGTAGTTTCGCTCTTTGAGATTGTGTCATGGCTTATCTTGTTAAAGCAGTATCTCCCCATGTGAGAGAAACTGATCATTGCTTCAAGTTCTCAGTGGAGCTGCGCCACACTGGAGTTTTTGATTGTTATCATCTGCCCTTCGTAAAAGGTTCAATGTCAGAAGTGAGTAATGCCAATCTTATTCTTCAACCAAAAAGGAAGAAATAAATTATGATGAATTGCAGTTGGCACATGAAAAACTCAACTCAAAAATGCTACTTTCTTTTTCTGTGCGGACCGTTTTATTCCACTCTAATCTTGAAAGGTAAACTACAGCCCTGAAGGGTGGAAAACAAGCCCACTGACAACCTCCAAGCCCAAGGGATGCAGTTGAACGCATGCTTGGTTTGTTGTATTCGCATGTAGACCCTCCCAATTCCCTTGTCTGCGTGTGTCTCTGTCTTCTGTCTGAGGGGCAGTGGATCAGAACCCCCTATACATGCAGTACACAGTTAGCAGGTCGTTCTTCTGGAGCCCCACATAGCTGTCAGTGAGCCGGGCCTGCCAGATTTATCATAGTCTCTGAATTTTGTATTTCAGGCTTGTGAGGGCAAAAGTTGATGCTGACGTTCTGAGTGACAAGCTGCTTTACCGTACGGAAATTCCAGCTGGACTGTTCCATATTCATGAACTGATTTAAATTCCGGCACTGTACACGGGTTCCAACAAGATATCGAGGAAGACAGTCAGTGTATCCCATTCAAATCTCATACGGCTGTCTTTGTGGAGCACTGCAAGCTGTACAAGCAAGGGCGGAGCACGCTGAGCGGCGAGGATGTTAGTTTGTTTAAGTTTCAAAGGTTATTTCTACACCAACAGCAAATCGGTTTCGGGTATTGTTTAAAGGCTGACATGTGTGTTGCAGAGGGAGGTTGCTGGGCAGAAAGTTTCCAGTGTTTCGACACAGTGCTTTGATAAAAAATGCATTATTTTAGAGTCAGCCTTCATACCCCGGTGTCTCCGTCTCAGGAGATATTTGATTTAAGCAGACATTTCAACATATTGTGCAGCTTTAAAATTGATAAATTTAGAGGAAACCAATGGTTTCTTGGGGGGGTTTCTTTTTTTGGGAATAGATATATAATTTGGTTAATTTAATGATGATCACATAAATGTGAAAAAAAAACAAAAAAAAAACAGGTAGATGTTGCACTCTTGAATATCCACATTATACAACCAGAGCTGCAGCCAAGATCTTAGAAATTCAGAGCACTCTCAAAATTCTTTACTCCAAATGTTTTAACGTTTTATAATTTTCATATTTTCATTCTATACAGTGAACTGTTCACATATATTTCCTGTACATTTCATTTCCCATCATGAAGATTTAACTGTTGTTTCAAAGCCAACTCTAAAATTATGGTGGAGATCATCGTTTATACGACTGAGCATCAACCATCAAGAGTATCATCCAAAATGTGTCTCCTTCTGTAATAAAAATAATTCAGTTGGTATCGAAAGCTTGGTCAGATTCTTAGATTTTTTACCCTTTGATCAGATAATTCCTGATTTAAATCAGGAAACTTTTCTAACTTTAGGCTAAATTTTATTGAGGAAAATCTTTTTTTTTACCACTCACTTTGGACATTTTTACATCAACCAAGGTTAAAACATGTTTATATTCCACCAAATTAGTGGTGTATGAACATCAATGGAAACCCAGCACTCCCTTATTTATTTACTTCCTGTTGGCCTAAAAGTATTAAATTTGAAATATGCTGACTCAAAGAAAACCAACGTTTTAAATTGTTAAGTTTAATACCAAGGACATTATCGCACTGGCGCCTGTAGCTTTGTAGAGGACTTTCTACAGCACATACCGTGCACTGCGGTTGTGGTCAAATCCCTCTATCACATTCAGAGCCGCGACTGAATTCCTTCCTCAAATATGTGAAATACAGAATTTTGCAGGTGTAGCTCTTTACAGCATGTTGTGCCCACAGTTCTGACATTTTGGCTGCGGATGTTTACCAAAACATTTGTTCAGCACGTTGTACTGTGTGCCCCTAAAGCCAAGGGAGCGATAACCAGAGCGCAGACCTGTTGTTTGTATGTTTTATTGACTCGCTCCAGGGTCTTCAGCAGGGTCTCACACTCCTGCGGCCGCAAGACTAATTGCAGGCTGGTCCCAAGATTGTAAGGTAGGAACACACAAGGCAACATAATAAACAAGTTCAAAGCACGACTCCCTTTGAAAGACATGCATGAGTCACTTCCCCAGGCCAAATATGATGTGTGTGCTGCCACAAGTATTACATTACAGAAATCTATGGGAGAGAAGTGTCTGCCTGAGTGCTGTGTAAACTTCAACATTATGTTCCTGGGGACAATGAGATTTTATTGAGAAACCGTACACCGAGAGCTCTCTTCCCTCAGACGACACAGATCATCAGAACCAGTGAGTTCGGGCCAGGTTTGATTTGACCGTTTCTGTCACTGTGCTCTCACCAGAATAAAGCAAAGCAATGTATGTTCACACAACAAGAAAATTATTATTATTTTTTTTTTTTCAGATCTAATATTTCCGGGTCACCGTGCACACTGTCAGTGACCAGGTAGGATCTGTGTGTGTTCCAGCTGTGACTGTACACTGATTATTAACATGTCTTAATGTGAACTCTCGATGATACTGAGAGTAATTTTGAATCTTTTTTGAGTCTTGGTTCTTATTTGCTGTTAACCCGGGCAGCGATGCAAGCTGACATACGCCGCTTTACTCAGCAACAGCAAAAGGACGAGGTTGAGCACATCTCATGTTTTATTGCTCCTGTAACTGCTGCAATATGTTGCTGTTCACGTTGTATATGACAAAAGGCAAGCACCATGCAACGGGGAAAATAAAACACTATGAATCCAGTCGCAGCAGTAAGAATAGGCAGGTAACATACACTGGCGTCACATTCTCAAATCACACGTGAAAGGCGTTCGCAAATGATTTGAAGAAATTGACTTACGTGGGCAAAAATAGACAAGAAACCAAACTACAGCCCTGCATTAGATCACTTGCTGAACCAACAAACTCCTCACAGGGGTCCCCACATTAATAATACTCTTGACAAACTAATCATAACATCACTTAGCTTATATTTCATTTTTGGCTGAATAAAAGAATCCACTTAGTCTCAGAACTGATGAGAAATGCAGTCGCAGGACGAGGAGTGCCATTTTTCTTTCATTTTACTTGCTGCTTTAAAGGAAATATTTTTGAAATAAATCAGCATTATCACTTCTGTGTTTATGCATATAATGTATATTCTGTTTTCACTGGGCACAGGGAACTTGGCGGTTTATTACAAGTTCTGTACACCCACACCACATTCAGAGGGGAGCATTGCACTATACAGGTGTGACTTTCGCTCCTTGTTCGGGGACCGTTGTGGAAAATTCCCTTTGCACTTTCTAATAGTTCGGCCTACGTAGAGATAATCCTGTCATAATAAAGCAGTTGGCCTTTTGGTATGAATTTCTCCAAAATAATTGTTTTAGGGTCATCTGGGATTGGTACTTAATTCCTTGAAGCTTTCCCAATTTACAGAGAGATTATTTAATTTCCCCTAATGAATAAAACACAAAAATGTGATGTGCAGAACGTCTTTGCAGACAGCGTCCGTTTGTAATGTTTTGTTGCTCTCCGCTGTTAAATGTTGTCTCCTGTCAGACTGATCATTGACATACCCGGGGACAAACAGGTTAGAGCTCGGTTAGATGGCGTGACTAAATCATTCGCTTTAACATATGTGTGTGAGCTTGCATAATATCCCTCCCAGAGACCATTTACAATCTGACAAGCAATAATGAATACCAGTAGACTTATTGCCCTGAAAGATAAACTTTAATCAGGCTCCTTTGCCTTTCTTCTGTTTGAGCATGCCTCGGCATATCCTGTGTTGTATGCTCCACCGTGAAGGCAAATAGCAAATCGGGAGTTATTTAAGATTTTTCATTTAAATGTGAAGGCCTCTGCTAATATAATCACCTATGAAATTGCCAGGAGTGACCCTCCAGTCAATCTCTGTTTGATTCATTTTAACCGCAGACTGTTGTTCCATTAACTGAAGCACACGGGCAGCACTTTTTAAACTTTTTGGATGTCTGGAGATTTGTATCTATGAATGTCAAGATTCATTCAAGTCCGACTGGGTGTTTCAGCTGTACAATGTAATTTGTGATCGGAAGTTTAGCCGGGCAAAGAACTTTTCACATTATCAACTTCTCTGTTTTTCTGTCACTCAAAAGCTGGATAAAGGGATGTTACAAATGTAGCGTATAGGAGAGCTGAATATAGTTAAATGGTTGACTGTTTTCTGTGTTGTATAAAAAGGGATAGACGGGGTGCATCATCTTAACACATCTCCTTAGGAACAGCACTCTTTAATGCAGTACATGCAGTTATTTAAATACACTTGCATTGAAAGGAAACAGCAGATAGCCACGTGTTAAATGCCTTTTAGTCATTATAACTATATAATAAGTATTACAGCAAAGAGTGAATATTGTCCTAACATGCTTATGCTAATCTTTCAGTCAGTCTGCAGGAGACGTGATATGCATCTGCGCTTTAACGATTTTTTTATTTTTTATTTTTTTAAGTGATTCTGTAAATTCTTTGGAGAACTCAATTCATTTGTCTTTTTAATAATACAAAATTTAATAATGAATCCAATTTGCCTCTCCTCAGTGGCCCCTTGGATTATCCTAGGATGCAGAATACCATCCTGGCATCTAAATGTCTTCAATACAAGATTAACAATTGACAAAGGGTTGCGGGTTGCAGGGTGATTATTGGCTGCAGGCGGAGATTAAAGCAAAGCAGCCGCATAGCTGACAGTTTGGTTATCTCTTTTGGACTAAATGAAAATCATGGCCTGAATCCATCAAAGGAGATTAGGAAAATGTGAGCCCATTACTGATGTCCTCTCACAGGTTGGTGTGTCTGTATATGTCTGTCTTTTTTTTTTTTTTTTTTTCTGTCTTCGATTGGAAAACAAATCTGTTGATTCACCTCTGCTGCTCAGTGAAGTAGACATCTCCTTCCACCAATGTCAGCAACCTCATTTGTTGTATGCACTTGAGAGCTGTTGCTGTAATTTTCTTAGCAGCTGTTTGGAGCTAAAAAGAGAAAACTCGCCGGACCTCTAAAATACTTAGGTAGTTAAGTTACTCACACACTATATGGCCTGTAACAGATAATATAATAATGTTGGAGGCACAGGCGCCTACTATAATGATTTTTCACCTGAAGTGCAGGGGTTTCTTCATTAAAGTTGTTAAAGAGCTGCTAACCCTCACTAGACTATGAGTTATCAGGAGGGTTGACCGCCCTCTTTAGTTATTAGTATCCAAGAAGTCTGCCGCACCACAGCGTATTTCGCCCACTGAGTGACAAAATCACAGCTGACGTCGGGACTGTCAAGGGCACATTTCCCTCAACTAGGGGGGGGATCCACAGGGAAAAGCGAGTGAGTGTATGTGTCAGGGAAAACGACAGTGTTTTATGAATTTGTTGGCCACTCACATCATTCAGGAATAGTTACACCCCCACCCCCCCCCACCCCACCCCCCCCCCCCACCCCACCCCTTTACCCTCCTCCACCGTTACTAGGGGAGAGGAGCCTGTGTGATGTGTGCTATATGTTAAATCTGTGGTCTTGGGGCAGTGTGAATCTAAGAGCAAGCTTGTTGTCAAAACCAATTTTGTATATCACAGAGGGGTGCCGTGCATTATCATAACACCAGCTCAGCAACTAAAGCTTTGAATTCATAATCAAACAAAGGTGGGCAGGACAACGTGTTCCAAGGTTGCCATTCAGATATCTAATATGAATGAATAGAAAATGACAGTGGGAAGTTAGGATTCACATAATGTGAAGGAAGAGAGTGTCAGTCAGAATTTAAAATTCAGCTGGTATCCTTGACTTCTGATGGACTATTCGCGCTGAAAGAACCATACGCTACGGTGCTCAACATTACAGTGTAAACTAAAGTAGAGTGGAGCTGCATTAAAGGAAGAAAGGCTTCTGAGGCTGAGGTTTACAGCAAGTTAAGAAAACAGTAAGTTAAGAAATCAAAAGAAAATGATCTGCAACTGTTTTGTTAATTGAAAATCAATTTCATGAATTTTTTTTAAGCAAAAAATGTCACTCATGCAATGGTTCAAGCTTCTCCAAGCAAACAGATTGGCTTATTTTCTCTGTAACTGAATATCTTTAGGTTTTGTTGTTTTGCTTTTTTGTTTTCTTTGTACAGTTGATCTGTTATCTGACATTTGATAATAAAATTATGGCTTTCAATAACATTTAGTTTTCTTTTGGCTGCAAAAAAGTGTTTGTTAGTTTTTTTAGTTTTTTTTTAAGATGGCAATTTGCACTTTCATTCTTTTACTTTGTGAAGATCTTTTCATAACAGGTAATCATTCTGTGTTCACAACATAACACCTACCATAAGTTTTTTTTTTCTCTTTCTTTCTTTGTCTTTTTATATTATCATCAGAAAACAATTCTTTTGTGATCAAATCAATAGCATTTAAGAATCATGAGAAAATAAAACATGAGAAATTATGACAAGCATTTTGTGTTGTGTCTTTTGTATTGAGGAGATATATTTGTGCTAAGAAAGACAGTAGGCCTTTGTGATACAGTCAGATGCAGTCATTGCATTATTCCTTTATTTCAGAAATTCAACACATTGTAATTTTTCAGCGTATTGTTTAAAATAAATTTATAATTAAATAAATTACTTCATATAACTTAAACATACAAGCGCAATGATGAAAACTATGCAGATAATAGATCAAGTGGCGTTTTATGATCATTTAATCTTATTCTGCTCATTTGCTGCTCAAAAGCAAATATCTTCCACTCCATCTGAATGTCAGTTTTATGGCATCAAAACCCTCATGAGACCAGACAAAACATGCACCTGCAAAGTGATTTTGACATTGATGAGTCAGACCCGGGCACAGGAAGCATATGGGCTTGTAGAAGCACTCACTGGCTCCTTAGTAACATGCTGAGATTCTCCATCAACCTCCACCTGGAAGTTGCATCTTCCAACCTGCGATGGTGACAATTCAACCAACCTTAGATCAGTCTAATTAACAACAGCAAGAATTGGTTTGTATAATTATTCTGCTCCACAGAGCTTGCATTTTAGAGACATGCGTGTCTAATGATAAAACAGAGCCAAATGCCAGTTGTTGGTTAAGTACCCTCTCTTAGGCCAGGCCAGTCATTTGTATCATGAGGAACCCACTGGTGTGAGACAAGGCGAGGAGGGAGTCATGTACTGCGATGGGATAAACAAAGAGTGGGTCAAAGGTTCTGCAGCAGCCAAAGAAAATAGATCATAACTTTCTTTGTGTCAAAGAGCTGCAGCCTACATTGTGCTCATTAACACACCCGCTTTTCATGATGTGTGAGACATTTTGTATCAGGCTTTATAACAATGTGTCTTTGTAACCCTCATAGCACTTGGCCTCATAATTAAAGCTGAGCAAAATCTAAAGTTGAATTGATGTTCAAGGAGGCACTATGACTTGTCTGGGGATAAGAAATCCATCCAAGATTATATCTTGGGTTGTTAGTATTATTACAGCACCACATATATCCATGGATAATGGAAAGAGATTTCCCTTGCTAGGAGTATATCAAAGAAAAGACAAAAGGACTTGAACCACCAAAAATAGATGAGGAGTTTTATTTTGAAATAGAGCAGACTTGTCGATTTTGAGCATTAGAATAAATATTTTGCCATATGCAATTGTTTTCTCATGTGCTATGAATTATTTGATCAGCCTCTTGACTTTTCTTGCTGTATATAGTTAATCCATTGCAGAGCTAAGACAATAGACACTGCACAGTAAAGCATAAAATGCTGAGACTTGTGGAACGAGCTGGAAATAATAGAAATAGTGAGCAAAAACTAAGTTCCAGCAGGTGTGTAAAATGTCAAGTGTTTCCCAAAGCCAAGAACAGGAGAACAGATATCTGAGATATCTAACCCAAAGACATTAGGAGGTTTTCCACCGAGAATAAATGTGAGACTTATATCAGAGACACATACAGGAGAATTCTACCAGACCAGCAAACAAACATATTTCTCTAGCATCAGTCAGTTAAAACCGATATGATTTTGTGAATTCTTCAAAGTTCAAAATGTGGCTGGAACTACACAGTGTAAGTGAACATATCACTGGGGATGTTTACATATGAAATCCAGTAAAAACTAGTATTTCAGTACAAATGGGTTAAAACACACTTTTTATGATAACATAGCAAATGAGAATGTGCTGAGGTATGTGGAGAAGCACCTTTGCAATTCCCTGGAACTGTGGGGGTCTGAAATAATGGGTCCTTGGCGGTGCCTGCACTCCATCTCTGCACTCCAGCAGATCGACACACAAATGCCATTGGACAGCTCATACTTATTATGCTCAGATGGTTTTGGAAATGAGACCCTGGCTGTTTTCTCAATTTGGAGCCTTAAGGCAGTGATTTAAAGATTTAAATGGGCTAAATTCAGGCACAAAAGCGCCATCCAGTCTGTCATTGACATGACCTTGACACACAAAGCAAACTGAGACATGAATCTAAAGGAGCATTTCCAAAGTTAACTCTGAGCTGATGATACAAAGGCAGAGTGCTAGGTCCCTACAACTCTTACAAGGCAGTCCCTCTGATAACTGCTGTATCTGCACCTATAATAAGGTCACTTGAGTATTCGTGTCAATGTAAAACCATACCCAGATATAGGGATTAATGGATACCCATATACACACACCATCACTGAGTGAAAAAAAAAAAAAAAAAAAGTTCCAACCGTAATGCAACAGCTATAGGCCAAAGCAAGCAAAAAAAAAAAAAAGAAAAGATAAGAGCAAAAAATCCTTTGAACTGCTTTGATAGATATAATTAAGATCAGCCCTCTCCGAGGGTTAATAACTAATCAACCCCATCTATGATTTGACCACTTTTTTTTTTTTCACCTCACTCACACACACACACACACGCAGACACACTATTCGAAAATTTTAACCTCCACAAGAAAGAACCGTGGACAGAGAAGCACACTGAATATTATGCATCATTAATTTGGCTTAATGATTCAGATGATAGTGGTACGGTCTGCTGATGCGATAGAACTGCAGGATTTTGTAGTGAGTGTGGCATCAAGTTCAGACTTTGAAATGTTTCGCCAGGCAGTCCTTTCTCTCCGGCAAAGTGCAAACAAAATGTCATAGAATGAACATCTATGCATGTATATGAGCACTGTAGTTAATGAAATTAGAAAGTTTAACAAGTACAGTGTAGATCATATGTCGTTATGCCTAATTGAATAATCATACTATATGTGTCTTTGTATGAAAAAAATAAAAGTCTTGGACAGATATTAGCACGCACCTATGGTAATCATAAAGACCTTACAAATGATTGACAACAATACATTCATTTGAATAGCAATATTTAATTCTATAAATCTGGCAAAGTCTGCTGTGTAATTGCAGCAGTGGATTTTCTTTTCCCGCTTTTCTCAAAAGCCTCTGATATTTATTCACTTGCTTCCGTGTCTATCAACCTCTGTGTCCCTGTCAGCTGTCCTTTCCCTGACATCAGTGACAGCCATCTTCTCACACAATGATCTTATTAGACAGTCTGTGCCAAATTAAAGAGCAACAACCTTGAGCAGACTGTCAGACAGGCATGTTGCAGGACATTTTAGATAAATATTATAATTTGCCTCAAAGCAGGTCAAAATACAGAAAACGCTCTTGCCTTCATGGGTATTTGAACACATCCATGCAGCCTTAAATCTCAACTGAGTCGGATTATATGCCTGTTGAAAATGTTAAGTAACAATGAAATGGTTATAAACATAGATTTAGACAATTATATCCAACCACACAGTGTATGAGTACAGAAATGGTTGTTGAAACTGGAAACTCCCGGGATACTTACTACTTGCTTTATGCGCTTGAATTTCAGTAAATGGCAAAACTACAGAGGTTCATTACAGGGCTTTCCATTAAAGACTGCAATAATGGCTCCACGGTCCTTTGCACTCTCCTGTTGCACCGTTATTCCTCTTCCAACATGGAGTAGTCATTGCATTTTTAATGCAGTTTTAGCACACAAAACACAAAGTGTATTGCTGATACAATAAATACATTTTTTTTTTTACTGTTGACAGTATATAAGAATGTCTCCAGGTAGTAAACTCGTATAATTCAACCCACACATATGTGTTCTTTCTTTTTGAATGTACATTTTCTGGTTATTCACTGGTAATGTGATGTACAGTTCGAGTGTGCTGCCCACAGTTTACCTGATGTTATCAGATGTGTTGTGTAATATTGCAGTTATTCCAACACAACACAACTTGCACTATACATCCACACTAATACATTTTCAAAATGAAAACGATCAGGATCATCTCCCTAACTGTACTGTCTCCATCCAGACAACCATTTTAAATCTGTATCAGAAATAAACTCTTTCCATACTATCACACCTGAAAATGCATATCACATGACCAGTCACGTACACTGGGCATTCCGTGTGGCAGTGTAAACTGGAAGCAAACTGTCTAGTCTGCAGTTGGTTAGTTGCAGAAACTACTGCGAACGAACAACAGCAAAAGGCAGTTGTAGCATCAAAATGCAGAATTTAACAGCTTCTAACAAAGACAACAAGGCAACGCTTGTAATACATTATCCGTGTTGCATGCACCACTGCTAGTCATGACTGATAAGACCCAATCAGGGAGCAACTGTGGGTGTCTGCATCACTTTTTCCAAAGGTCTCCGTCTCTGCTTGTCCAGACTACAACATAACCCCAGAGTTTTCAAACTAAAATGGCTCCAACAGCATTTCCATAAATCTCAATCTCAATCTCATAAATCATTTTAAGAGCTGGATAACTCAGGAGTAGTGTATATGCCAAGCGTAAACGTAGCAAAAGTGATGCGTTTTAAAACCAAACCAAAGCAGTATGGATGTAGCATTAATCTATCGTTTTGTTTACTTTTGGACCGGTCTAGACGTGCATGGAGGATGGTGGTGTCAGACTGTTTTGTAAAGTAGTGTTGGTGTTGCTGGCCTGTAATTGTTGGCATTGGTCAGAGACCGCCATGCACGATATTTAAGAGTGTAATCTCCAGAGTGTCTGTAAAAACTGTCCATTCATCATGTCACCATATTTAATGGGGCTTTGGTTGAACATTCTGTTTGTGTTTTGTATAGCAAGAGCCCACTGCCATGTTTTCTATGTTATATTTTACTGTGGTGTGGATTTGGTGTGTGTGTTTGTTTGTGTGTGTGCGTGTGGGGGGGGTTATGAAATAGGTTATGTCCACTGTTCAATGTTTTCTTAGCTGTGTCCTGATGGACAATAAAGCGCCGCAAGAACCCCACTAATTGTGTCCTGAGTGGCAACTAACTTTACGGGCTACAAGAATTTTGACACTGCTAGACAATTTATACAACTGACAGCTGAAAAAATGCAATACAAATATTTACAACTGGAGACAGTCTGGCCATCAAACTAGTCCAAGGCAAAATGTGTCTAGCTTCAAAGAACATTTACAAATTCATGGTGAGACAGTGTCATTATGCATGTAGGAAAACCAAGAGGCACTTTGGCTCTAGAATGTCCGTTTCTCATCAACATGCAAATTTATTTTCTAAGATGTTTGAAATCCAATCAGATCTTAATCATTTCATACATGGTACCTGTGATCTAAAGGTGAAATGATATACTCACGTACTCCCCTTGATTTCAATTGACAGAATTTACTGTGCAAATAAATGTTTTAAAGAACCCTGAAAATCTAATAAGACTATCTACATTACAGATGACACGTGATATTAGTTTGAAGCTACGATCAGTTTTATTCACAAGAAAATATCTACACAGAGACAGAAGCACAGATGCCCACACAATGACATAATGTCTTGTAAACAGTGTGCTGACAGGCTATAAAAAAAAATGACAGCATGTCATGTGTCTCACCGCTACACATGAGAAAACAACCATCACACTGAAGAACACAGAACTTCAAAATAAATCTCTTGTTAGTGTCAGTTAACCTTGTGACATTGTGAGTCATCTCCAATTCTCAGGTGACCTGTGCTCTGAACTGTACACAGAGGCCTTTATTTTCATGTTGAAGCAACGCTTTGTTTATGTATATTCCTGAAGAGTTGCAAACCAAAGAAGAAAAAAAAAGACCTTTAAATTTTTTTACGACTAAATTCTAATTTCGCTGCAGCATATACGACAAAATCCCCAAATCAGCTGCAATTACTTCTCAAACCAGCCTCCTCCTTATACAGAGCCATTGTCAGTTTTTTTCATATCTTTGTACAAAATGTCATTTTGTTGAAGAGACACAATGACAGATTGAAGATCTAAACAGGATTGTAACTCACAACCTCTCTGAGCTATCAGCTTAACTCTCAGGGTTTTCTGAGCTCTATCGGCACTCACAAAGCGAATAAAGCTCAGGAGAGACCATCAGCTTTTTGTGCATATTGTGCATGAGAATCAGGATTATAAGAATGACGTCTGACATCATAGGTTTCTACCTTTTTTTGGCCCGTATGCTGTCATTTAAATGCTTGTTTAATTCATTTTGCCACTGTGAATGTGTTTTAGACTCGAAAACAGTTACAATCACTATTAATTAATTTACATGGGTTTAAATAGTGTGCGTGTTTAACTGTTCAATGCAGCACTCAAAATGCTGCAATTGCTGAAATTGTTGAAAGAGGAATCACCTGAAGAGCCAACAGCATATGGCCTATTTGGTGTAGTTTTTACAGGGGGACAGGTGCTATCCAGATTTATCCAGATGAATTATTTATAATCATTTTTATGGATTTATAACAATGACATCAATCATCTGTTCCCTTGTTGGTGAAAACTATAATCGTAGTGACTTGAGCAGTTTCTGTTTGATGTCTTCCCCCAAAGCTGAAATGAAAATGATAGCCCACCCTGCGCCTGGCTTGGAACAAGTCTGCTGCCATTCCACTTTTTACAACATCTGGCTCAGGACAGGTGGCTCCAGCATTTGCCTTTTCCATAAAATATAAACATGACAGTGACAAATGGTAACACTGACAGATGCAGTCAGAGAATATTTGGACTGTGATGAAGTCATTCAGACAGTTAAAGAAAAAAAGAAAAAGAAGTGGAGTAGCCATCAAGAACATGTTCTAAAGATTTGACAACAGCACTTTAAAGCATGTATACACAAAGACCAGAGAGGTTGGTGAAAAAAGCGTTACACAGGGGACAGCTACTTTTTGCTTCTACAACAGATACATGGTCCAGTTTTAACATGACTCCCAGCATGAGGCAGTCCACTACATTACAAGAAATTGGTCCCTGAAGTCCCAATGTTTGGAAACTTCATGCATGCAGGATGTCCGCACGGCTGCCCACTTGGCTAAAAGCCCACACTGTAACTGGAACATGGGCAAAGGAGAACTGGTCTGCTACACTACAGATAACGCTACAAATATTGTGGCTGCAGAGAGGCAGCTGGGAAGGCCTTGGCTCAGCTGTTTTGGCCGTAATTTTCACCTCTCCATTACAAGCGATCTTGCCTTTGAATCCAGAGCAGCTTGTGTCATGGGCAAATGTAAAAGTTTAGTGGACATGCTCTTATGCAGCTGGTGCAAGAAGGAGAACACGTGCTCTCAGTGGAAATCAAACCCTCCACAGCTGTTATTGTGCTGTACTTTTAACAATGTTTCCAAAAGCTGGAGAACAAATATTTGCAGTATATACTAAAATTTAAGAGAATAGAGTCTTACAAAGCTGCTGCAATGAGGTATCATGTTCATTTCTGTGTCTAAGACGTTTCAAATGAAGAAAGACAAAAACAATAACAACAACAAGAACGCCAAATTTCAAGGGGATTTCGTTGGTCATGAGTGGCGGCACACGTGATACGCATAGAAGCTGGTTGTTTCCCATTCATGCTTGAACATTAAAGATGAACACACAGCGCACTCACCACTGACACAGAATGGTAAAGCCACCATTACGCCATACTTTATTTAAAAATGTATTTTTCAAGCTTGCAAAGAATGAAGCCCACATTTCCAATCCCTTACAAAAGTAAGACTTATTCACAGTAGGCTGACTCTGTATAGGTGCTCCCGCTCCCTTTCTCTTTACTGAAATCACTTTGCCCTGAATTGCATGGAGGTAGAATAAGCCGCTCGTATTCATTTTTCGTGTTTGTGAGGGAGAATGTTGAACATACTGTGGATGTTCAAATCGAGAGAAACAAATAAATCAACATAAATAAACATTACACACACGCGACATGGCACTAAAAAGAAACTAGTCTGAGGTGTATTTTTGTGCAGAGCCTCTGTAAATTTTCAAGCAATGTGATTTTCAAGCATGCAAGAACATAAGTTGTATGAAGTGGTCATTGCAGGTGTTCTCATCTGGATCGAAAATCTTTGAAAGTAACTAGTCAGCAGTCAGAGCCTGTCTGCATAACATGTCAACAAGTTCATGTTTGTTTACACAGAAGATTAAACTTTAATGCTGCTGCAAAGTATATGTTAGGTGCATTTTTAGTTTTGGCAACAGCACGAAAAACTGCTCAAAATTCATCATTCAGATTGTGATCACATTTCAGCACGCAACATCAAGCTATCACACATACCTTATTAAAGGGTTTCAGTGAGCTGCAGGCTTCTTTGGGCATAATACTCGGTCATTATGCTTCAGCTTGAAAGCAATGACAGCAAATTTGTCACATCTGCATGGTCAGACTGTTAAAGTGACCTCACGGGCAACAAGCTTTATTAAAACCGCTGCTAATTTCCCTTGAATGAACTTGAGATCAGGCAGGCTGATGTGAGCCGATGGCTTGACACTGCAGTGTACAAAGGGTCAGGATCTGTAAGCTGCACTACGCCATCACACTTTAAATCACTATGGTAATGTTCTGAGACTGAAGCTAATGTGAAAGATGTGTAAGTCAGTTAATTTTTAATGCCAGTTTTAGCTCGATTCTGAAGTTATCATCATCATCATCATCAAGCGCTGGCACTTTGCTCCATTAGGCTCTTTGCAAGAACACTCAGGGTCATTTGAGATTTGCTGACATTAATAATGATCTTTTACAACAGGCTAGTATTCCCATTTGATAGTTTTTTAAAGTTGCCCACCTAGTATACTTAGTTTTAAATGATCTGAATGTGACATGTGAGAACACATCCTATGAATATATTTTTTATTAGATGATTAATTTAAAATATGCAGTATAAACAATCTGGGTGAGAAACTACTTTTTGTTACGTAAATGACATCACTGTCAGCGTCCTTATTAAAATAAATAGAACTCACAAGCTGCTGTCTCACATCATATAGAAAAGACAAGAATGGTAATGTAAGATGTGTTGTCGGCATGAGAGTCAGTCAACAAACTTTCCTTTCTTGAAGGGTAATATATTTAACTCAGATAAAAACATTGCCATTTAAATCCTAACATCAAATGGTACGTGTGCGCCACATGCAGTTTACATTATCTTCTTCATCAAGGTTATTTCTTCATATCGAAAAAGCTTTTATCTTTCTATCTCAGTGTTGGTCTCCTTCTAGCACTCTCTCATTTTACAGCCGTGTCTGGTCAAATCCCTGTTTTAAGACAAAAAAAAAAGAAAAAAAAGAAAAGAAAACTGGATGTTGCAAGCCTCTGCTGCTGTTGCTGTTCAAAACATTTGATATGTGTGACTGAAACCATAGCTTATCCTCGCCTACTGGAGCATTCAAAGCACAAGCATGGTCTTTGTGAGTGTGTGTTTGCATGATGAAAAGTGTGAGAGATAAGGAAGTGACTGTGCAAAGCTAATGCCACAAGGGGCGGTGATGTAGCTGTCAAAACCAATACTCACCTACACAAACATTCCAGAATTGCTTTGCAAAATTACAGTCATTTTTCATTTAATCATCTAAAGTATGCTTTCAGGAATTTGATGATGCACTTCAGTGAAACATTGCTTATTTCTCGGTTGTTGACGCCGAGTGTTAATTCAGCTTTCTCACTTTACTTGTAGACCTGTAAAGTCTGAGAGCTTTTTCAATTGGCTGCTGCAGTACCATCCATATATTGTACCCCTTTGACTTATATACCCCTCAAGCCAAGAGAACAAAGAGTTCACACCACGTGCTTGATGTATTGTTTTAAGAATGAACACAGATGGTGTTGAGATAATTGCTCGATTTTCACCAGTTCAAGTGTGGCGATTTGCACATTCGCAAATTAAACGACTTTGAAAATGAATATGCAAAGCGTTAACAAAACATTCATTTTCTATTCACTATCTGTTGTGCTATTAATTTACAGCGTAAGTGATTTGTGACGCTTAAAGAGAAAAAAAAAAAAAAAAAGAAACATTTCCAATCACCCGTAAGGTGATAACTGAGCAGTATGAGCATACTGGAGAATTAGGCAAAACTCCAAGTCAGCTCTCCAGGGCAAGACTAATCATGTTTCTTTATTACTCCCCAAAAAGCAGTGGTGTAATATAAGTTACAATACACCATGATCCCCTCTCTGCATGCCTCCACTTAACATTATGAAATAATAATAATAGAATTTATTGAATTAGCGCTGACTTATTTTATGGCTCTTAATGTTTTCCTTAATGTCAACGCCACTATATTGCGCGAGCATTTTCCTAAAATGCAAAATATACAATATATTATAACACAGAAGATGCTGTGCCATAAATGTTTAAGGAAGTATGAAGCCCATGCTGATGCTCAGTGACTTTATTCCAATTAATGAATAATTCAGCCAGATGAATTTGCAGAATGTTGCATCAGAAATATACTGTAGTAATAAAAAGGAAAATTCCTTGAAGTAGAAATAACCCAGCATAAATGTTTCAATGCATTCTGAGCGCTGGTTTTCCACATGCAGGCAGGGCCACCACTGACGTAAGGTGGTGTCTGGGTCTCACACTAATATCAAGCTCTAAAATATTTGAATAATGGAAGAAACAGAGGCTTCCTTTCAAATCGTCAAAGTGAGTTTCTGTCAAGGGGGAGACAGAGAGAGCCAGCTACTGAGAGACGGAGGGAGAACTTTGGTCAGTATCCACTCTGACAGGAATGACATTTCTATTCTTGTTTGCTTGACAGAAGCCTATTGTTACTGGCTTTTCACACTGGTTAATGCACATCATTCCTATCAAGCAACATAAGCTTGATATTTATATCAGTCACAACAGTCAGTTACTGTGAGGAAGTAAAATGCCTCGTGTTCCAAGGTCACAGACATGCCCTGTTTTCTTTCTGATCTATGACAATGTCCCTTAAAATACCAATTACATCTGTTAACAGTTGTGATATTATCCTGATTTTAGGATTAGAGTCAATAAACAGCCATTTATGGCTGAAAACTGAGTAGCGTTTCTATTCTTGTGATATTTTGACCTCATAAAGTTCCAAAGAGTCACATATACTCCCACTGATTTTTTGCATTCAGTACTTTTGGGTGCGCACAACACTTATCTGGAGTGCATGGGGCTAGAGAACAAGGTGAAATGGAAATGCAAAGGTTAGCTAATGGAAACCCTGTTCTTTAACATATTCATTTTTAAAGAGATAGACTGCCAATGCACCTGCAGTATCACAGCCAGGCTGCCTGAAAGCCATTACAATAATGCTACATTTTCACAGATTATTTATTAATCCGACAATGAAAGGTGCAAGCACCTTGGAGGAGACACCATCCCTCCATTCCGTCTTCTGGAAGAAGATAGAGTGAAAAGTATAAACCTGCAAAGACTCTTTTCACCCTGCACCCATTCTGGTCGGGTTTTCATTGTTGCCGCTGTCAAAACCTGACAGGCCTGAAACACTCTACAACAGTATCCTCCAGATATGTGCCCTTTCTGGTCTTCGGTGAGAGCTTGGAGGGACTATTAGAGATGTGAAATAAACTTGCGTGTCCTTGATGGGTGACTTTAAGGGGGATGCTTCCATCCTTCAATTACTTTGGAACACATTTTATCTCCGGGAGGCTTTGTTTTTGCTGTGAGTGAGTGAGTGAGTGAGTGAACAGGTGCATGCATTAGCATCGGGCTTGGTGAGACTAAAACGCAGCTTTTAGTCTAAAACATAATGGTTTACACCGAGAGACATCCTCATTCCCATAACTACATGCCAGCAAAAAAATTTTACCATTCTGAAAGCCATTTATTGAATCAAGGCCTAAAATACACTTGCAGTCCAGGAAATACTGTACATACAGTACATGCATCATCATGCAAAAAGTTAACCCTAATGGTCTTCAGTCATAAATTTGTAGCACACAGCATTTATTGGAAAAGGACAATATTTTTTCCATTGTTATTTCAGTCTGGTGCATATCCATTACAGAAAATGACTGTAACAACACTTGATGGATCAATACACTCAGTGAACTGCTGAAAAAAGGGTGCTGAAATAAATACCACAACAACTACACAAATTAGCAGTAGTTTTAAAATGATGAGTGATGAGTTGTATTTTTCTCAGGGCAGACAGGCTGGAGCTTTCCTAAAGGGTTCTTTTTTAATTATTTACTTAAAACCGGCAAAGTGTGGTTTTGAGATTAGCAGTTACAGTTACTGGCTATTCACTGACCAAATGCCTGACCATGTCTTATTAATTAAGGTGCCTTTGTACAGAATAATGAATTAAAAATGCCTTTCAGGGTGCAGGTTGTACTGCAATCCATTATAACAGCCCCGTGTTTCCTGCATGGTGGAAGGTTTTGAATTTAAAGGGAGACATATGCACCAAAACAAATAAATCAATTTGATACAGAACTTGTTGACATGGTTTGACATTTATTTGAGAATTGGTGCATTTGCTATGCAGAAATTGGCACATTAACATACAGTGGATAAACAAATAAGCAATAAGTCTCATAAAGGCGTGACTTCATAAAGGCAATATGAAAAACATTGTTGGTCAATGTTGAATATCTACTATTAATGTATACAAGTGGACCTTTGCAGCTGAATAAATTCCAATCATATGCTAAGCAAAGGAACACACATACAGTACAGATAAAGAGGATACCCGCCACAGGGGAAAGCATCTCTAATCGTTGATATTCTAAAACATATCTCACACAATTTACATACCCCACTCCCCCCTCCAAGCTAAGGCAAATATTACACAGGACCAACAGCCATGGTGATTGAGGAATTAATAGAGTTCGGCTGTTGTCAGTCGTGTAGCATTTTTTCTGGCCATACCGCCTCGGCTTGTGAGGAAAGCTGAGACTGATTAAATTTGATAGAGGGCGAAGAAAGGGAATATGTACACAGAGGCACACTGGGAAATTATCTGCAGGGGAGTTGTCAGCATAGAGAATCACTGTATGTTGGTCAAAGTGATTTTGTTTAAAGTAATCTGAGAAATACAGAAGGGCTTGGTTGCTGGGCTTTGACTTGTGTGGATATATTCACAAGGCGGGGGGGGGGGCAGACGTTGGGGCGATGGGGATGCTATGAATTTTTATTTCATTGTATTTTTCAATATAGGATGTGAACAGAGCCTGCCCCGTAACCTTGCTTTCACCACATTATGTGTTTTGTCTATGTACACTGAATGCTTGATCTCCTCCTGGCCCCATTCGTCAACGAATCAGGATTCACCGAGAGATCCAATAAATAACACCAGTCCATCATTGAGCAGATTAGGTGTCAGCTAACTTCCGCTCCGCCCCACGTGCCATGTAGAAGCCTCAGGGGGCCTGTGTCCCAGGAATGATGGGTAATAAAAATGAATCATAGATGAAGGCCAGAGACAGGGTGCTACAGGAGGAGTCTTGATGCATTAAACAGGAACAGTCGATATGTCCTCTTGTGATAATAGAGCATATAGGAGCCGCTGCCAAGCTATTTAACGCTTGTCAGTCTAAACCACAGAAGGTATCAGGGATACATCAGCGGCCCTGAAAATGTTTCATTTGGGAGGTTAGGATGATGAACTTTCACACAGTTTAAATCAGCATTTTTCATACCACAAATACTACAGAAGTTACTATCTTAGTATTTGTGAAGCCTGGGATCAGATTAAAAACAGTGGTGTGAAACTTGTCGCCCTCCTTTTCATTCGTAAAGTACACCAGTAGTGACAAACAAAAAGAGTATTCGATAAGAAAAATGCTGATTTTCTCACACTTGTGTGAGCTACTTAAGTAATTAACAACAACACAAACCAGAGTGCTGCGTAGCAATAAGATTTAGAGCCCTGCGACTTTCCTCTCTCAGTAGTTAATTGCTTCTGATCTCACTTCCTTCGGTCATCATTCTGAGGAATGCCTTCTGCAAGCGTAAAAGCCACTTCCTTGTTCCACCTTTCAGGAATAATTACGTCCCCTGCACACTGATGGATATATTAAGAACAGAGGCAGAGAAAAACCCACTAATCCTGTGCTTTCTCAGAACCACACTGGATTTTTTTTTTGCAGCATGTCACTCTATACATGCTCTCTCGCTGAAAAATTGGGAGTGTATCAAATTGGCCGACAGCGATGAAATCTGTTGCTGAATGTGTCACTTCCTAGGACGTAAGTACATCAGTTACATCAGTGTACCCTCTAATTGAATGGAATATGTCAGTTCTGGATAGCTTTTGCACCCGATGGTTTTGCATAATTACATTAATATGGTGCATATTTACACGACCTTATACAAAGAAAGTGAAGCTGCCATGGCAAGGAGAGAAGCCATGCTAATCACTGTCAAAAGCAGTCAGCTGACCTATAAACTAAGTGTGGATGTGTCAGATGTGAACTGTGGGTGCCCTCTGCCTTAGTTGTACATACTAACAATTATTGACACTTTCCCATTAAAAATGCATTCAAGAGACATGTCGTATGCAGTAAGAAAAGGAGAGAAGGGGGTGTGTGTGTAAAAGTGAGCGTGAGGGGATCGAGAGAGCTCGGGGCTTCATGTTCAGTCAGTGTGCAAGTGTAAATACCTATGGAGCTGGATATGTTGAGCTTTGGGGAAGACTTTTATTTAAAATTCCCCATCCAGATAGTCTTGCATGTTTCTGAAGAATAGCTGTTGTTTTCCAGTGAAATGTTGTAATTTACTACTGCCTCTCCCCCAATGTGCCTTTGTGAGTCACAATGCTTTGTGAGTGTTTTTTTTTTTTTGGGGGGGGGGTTGTTTTTTTTCACAGAAGAAAAAAAAACAGACAGATGGCAGAGAGAACAATGATGTGTTGTATCATGGCCATTAAATCCCCCAAAAAAACAGTTTAGGCTTTCTGCATAACCTTTTGCACATAACAGCGGGAAAAAGAAAACATGAGTAGTGGACAGGTGCGGAGATTAGCATCTCTGTGATGTTCCAATGCCAACTCAATACTTCCTTTAGCTCCTTCACCGTAAAAGCCTTCCAGCAAAGTGACTCTATGTGAAGCAGATGCAGACCTTGTTAAATTATGCTTAATTATCTTTGCTAATGTCTGTTAATGTCTGTTAGGTTCTTAGTAGTGGAAGAATTGGGTCCAAAGCTTCACTTGAATATTTTCTTTTCTCTTCCTGGCTCAGTCCCATGTTTAGACAGGGAAAACCTTGATTCTACTTAAAACAGATTCCCAGTCACACAGCCGGTCACTGCAATGCATTCTAGTACATGAAGGTATTATGTCTTCCTGTGCACGTTTTTTTCTGCTGCCGAACATTGTATTTACAAGACAAGAGGTCATAATAGACCCTCTAAACACAGCAATGTCTTCTGGGCAGATTGGAGGCTACAGTGAATTGCCATTGGAAAGTGACAGGCTGGGGCTAGCTGGTTAGCATGCTAACTTCAGAAGAAGAAAAGATGCGATAGAGACAAGAATTCACATTGGCGTTGGTTTCCACCGCTGAAGACAGCTCTTCGCAAATAAGCTAAAGGAATAAAGTTTGTTGCTGAACTTCCTCTAGACTGGTATAAACAGCTGTTAATGCTATCGCTGGCTACATAGGAAATAGCAAAACTTACCTCCTTGAAACAGTTTCTGTGTTAGGGAAAAGTGCGGTGACGTAGTATAAAGAGTGACAGAGTCCATGGCACGGGGAGGTTGGGGGGATGGATATACGAAATATATGGAATATGACACAGGAGACCGACATTTGATTCCCATGTGAAACCTGCAGTTTAGGCTGTTTCTATTATTGTTGTAACCATGACAGCAAATTTCGTTTAATGTACTGTAACCCAAATCACAATCTTTTCCTAAATCTAACCAAGTAGTATTTGTGCCTAAACCTAACCAAGCCATGACTGTTATTATATTAACTGTGGCAACGAAGGCATGTATGCAGTTCTCAGTACAGTCCACGTGTTTATTATTGTAACCATGACAACTGAGGTCCGGTACACGTGCTGCCACAGGGGCACTATTTTAGGACATACTTCCATGGGTTGTATCAGTCGGTTGAACAAAATGACCCATATGGTTGTTCAGGTCGCAGGACTTGCTGGAATGTCTCTACAAGATGGCTACTCTAGAAAACTGAGCCTGTGAATCATAGCAAGCTGACATCAAACCTAATCTTTGAATCAGATTTTTTCCATCACAAATTTTCTGAACTGACATCAAACTCTATTGTAAGTGGTCTGAAAATATGTTAACATGATACAGTTTGATTTATATTTAATCAGAAATGCAAATTAAATCACCTGAAAGCATCTTGTTTTGTTTTGTTTTTGTTTTTTTTTACAGTACTGGAGTATTTTAAAGCAGATTTTTATTTTAAGCTGCAGTTCAGCTGCAATCATGTTCTCAGCAGCAAAAAAAAAAAAAAGTTTTGTTCAAAATGTTAAGTATTTTCTGTCAGAGTAAAGGAATTGATTTAATAACCATTTCATACTGTTCTAATGTTGTAAACTTGGAGAGTTCCAATTTTTAAAAGGGTGACATGTACCACCCTGAGAGCACTGTGTATGACCAGATGAGAGGTTCAAATGTTGGAGTAAGTACTTTATGAACTGCTGCTGTTCATATTCACTCCTGTTGATATATTTTTGAAGCTTTCACACTGTTGTCAGTGAAGAGAAAAATCAATTTCTAAAGAAAAATCAATGCCAATTCGCTTCCCTCTGGGCTTGTCTCTGGCTTACAGTATGTGGTAACAAGTGCAATGGAAATAATGATCTTGTTCTTCTGGCTACACTAGCACAGTTTTTTGACCGTCTAAAAGTGTTCTTGAGGTCTCCTGTGGAATAGGCTCTGAGATTTGAGTTCGCTCAAATTAGTGTAAATTACCCCAACTCTTCCCTCTCTTGCTGGAGTCAAAAAGTCCCTCTCCTGTCTGCAACTGGTGCAAAGTGCTGCAGTGAGGCAGAACCAAGATCACACAGCTAATCAATTTAAACATTTCAGCTCCTCACGCTGATTACTTTCTTTATTTGACTTTACTCATATTTTTATGGCATGGATGGTCCCAGCTTTGTTTTCAACTTCTTATGATGCAGTACACATCATTAAATGCCTTTCTATGTAAATTAAAGGGAAAAGGAGATACAAGGCAAGGCTTACAATAACAACAGCTGAAATAAATATAAAGAAAATAAGATTTGTTGTGGTTGTATTACTAGAGTTAGTGGATAGAGGATGCCTCTAGTATGACAATGACATTCTGTATGTGGCTCGAGCCCCGATTTAAGCAACATTGTGCTGATATCAACATATTTTGTGTTTCTTTGTTTTGTTTTTGTTTTGGTTTTTTTGGGGGGGTTTTTCTGGAAACGGCAACAAATTAATATAGAATGTGCGTATGTTTGTAACATGGACTCCTGGCTGTGTCAAGCAGTGTTGATAAAACACAATCTTTCTGCAGAGGGCAGCTGTGAAAGCCACGGGGAGCAAATAAACAGATTCATGAATACAATGCATACTCAAACAAATAGCACCATCTTCTGAATACCAAAAACAGTAGCAACTACCTCCTGCTTTGATTTAGTGCCACTACATTTATTCTCATCTATTTAAATTCCACTCTTTCTTTGTAATCACCGTGGAGATGCTTTCTCCTGTTCGCTTGTTAAATGTGAGAGAAATATTATGAATTTATGCAGCCAAACACAGTCTTGTTTACAGAAAGAGGTTTTTTTTTTTTCTTCCTTCATACACTTTGTAATATTATTTTGCCATCAAGCTTGCAGCAAGTTTCAATCTTTTGATATGCTGACAGTTTACCGAGGGGAGAAAGATAAGAAATAATTTTGGTTTAATTGAGTTGAAGACCTAATGAATGTTAGGCCACACTTATCTGTCCTCTTTTGATGCAACAGTTGATAGTATCTTTATTTTTCCCACTTCCTACCTCTCTCTCTCTCTCTCTCTGTCTCTCCCATTCTTCTTCTCCCTCTATCCCTCTTTCTGCCTCTCTCTGCTTTAATCACAAGGGGGCCACAGGCAACTTCTGACGGGCCGTGGCTGTATTGCTGTCATAGTGTCCCTCCCCCTCTCAGCTCATGTGGCGCCTCAGCCAGAGCTGGAGCAAGGACACAACCCCTTCAGGCAACCACCTCCCAAATCTGAAGGGATGAAGCACATGTTGCCACAGATAAACCACTGTGATCAATCTCATGGATGCACAGTGAATCATTGGGGCGAAAGGCTTTGAAAATCAAGCCCTGTCCCTGATGTGCCCAGCAATGATTATGTGGTCAGTGGTGCCAAAGGCAACCAGCAAACATCAAGGAACTTGGAGCAGTGGGCCTGTCAGTTCTCAACACTAATTAAACATACACAAGTATCCCAGTGATACGATGCCAACAGGGCAAAGGCTGACATCCTTTGGTGCCTAATAAGTTGAAAATCCTGATGGCCAGAAAAACTATTTTATTATTAAGTGGTTGAAAATTTATCTCAGACTTCACGATAAGGTGGTGGGGATGGAGGTTGGGAGAAGTGTTTATTGCTGATTTCTCACTGCACCATGTTTCAGGCACTTTTTTGGTAGTTGTTAGCCAAAATGCTAATTAACTAGCCATCGATTTAATTAGAACACACTGGCTTTCATAGCTCTCTTTGACTCAAATTTCATTAGAACTCCCAATTGGAGGCTGGAAGGGAGAACGTGAAATGGTCCATCCAGTTGTACTGGCCAGTCATGGGTCAGCTGTGACCACAGTATACCAAAAAGAAAATAAAAAGTCAGACAATGTACTCTATGCCTACACAATCTATGTTTTGACAATATAAATGCCTTTTAAGCTACGCCAGTTAGTCTTTACCAGGACTGGTTTACTCTCCATATGAATACATGTAGCTGCTGCCTTACTTATGGGCTATAACAAATTAACTTACTAAGATTTTGCAACACCAACAGAGATTTTTATAATTACAGGAAACAGGTTGGAAAAATTAACTGTTTTGTAATTGATGCAATTTTCTCTTTCCAACAACTTAAAATTCCTCATGAAACCATTAAAAACCTAATCTAATAACCTGCATTTCACATTACAGTATAATTTTTACAGGCCCTTGCGCTCTACACACAGATGACCCCTTGCAGAGATGAGAGGTAATTGAAATGAGATTTGAAGAAAACTTGAACAGTTGTTGTGGAAGGCTGCGTTGAAGCCTGTCTGTTATCTGAATCAATCAGCCATTTCAAAATGTGAAAGACATGACAGTAACTGTTGTTGTGTGACACTACTGGGCGCGTGCTGACGATTTTGATGTGTGACAATACAAAAAGAGTGTGAAACTCATCACTGCCAGTGAGCTGGCTCTGGCTCAGGACAGACTTTATTGGCATTGTCAAGGCAGGACAGGTGCAACTCGACAAGGTGATAAACCACCACCACTCTCCAACAATTGTAAACGAGACACGTTGTTGTATTTCAAATTATGACATGACCCAATATGGTAACGACATATTGATCATAAAATATTTACGGACACCGGCTTTGAAGTCCCATGAAGTTGAACCACACTGGCAGGTAATTAAAAAAAAAAGGTTGTTTAATTTGCTGACATGTAACTACACGACAAACTCAGGAAGTGTTGATTTTCAGCATTGCTAAGTAAGTTCATTAGCATTAAGCAGACTTCCTGATTCTCACCAATTCATTTGACACAAACAGGGATTAATCAAAGCTCTGACGAGGTATTTATCACCACTAGGTTTACCAAGACTTCAATAATTCTGGCACAACAGGTGATTACACAATAAATTACTTCTTACATTATTTTAAACTACTGTCTCTGTTCCCCATCCTCTCTGACTAACAGGAATCACTTTCTACCTTACAGTTAATGCTCTTATGAACCCAAGAATATTCGTCTCCAAAAACATGAGTTTTACTCAGATTTTCTTTGAAGAGAGAAGTGAAAGACAGTTGTTGTGTCTATATGCTACATGTTGCTCTGAATGTCAAAATTTAAACTATGAAATGATTCCCAGTCAGCGTCAGTTACCATATAACATATTCTAGGGAGTGTGCAAGGCCCTGAAAGTACTTCAAATGATCCTCGACATAATCTTGGAACTGCAACAGAATCTGAAAATGATGTCTGCCAGACTCTTAAGACTTTGCTAAAGAATACCCATGGGCTCCCTGAGCTCTTGACATTTTGTATATATTTTACTTAATATCAAATGGCAGTTTTAATATTGCAGTTCAATCAAAGTTGACCTCCAGATAAGCATTTGCACTGCCTGACTCTTAGTCTTTATAGTGAGTCCAGTTCCTTTGATTTCACATGAAAAAGGTTGTCTCCAGTACAGCTCATGTGCACTTGGGCACCATTGGTATCAGGCGTGAAAACTACTGTGTCAAAACATGCAAGTGGACTGCTATTTAAAATGTGCACACAAGTGTACTTTTCTGTCATGGTTTGCCATGGCAGACATTTTGTATTTTGGTCATTTCCTGTTTTATTTTGTAGTTTCCTTGTGTCTCTTGATGTTTGTACTTCCTGTCTTGGTCCTGTTTGCCTGCTTGTTGATTGTCTGCCCCGCCCTAATGTGTTTCACCTGTGTTCAATCATCTTTGCCTCCCTTGTGTCTATTTAGTGTCTGAGCTCCCCTTTGTCTTTGTTGGTTCATCTGTTGATGTCTCTGGTTGTTGTTCCTTGTGTGCCCTCGTACTTTGGTTTCCTGTTCTGTTGGTTCGCCAGTTTTTTTGCAGTTTTTCCCTGTTTGGATTTTGAGTTTTGAGGTTGTTATTAAAACATTTTGTATGTACTCCCTTGTGTTGGTTGCATTTGGGTCCAGCCTTACCACAAACCTTGACACTTCTCTTCTTCTTTGTCTTTATTAGTGGATCACAAACCAATTAGGTGCATACTACCACCTACTGTTGGAGTGTGTAGATATGCAAGCTTAATGGGGCAGCGGACAACATAACTAATTTTGTGATGGTACTCAGTCAGGGTACGAAGAAACCATACTTAATATGAAAACACCCTTAGAAACCATTCCCCTCCTCAGGGGCCTCCCAGATCAATGGGTCTTATTAGTGCAACATTTGAATTGTATATTGCAAAATATAGATATAAAAAATAATTACGGCAAAAGCAACACGAATGTAAAAGTCACAACATGAATGCAAAAGCCACAACATGAATGCAAATTAAGCCACAACGGAAGCCACAACAGAAGTAAGCAGTGAATCAAGTCTATACTATTTCTATAACAATAGATATGAAAATGAAAAAAGCATGAGAAAAGTATATAAATATGAAAATATGAATACATTGATAAACATTGGTTATTTGTGACACTCACATAGCAACATAAATCAGGAATCTAGCACCTACATTTCACTTATTTGTGAAACTGCTTCAGAAACTTTCCCAGTCAAAATAATGTAAGCAGTTGAGAGTCCCAATAGCCAAGTGGTTAGGGTGTATACCGAGTCTCCAGTTATTTTTTAAATTTATTATTTTTTAAATTTATTTATATTTTTCATATTTATGTACTTTTGTCGTTTGCATTCATGTTGTGGTTTCTGTATTGCGTTTACCCGTCTAGGCAACTGTACAGAAGCTGTGATGTGGTGAAGTTTTGTGTTTCTATTGTTACTTTACCTTTAGTCTCTGCCCTTGAAGCATATAAATTTGTATTTGATCCTATGTCATGATAACATCAAGTAAATTACAGATGGAAAAAATATGTCCAGTATATATAATGATAAACCACCACATACAGCAGGTGATAAATATTCTACTTTTTTCAAGTGCGTTTTATCACTACGTATCATTATGCTTCTGTAGTTTAAATGTTTGTTTAACAGGTAATGAATGCAAGGTAGCAACAGCATCATCAGTTCACTGGCATCTATGTCTTGTGGCTCATGATCATTTACAGCATGTGGGTGAGCTGAGGACCTGTAGCTTCAAGACAGAGCAAACTGCAGGAAGAAGCCAAGTGCTGCAATATCATCTATCATCCTCATTCACACTTTGTCAGATGCCCACCTGCACTGTGAACACACTGTTGTTCTGTGATGATGCTGACCCTGTGGTTAAGTAAGGCTAACACTGTCTGATGTGTTTTGGGATTTTTTTTTTTCCTTGATCTGGTGATGCTGCCTGCATAAATTAGAGCTGTGTTCCATGGCTCCTCAAAAGAAGCTCATGCTGGCAGCCCTCCAGCTCAATCACATTGATTTTCCATAACAATATGAAGAACACTGTTCACTGCCGAGGATTAATGAATTGCATCTTCAGAGTCACTTTGGCATTCCTAATGAAGGTAGATGAATTTCCCTGAGCAGGCCAGCTGTGTTTGAATTGATGCTGACTGTGCCAGGGCACATCCATGGTGAAGCCAAAGAAAAAATACAAATATTCCACAGACTCATAAATCTTCCTTTGGTCTGTCAGATAATTTTAGTAAAAACATATGATTCAAAGTGTGACATTTATCATCATCAAGCCGAGGGCCCTTCATCCTGTTTCTTCCCCCTCCTCTTTTCTTCACCTGAAATGAACATGTTTGCTGTTGGTGGAATCAATTCAGAAAACATATCTGACATTCGACTGTAGCTGCACTGTCAGTTACACTCTAGAATCTGGCAATGAGATATTGTGTTGTATGATTGTCTTATGAAATCTCAATAATCTCATCTCATTATGTGCTGTTTAATTTGTTGTTTGTTGTATTGGAAGGCATGTAAATTGAAAAGTCACTCTGGTAGAAAAAAAATGTGCTATTGCTTTATGACAGTTACAAGTGCAGCTTAAGAGTAAGAGACAATTATCACATATAACTGAAAATGACGCCGTACTTTGTGGTACTGTGGTGGTTTGCGCTCACATCAGCATGCTAACATGTCAGTTCAATTTTTATTTAGTCAGTGCCAAAGCACAAAAGAAATGATCTCAAGACACTTTTCATGCAGAGCAGGTCTAGACTGTACTTTTTATAATATTGATTACAGAGGCAGAGGCCCAACAATTCCCACCATGAGCAAACACTTGGCAACACTGGAAAGGAAAAACCTTTTTTTGAGAGGCAGACACCTCAATCAGAACCAGACTCAGAATCGGTGGCCAGCTGCCTCGACCAGGTGGGTTAAGAGAGAGTGAGAGAGAGCAGGGCGAACGACCACCATGCAATGATAATAATGATGATAATAATAATAATAATAATAATAAATGTAAATGTAATGTAAATGTAAATGTAAATGTACTTTATTTATAAAGCCCTTTACAACAATCCTTTCGGTGTACCAAAGTGCTTTACAACAGATAATAAGTGCAGAGATAAATAAATGGAAAACAATTTTAAAAAAAAAATAATAATAAAAGAACAATAAGAGCAATAAAATACAACAAAATTGATTAAGAAAAGATTGTAAAAAGTGTCGTCATACTACTAGGTATTGAAGGCCATCCTAAATAGGTGGGTTTTTAAGCTAGCTTTGAAGCGGCCCAGGTCAGGAATAAGACGGAGCTCGGTGGGGAGCTTATTCCAGAGCCTAGGGGCAGCAACAGAAAAGGCTCGGTCACCCCAGTGTTTGTATTTGGATCTGGGCACTTCCAGCAAAAGTTGAATTGTTGACCTCAGAGGTCTACCAGGATTTCGGACAGTTAAAAGATCAGATATATACGATGGGGCAAGGCCGTTGAGAACTTTAAAAACAAACAATAAAAGTTTAAAATCGATTCTATAACAGACAGGCAGCCAGTGAAGAGAGTTAAGAACAGGAGTGATGTGCACCCGTCTGTTAGTGTTGGTTAAAAGACGGGCGGCAGCGTTTTGCACAAGTTGAAGGCGACCGAGAGAAGACTGGGAGACACCGACATAAAGCGCATTGCAGTAGTCTAACCTTGAGCTTATTAGTGCATGGATGGCTTTCTCAAGGTCGTGACGGCTTAAAAACATTTTAACTTTGGCCAGGAGACGCAACTGGAAAAAGCTAGTCCTGACAACATTGTTAATTTGTTTGTCAAACCTCAGATGACTGTCAAAGGTCACTCCCAGATTTCTGACCGTTGGACTGAGCTTTGAAGACAGGGTGCCAAAGCCAGCCGTCACAGTATCCCCAAACACAATACATTCAGTTTTATCATCATTTAGATGAAGAAAATTTTGTGCCAACCACTGCTTAATGTCAGCAATACAATCAAACAGAGAACATTGAGCACTGTTACTATTAGGCTTCACTGGCAGGTAGATTTGTATATCGTCTGCATAAAAGTGAAACGAAAGGTTGTGCCTGGCTATAATTGACCCAAGTGGTAGCATGTACAATGAGAAGAGTAAAGGGCCAATAATAGATCCTTGTGGGACTCCAGAACAGAGGGGAGTGCTGGAAGAGGAAAGGTCACCAACCATAACAGAGAAGGTTCTACTGGACAAGTAAGACGAAAACCACTTCAATGCAGTGCCGTGGATGCCAACATAGTTACTAAGACGTGACAGGAGGACTGCATGGTCCACCGTGTCAAATGCTGCTGTGAGATCAAGCAGCACCAAGACAGCAGGGCACTTGGCATCCACAGACAGAGCAATGTCGTTGTGCACCTTTAACAGTGCAGACTCGGTGCTGTGCCGAGCCCTAAACCCAGATTGAAACTTCTCGAGAACAGAATTATCCTCAAGAAAGGACTTTAATTGTATAAAAACAACTTTTTCTAAAACCTTAGAAAGAAAGGGCAGATTGGAAACAGGTCTAAAGTTTGATAAAACTGAGGGGTCAAGATTAGGCTTTTTAAGAAGGGGCCTGACCACAGCATGTTTAAAGGCAGCTGGGACAGTTCCTAAACCAAGGCAGGAATTAATTAAAACCATGAGACTGGGCCCCACAGTATTAAAAACCATTTTCAACAATTTGGCCGGGACAATATCCACTGGGCAATTTGTAGGTTTCAGAGATTTCACAACGTCACAGAGAGAAGAAAAGGAAACCAGCTCAAACTGATCAAACACGGCAGAATGAGCTGGGGCAACAGGTAGATCCTTATTTGTACTCATAGTAACACTCTCATTAGTGACTTTTCTGACAGACTCCACTTTGTCAACAAAATAATGAAGAAAATTCTCACAAGTGGCTATTGATACATCAGTCACAGCAGAAGTGCATGGGTTGACAACAGCATTAATTGTATCAAATAACACCTTAGGACGATGACTGCTGCTAGAAATAATATTAGAGAGGTACTGAGATTTTGCTTCACGCACAGCTTTCTGATAATCAGTGAGACAGTCCCTTAACATTTCCAGAGACACATGCAGTCTGTCCTTCTTAAATCTCCGTTCTGCCTGCCTGCAGCGTTGCCTGATGGTGCGGGTGGTGGCGTTCAGCCAGGGGTCAGTTCTTGGCTTGGCAGATTTCTGCCTAAAAGGAGCAATAGCATCCAGAATCCCGGCACAGGTGGAATGGAAGGAGGAGAGAAAATGATCGGGACAAAGAGGGGGAGCCAGGCTGATCAAGGGAAAGAACTGTGAGTCATTGAAGGCAGCAGTAAATTCAGCAGGCGTAGAGGGAGTGAAGATACGCCGTTGACAAGATGAAGCCAGAGGTTTGCTGGCTGGTTGGGGGGCCAACACTTCAAAAATGATAGGGAGATGATCAGAGATTGCAGTCTCAGAAATCTCTTTAAGGGAAACTGAGAGCCCGATAGATATAACAAGGTCCAATGTGTGTCCAAGATGGTGGGTTGGTTTATCCACGGATTGAATCAAGTTAAAAGTTGCCAACAGGCTTTTGAAGTCAGTGGCGAGCTGGTCAGATGGGCAACAAACATGAACATTAAAATCCCCACAGATCAGGAGCTTGTCATATTTTGAGAGCATGTCAGCCAAAAACTCGGAAAACTCATGAATAAAACCCTTATTATATTTCGGAGGGCGATAGACAATTGCGCACAGCACAGGACTTGCAAACTCCACCGCAAACAATTGCAGTTCAAACGAGGAGTATGTACCTGTGGGAAGAAGCCGACATTTAAATTTGTCATTAAACACAGCAGCAAGTCCGCCCCCTCGCCCCGACAGCCGCGGGGAGCTGAAAAAAGAACAGCTGGGTGGGAGGAGCTCAGAGAAGGCGCTGTTCTCACCTGGTTTCAGCCAGGTTTCAGTCAGTAGGAGGAAATCTAAGGAATGCGAAGTAAAAAAGTCATTTAGGATAAAAGTCTTATTTGCAACAGATCTGGTGTTGATAAGAGCCATGCGAACCAGATGCTGATCCGTCTGTTGGGAGGCCCGGTTGACCGGACGGAGATTCTCCGGCGCGCGGCCCCCTCTACGGATCCTCACGGGTCGGCGGCAGGGAGGTGGGTACACGGCCTCCGGTACGACCGGCAGCAGCCATCGGTAGGAGTAAGCCACGGAGCCTTGGATGTTGTAACTGGCAGAGTCACTAGAGGAACCGAACAGCGGATGGCGAGCATTGTACGTGGAGGATGAAGCCAGGCGATCTTTCAGCCGGCATATTACTCCACCTCTCTTTCCTCGTCTTCTGCGACGGCTGTTGCATGGTAACCGACCAGGAAGACGCCATAGATAAGAGGGTACAGACGCCAGAACAGGTGGCGGTGGCTTTGTCTGATCGTTAAAGTCCTGGATCAGTAGTTTATCCACAGAAACGCGGATTTTTAAGAGACTCAGGCGATCATACACCAGTAGTGATGACACTTTTTGCGATAAAAGTGATAAACACAGCACAATACACAAAAAAGGTAGCAGAGGTAGACGGCCAGCCACACACAACGGCGCCATCTTGAATTTAAAAATCACACACCACATATAATAATAATAATAATAGCGAAAGTAACAGCAATAATAATAATAATAATGACTATTATAATAATACTACTACTAATAATAATAATAATTCTAGCTGCAGGAGTTGAGCAGGATCATGGGGGTGGTAGATGGTTTGCTGTAGCAAATCCGGACTCCAGTTCCGGAGGCAGAAAGACCTGCAGAGAGCAACTGGAGGAGAGAGGGGAGAAAGGATAATACTACGAGAGAGAGAGAGAGAGAGAGAGAGAGACAGAGAAAGAGAGAGAGGGAGAGGGAGGGGACAGGAATGAGAAGGAGAGAAGAGAGAAGAAAGAAAGAAAGGTACACAGCCTGGGTGCTCATGTGCTTGAGGGAATAAACAAAAAGAATGATGCAGTGGTTTTCAGAAAGTTTACAGAAATCTCATCGGCAAGACAACATGGACTATACTGTATTTATTTGTGTTTAACTGACTTATTGAGATTGAGAGCAACCCGCTAGTGGTAGAATGGTAGGAGGTACAACACCTGAAGTTGTAAAAGAATAAGGAGTTAACTGAGAGTGAAGGCATAAAGATGAGTTTTACGTTTGGATTTGAAGGCTTCAACGGAGTCAGACTGATGTCAGCAGGGAGGTTGTTCCAGAGGAAAGGGACCCGGTAGGAAAAGGCTCTGCAGCCAGCAGATACCTTTTAACTAGGGGTAGAAAGGAGGCCCAAATTCTGGGAACAGAGAGCACAAGATGGAATATAAAGTTTAAGGAGATTAGACAGGTATGAAGGAACAAGTCCATTTAGTACTAGTACAAACAAAATGTTACATAATAATCGTTAGCCCTTATAGGCATATACAGTGGAGTATCATCAGCATAACAGTGGAAGTGAATTCTATGATTGCAAATAGTTTAGCCAAGAGGTGAAATATTAAGACAGAAAATCAGAGGGCCAAGAAAAGAGCCCTGGGGTACTCCATATTTCACATTAGAACACATTTGAACTAATGGTATGAGGACAGGTAAATGTCACTTTAAATTTGTTATCAGTTATCAGAGATTACAGTCAGACTAGATACTTTTATCCCACAGGATAGAATCAAATCAATCAAGAGTGGTGATTCCTAAAGTTAAAGAAAATTTCTTCCCTGTGGGGACATGAATGTCTGAACCAAATGTCACAGGAATCCATCCATTAGTAGTTGGGATCTTCTTGCAATTCATTGAATAGGTGTTGAGACATTTCAGTCTGGACCAGAGGTGTATAGCGCTATTTTATAAGTACTGGAGTACCTTGGAGGCACACGCTTGCATGTGGAGGGTTAAGTTTCGTCTCATCTCGAAAGTTACGTAACCACTGTGCCTACATTGGCAAGATTATACACGGCAGCCAACAATCTTGCTAATTAGTACCATACTGTATGTAGGAGGTTGTAATAAGCATGGCATTAAGCAATAAAGTGAAATGAACACAAGCAATTTGTGTTTTGAATTATTTAATTATTAATATTTACTTTTGTCGAGCAAATGAAGTTGCATTCAAAACCTCCATGCCGAGGAAAAGTTGCAGGGCGAAGGCTCAGATCATATAATAGGCTAGGCTATGAAACTGCACCGGAGCAGGCTTTCATTTCAAGTTTAACAGGCTGGCTTTGTAATATTTCTTAGCAAATGCATCACAAATAAAGAAACTGCCAGAAGAGTGAATGATGAATGAAAGAATGTTTTGCTGCCTTTTCATCTTTACTAGTTAACGATGGCATGGGTAGAAGAATAATTTAATTCACTGTGCCACTCAAAGGCTACGAGCAGCTATGGGCAAGTTTTAAGGTGGTATGTTTTCCTGTTTGTTGTGATGTTGTGAATCAATCAATACACCTTAAATGTCAATATGACAACTTTGACCATTCCATTTGTTTTTATTGGCACTCATGCAAGACATACACTTCAGTGATGATTGGATTTTCAGGTGCTTAAAAAAGTGTATATGAATTTTAACCAGATTACTGTGAATACTTGGAGAAAAAAGTAGCAGAGCGTTGTTCCGGTGCACTTCAGCAAAACAACAACTATTGTTTAGACCAAAGTGGTGGACAGATCAAGTGATAGCTACTGCTATTATAGTTAAAAAGGGGAACTAACCTGATCCAAAACACTGCATAATGTTTAAAATCTCAGTGTGACATTGGTTTTTGCAGATTATGTCTCAGCAGCAGTTTCAAGACATTTAGCAGAACAACTTATTACCAAGGGGTTCATGCATTTTTCTTTGTGATGAATAGATTAATGAAATGGAAATGAGAAAAACTTGCTATGACACAGCTCCCTAATAGACTGGGCAAGTGCTGAAAAGGAACTATCTTCTGTCTTGATATAAAAGTACACACTCACCCAACATGTCAGATTGAGCTGCCTCTGTGGAATATGGAAAGATGCAACAATGGACCTTTTTTCCATTTTCCCTCCCAATGAAAGTGTTTAGTTCAACACTTTTTTCTTTTTTTCTTTTTTTATGACAATGTGTATGAAGTGATACAGTTTGCTCTGATGTGGGAAACGAAGGAGGGAATAGTTTTCACCAATCATTCCCACCACAGACCGATTCTGTTTGTGTTGTCACATATGATGGTCCTGTGGGGCAGTCACTGCAGCACCAGTAGCCTCCAACTCCCATCCTCCCCAGCTGATCCTGATAACAATTAATTCACTGAATCAGAATCTCTGCCTGACATCCATTCCCATTTCAGACCACCAGTTATGTGAACATTGACTCAGGAATAATCATTTGTTGAACTTTCACACCAGCTTTCTTGATAAGCAAACCTTTGAATTATTTTTCTGCTTGGCTGTCCCTGTGAAATAGCTCTTGGCTAATGTAAGCCTGTTTTCAGATACAGAGAGCTGGATCTGTGGCTACAGAAGCAGGACTGCTCTGCCCATAAACACTGATCTGGTGGGCTGAAAAAGTGCTGTACAAGTAGCATTTTAATCGACATGCACTAAGGTAAAATTCTGCCTTTCATAGTGGAATTTTTAAATTGCAGTGTGAACAGCGAGCATGATCTACAAATAGAGAAGCTCTTTCTTGCGTTTGATTTATGTTCTGTGATGTTTTCTCTGTGGTATGATGGCTCTCAACCTCTCACAAACTATTTCTCTGTGGAGAGAGTGTGCTTCAGTCGAGAGACATGGAAAAGGAAAACAACGACATGAAGTGCGACGACGACGTTTGCCTGAATGGAGCTTGACCATGTCAGCTTCTCTGTGGGTTAAGGATATGCACAGGACACTAATCCAAGTGTTCAAGTAATGCACATAACAGGCACAGATAAAACTCCTCTCTCACAATATCCCTCCTAATCTCTGTGTACCCCTGTCCCATAAGGAATCAGATGATACAAGCAAGGGGCAGGTTGTATTTCACACAGTGACAAGTTGCATGAATGCATCTTTTTCTGTACACAAGTCTCTGTCTGCAGCTCTCTTTCTCCCTCCCTCTCTCTCTCTCTCTCTCTCTCTCTCACACACACCCTTCCCTAACGCTCAGATTTTTTCCAATATTTTCAGCAGACATGGTAAAAGCATTTGGGGGAAAAATACAGCTCTAAATCCAATTTTAACCTGAAAATTTAAAAACAGTTTTTAAACAGAAAGCAAGCACGATGGACTGGGTGGCCTGTTTGACTATGTATGTAATTTGATTCCTAACAAGCATGGCATCACTTGCAAGCAGCTAAAATAAAAGGGAGAAAACATGGAGGAGATCTGCATGGAGGCTTCATCCCTAGTCACCCACAACTGGCTGGAACCAGTGCGAAACATTGCTCACAGGCAAACGAGATGAAGCACGGTTGGAACTGAAGGCAAACAAATCGACTCTCCACACTTGCATATGCTGTGTTTCTTTGCCACAGACGTGGACCCACCCGTGTGCACACAGATAGAAACAAGGGGGACAGCTTTGCCTGAGGCCACCTACATGATACCCTGAACCATGTGAGGCTCTTTGTGCCAGCTTTGAAATGTCTAACATTCAGGTCAGAACAGGGAAGTACATCTATCTTCTCTGTGTCAGGGCCCAGCATTGATGGATGACCTGGCCTGTTGAGTTGTGGTGGCCAGGTGACAGAGCTCCATTAATAAACAGATTGCAGGGCTTCACTCCTTTGTGTGTCATCAACAAGAGGTGCGCTTCTATATTATTTCCGTGCCACAGATAATAAATACTCATAAACCTAATGACGCCTGATTACTGCTGCAATCTTTGGCTCATTAGGCTGATTAGCTGCAATTGTGCAACTCTGTGGATGCCGGATGTTTAAAAATACACTCCTGGTGCTTTGTGTGTGTGTATGTTTTGGGTTAAATGAGAGATATACTCTATAGCCCCTCTGACTGAACACTTAACACATCTGCTTGCAATGACACTATCGTCTTACATCTTTTTAGTAACACTACACTTTTAACCTCAAACCCTCACTGGGTTGTGTTTGTGTGTTTTGCATCAACAAGGGTTTTCTATAGTTCAACACCTCAATCACGTTGCCTCACATAAGCTGCTCTAGTGCAGGCATGTCTCTTAATTTACAGTCCTTGGCGGAGGAAAAATGTCCTTCAATGTCAGTGTGAGCCTTCTGTGTCCACAGACAAATCAACAGAGCGGGTGGAGTCACTGACCCCAATAATTTAGTGCATTACTCTAGACGGTTTCAGATGCTGCGGAAAGTGCCCATTTTTCCCAAATCGAGCCGAGGCCCCTCCTGTTTATTACAGGTTTGTGACCCACGCTGGGCCCCGCTGAGCAGGGGCGGAGGAGGAGGGTGGTGTTACAGCAAGCAGGGGTCGTAGCAATGACACCATGCATCTCCACATCAAACAAAACAGCCTGAAAGCAGTTAAAGGAAGTAAAACTTCCTGAAGTCCCTGAAGCCATAGCTCTGGAGTCAGCAAGTTGGTTTTTGAATATCCGGATGTTATGAATTAAAATACACTACAATATTTTACAATGACTCTTGCAAAGTAATGTATAATCTATTCTTTTTTTTCTCTGTGTGCATTGGCTTCCAACTGAATTTACTGAGGGGGAAACACAATGAGGCATGTTTCAATTAATAAACTATAAATAAAAGGTGAAGTTTAATACATTTTCAATATACAACAAACTTGGTAACCATCACTTGTTAAGAGTAATTTTAGCCATTTTCTCTCCAGAGTGATCACAATAAATCAAACACTCTGTACTTCCTGAGTCGACATAATTTAAGGAGCAGGAAATGAGAGTTTAACAGTTAGACACTCAGCCTTTCAGCATGTCATGCATGTGCCAAAAATGTGTTGTTGTGGATGAGAGTGTGACAGTGCATCTAATGTAATTGCTGTATTTACGCACCTAAGTATTGAAGGTATGGAGTATGTCATAGCAGCTTAGACGGAAGCATTCAGGCCGATCATGTGTTACACCTTAATTATAGAAACTGTAAATGTATTCATCTCTCACCCACTTTGCTTGGATTCTAATTTGTATGTAGGTGTAGTATGCAGATAATTACTTTTTATCTGTGAGGTTAGACTTCACTTCAACTTTTTTTTATCAACACTGGACACTGCAGTCTCTTGGTACACTTAAGAGCAAAATCAAATTGCTGCCTGAAAAGGGTGCATCGTTTTCAAGTTGCTCTGTTGTATATTACCCAGAGCACACTGTTAAATCCTTGGCTTTATTACTCTCTTCTCCAATACATAAGACGCTAAGAACAAATTAGTCAAATAAGTGTCAAACCAGGATTGCCAGTGCTGGCAGCAAAACCCAATTCCCCATCACTGCCTACTCAACATCACTGAAAAAAATATAGAAACATTAAACTGCTTCAGCCGGATCTGTGCGTATGTGTGTGTGTGTTCGTGTGTGTGTGTGTGCGTGTGTGTGTTTGGTGTTGGTGTTGTTGGTGTGGTAAACAAATCATTAGCTGGAAAACCTGATAAAGAAGTAATCCAGTCCAATCAATTTAAAATCACATCTGTAGCAAGGCAGAAAATTGACATGAGTGCGCCATTGAGGGGAGACGCAAGTGTCTAATTTTGCCACATATCTAAACATCTCTTTGCACTAACGAAGAAACAACACGATGACAGTTCCTCACTGAGGGTAATAAAACCATTTCAGTGACAACAATGGCTTTTTATTATATCTTTCAGTGAGAGGGCTCTGAGCGTTTTTGTTTATGCATGGCGGAGGAGGAGAGTGAATAAGGGACGGCAACATTGATCTAAGACCCCAAGGCTTCATTTTTCCATGGAGACAGCATGGCTAATTAGGCTAGCATGTTGCCTGTTCCAGCACAGCTGCAGTGAGAGATTAGACAGACAGAAGCTGCCAGCTGTTACTCAGATGCAGTATCACTGACTAATTGAGACCGGCGAATGTTCGTGGAGCAAGGCCCATGCCAGTCGTTCACATCCCGTCGTTCATAATGTGTCCAAAGTATATCATCTGATGATAAGGTTAATCAATGGGACTGCTGTGGAACAGAGGACCTGATTAAAATGTAAATACCCCAAATGTAAATGACTCAATTGAATCACGGGAAATTACAAGGTTTTCCTTTGAGATCTCGTAGACTTTATTGGGTTTTTGAAAATCAGAATAGATTTTCACGATTGAAAGGGCTGTTGTGGACAGACACCAATGTGAACTGTGCTAAGTCATGTGAATCAGAATTAGAATCCGAATCTGCTTTATTGGCCAAGTATATGGACACATACAAGGAATTTGTCTCAGGTTTTACATTGCTTCTTGGTACATACATATTAATATATATTCAGTTAAAACAAGACAAGAGTGTTGGATGGGTCAGACAGTGCAAAGGGACAATGAAAGCAAGTGCAAAAACTAAGCAATAAATACTAAATAAATGTGCGGGAAGGGGATGAGTGTATATGTATATGTACAGTGTGAGATATATTACAGTGTGCAGAGGTTGATGTCAGAGGTTATTGTTCCTGTATGATCGATTTAAATGTTCGCCAGAGTGATGGGCTTGTGGAAAGAAACTGTTCTTGTGTCTGGTTGTGAGGGAGTACAGAGTTCTGTAGCGCCGCCCGGATGGGAGAAGTTGGAACAGGAACCAAACCAGACGGTGAAAGAAGTGCAGAGAGTAGACTGGATTATTGAGTTGTAGAAGTGCATCAGATGCTCCTGAGCCAGGTTGAACTTCCTGAGCTGGCGCAGGAAGTACATCCTCTGCTGGGCCTTTTTGATGATGGTGTCTATCAAGTGTGTCCACTTCAGGTCCTGGGAGATAGTGGATCCCAGAAATCTGAATGTTTCCACTGCAGACAGAGTTTTGTTGTGTATGGTTAAGGTGGGCTCCTCCTGAAGTCCACTGTCTTCTCCACAGTCCTGAGCGTGTTTAGCTCCAGGTTGTTCTGACCACACCAGAGGACCAGCCATTCCACTTCCCGTCTGTATGCAGACTCGTCACTGTCTCAGATGAGGCCGATGACCGGCTGGCTGATGTTACTGCTATGAGACACAAGCTGTCACTTATCATGTAAATGCATCATTGTAAAGTTTTGTATCACTGTATGTATACATACATTATATAGGTATACATTTACATATATATATATATATAATATATATATATATATACATGTGTATGTATACACACACACACACATATATATGTGTGTGTATATACATATATATGCATATATATATATATATATATGTGTGTGTGTGTGTGTGTGTGTGTGTATGTGTGTGTGTGTGTGTGTGTGTGTATAAAAATATAGGTCACTTCCATATAGTAATTGTTTGGTATTTTTGCACAAACCTTAAAATGTGTAATTTTGTGGTACGATTTTGCTGATGATCTGAGTAAAGGTTAAGGAGATGTTTGAATTTGACACCTGTACCTCTATCTAAATAATTTTTTTTTTTTTAATGTTTCAGTAGTTTGGTGTCAGTGTCGTGTTTGTTTTGTCCTGTGATCCACATGGAATAACTGTGATGCGCTTGAGTGCTGTCTGTTGCTCTATAGGTTATCAGGATTGAGGGAGTGGAAGGATGACAGAGAATGTCGCTATGGTGCAGCTCTCCATCGGATAAACTATCGTCTATATAGCCACATATACTGAACACACTAGTAGATAAGACACACGTGCGCACACATACACATCTAGCTTGAACCACGCTCCAGTCCCTGTGCACCTCCCCGTCTCGTGACAAACCATCATGTACAATCCTGTCACTGTATAGTACTGTCAGAAAGCAGCCAAAATAATCTCTTCTGCAGGAGAATTTAACTCCATACCTTCTGGCACAGTGCAGTGATGCAATTTAATGCCTCCTGTGATAACTAATGGAAGAAACTCTTAAAACTTCAGAGCTTATAATAAGCTTGTCAGCTTATCATATTAGGCATGTGAGCTTATAACATTAGCATTTAAATGTTCCTGGGTATACAGTAATGTGATTGGAGGGCTTTGCCATTTTGACTTTGCCATTGAGGAGAGAGAGCGAGAGAGACACAGAGAGAAAGTGTTGAGGACACGTCTTGTGATTGTTTACAACAGTTGTGTGTTGCATGTCCTGAGAACTTGTGAAATATAACAACCTACTCCATGGTCCATTTCCATTCTTCTGTCTCTCGACAGCGGATGCAAATCAGGTGGACGGGAAACCTCTTTTGCTCACAGATATTAACATGAGTGTGGGTGATTCTCAGTCCTGTGACGGACTGGCAATCATTTTGGAGTGCTCCCATGAAAGTATTATCCTAACTAATGTTATAAATTTAACTATTAATATTAAGTTGAAGAGTTCTTTGCCTTCTGCCCAAAGCATGTTGGAATAATGCACCATCCAGTGTTGATGTCAGTGAATCACCTAATTTCACTGCAATTACAAGCAGAGAAACAGCTTAATAAATGTGGCACTGGATACAATCAATACTGATGGACAGGCAGTGTGTTAATACACTATGGACATTTTTAGCTGGTAGCCAGATCATCTCCTCTGGCACTAGGCTGAACTCCAACAACAACGATGTTGATTGTGCAAACTTCTACATGTTTCGGAAACATTTTGCTGGTCGTAGACATCTCAACGTTTATCATTACAGTCAGCTGCTTATAACCAAGACACATCTGCTTGATAAAGCACACACTAGATATCATGCTTGAGGGGGGTTTTCAAGATACAAAAACAGATTTCCAAAGGCTTAACCCTGAGAGAAAAAACTCAATTAGAATCGTAAGTCATGAAATGATTCAGTTACTATGACTTGACCTACACTTTAGGCCTCCTCCATCCTCCACAGGAATCAATTTCACATCCAGTTGAAAACTGTTGTCTTGACATGAGTAAATGTAGATTGTGAAGCAGTGATTTAAATGTATCAAAATTTATTGCTGCCATTCCTCCTTTATTGTTATTATTATTTTTATTCATTTATTTTTTATTATACAGTGTATACCAGCTTTTATAAACCACAAAAATAAATGAATATATAAATAATTGTCTCAGAAAAAATGCTCTTATGTGTATGCAGTTAACCCTCTTTGCCACGCATCTCACGCCTAAAACATGACTCAGATTTCACCATGTCACCTAATCATGGGCGATCTTCATCGCACCACGCTATAAAGACTCTGAAATTAATGATCTCCACAGAAAGATGTGGAACCAAGCAAGTGAGCAGTTTTAGGATTGACAGAGATTATTAAACAAAACTAATTATAGTCATTGGTACAGAACAATAATATCCTGCATACTAAAGTATTAATGTGGGAGATTAAAATAGGCCTATCCATTAAAAGACATGATATTTCATTCTATCTACAAGGAGGAAATAAGTCTAATAGGCCTTTTCATGAGGAAATGGGCACCAGCAGAGGTAGATCAGTTAATAATTGAATATGCTTTCCCATCAGATAGATCACCGGCTGTGTACTTAGCACTGGGTAAATACAGCTGATAATACACAATGGTGATTTGGCATCAAAGTATAGTGAAAATATATAAATAGCATTCTGACAAAGTTGTTATCCAGGACTTGTGTTCTGTGTCAAGCCACATCTTAAGATATTTGGTTCGCTTGTGTTGATTTGTGGCCTTAAATATGCTGTTTGTGTCTTTTAAACACCCAGAGAAACTGTTCAAGTCATTATAAAATGTGATCAAATAGGATTTTGTGTGTTGTTTCCAATTTATGATCTTTTTTTCTTACTCAAGAGTGATACCTCGTGCAGCAAAGAATAATAACAGCGTAGTACACTGGGTGCAACAGCAAAGATAGTAAAATTATTTTTGTAATATTGCCTTAAATTGTATTGGAAAAGATGTGAGACTTTTTGAGCCTTTTTTTTTTCTTTTAAATACTCACTTGCTTTATTGAGAGGACTATCCTCATTATCTGAAATGAAGACAGCCCCCCCCCCCCTCGCCCCCCCACCCACCCCAAAAAAAAAAAAACTACTGTTCTCTATGTAGGTCATCCATCACACTCATTAATAAGATGACTGCACAATTAAGATGAAAAATCACTTCTTAATATAATTTTAAATGCATTGTTGTTGAACTGCACTAATCCCCTATGTTGCTTTAAAGTGTTAATTTAATGCCCCCGTTCAATCCAAAAGTAATTTTCTGGCACTATTGTGCAGTAAGTAGCAATTAGTTTACGATTAGTTTAGTTTAGTTTACTGGAACTTAATGAGCATTCAATTGTAGAACATCTTGAAAATATATCTCTTTGTTTGTCAAAAAAATATCTATGGTAAAATAGCATTTCTGTTACTCTCCCAATTGTCCAATTATTGTAGATGCAAGAGTGATACAGACAACTGCTTTCAGAGCAGTGAGAGCTGACAAATGTCTCATATTGTTTGGCTTTTGAATTTGTGCCTCTGATTGAATGTAATCGAGGCACGTAGACGATGACATGTTTTGACCATGCAGTCTCTATTCTGTGTCCTACAATCTTTGTTCAAACTGTGACCCCAGGCTGTTCATACCAAACCACACAGTGGTATTACATCTGCCGTTAACTAAAGTCAACAAGCGTGGGATCAAACAGAGATGGGAAAGGTTGAGGGCTTTGGTTTTCAAATTTTCTGCAACGGTATGAGGTCTTGTCCTAAAACATTTTCCAAAATAAAGACTGAAACCACTCTGTACTAGAAACAGATATCTTGAAGTGCTCTCAGTACAAGCAACAACAAAGAGAAATTTAAATCCCCTTTTCTATTTACTCTCATCAATCTGAAAAGAAAAAAAAAAATCTGTCAAAAACTACCACTTATGGCATATTTGTCACCTTTAAGATTTTCTTTTACCCCATTTTCAGCAACATTTGTAATAAATATTAATGATAAAATATCAGAGCAGTGCTGATTAAATTATACATGGATCAATGGGGTTAGTGAGTGAGTCATCAATAGTTAAAGAAGGACTAAACATACCTCTTCCTGCAGAATGTCTGTATCCTTTCTAAATGGAGCCTCATCACATAATGAGCTACTTAACTGCTCGGGACCACTCCTGTCTCTTGCATGTCTTATGATCCACTAACATACAGTATGAAAACAACAAATCTCTCATTAATTAGTAAGGAGGCTGATTTGCTTGCTATTAGACATCAACATGCAGTACTTCTAGTACAAGGTCGTTTTAGCTGGTGTGGAGTTATTTCTTGTCTGTAGGTTTTCAGAAGGTGAAAACACAGATTCCATATTCAAGTCTCTTTTTCAGGAAAATGGCTAATATCCATCTTATACATTCTCCCATATAATTTCATGTTCTTAAAGTAAAATCAGTCCAGCCAACAATAGCCTATAATATTGTCAAATTTCACCATACTCTTTGAAATAGCTTATGAAAGCAGGGTGCAATGTCATACTATAAGATTGCAAACTTAAGAAATGTTCTGATGTCACATCAGCAGACAAAACATCCTTCTGCCCACTTCAGGAGCAGAGCTCATGCCGGCTGAAGTGTCTTTACAATGGGAGCCCTGTGGCGCTTGAATGCTTTATCAGCGCGGAGCAATCAGGTGTGTATTCAAATCAAAATGACAGACAAGAATATTGAAGCTCAATGACATTTTACAAACCTTTGATATTGCGGTGGGCTTTTACGCATTCAGAGATTTAAAATTAAACCTCCAGGGAATTTCACTGTTTCTGAGTCATCACAGGTATCTGCTGAATGTAGCTGCACTGTAGAGAAAACAGCTGATTACGTCATCATTTACTTTCTGCCATGTATTTCCTTCCTTAGGGTGATTAGTAGCAATGGAAGTGTGTCCAAAGTAAATAGGTGAGCAGAGTCTGTTCTCCCTACAAACACCTATTTAGGAAAATGTTCAAGTTTAGGATACAAGAGACACATTTTCTAGGGGAAAAGGGAACCATCAGGGCCTTCCTTCTAGGCCTCCAGAGAAGGCCAAACATATCAGCATTTTTAATGTTATATTTAATCTCTTTGATTCAATAATTCTTCTCTTCTAATTCAAATTTTATTCTCATTTTATATCAAATTTGCTACAGAAAGGGTCGCTGTAGAGTTATCAAATCACTTCCAATTTGTGGGCTGCAAACGCACAAAAAAAAAAAGGCATACCCAAAGCCCCCCAGCCGCAACTAATTTTTATGTTGGGAGAAGTGAAGAAGAAGTTGCCCGCCTGTCTGCAATGGACTCCACATTACAATTTTGACAACTTGGAATACTTTTATGAAAAATCCTTTTAAAGCTTTTGATCTCTGGACCCTCACAGATTTAAACAAATAATTGACAAATACACAGTCAGTCGGACTTCATGCTTCAAAGATAGGGAGTGACCACCATTTTGCCATTTTGCTGGTTTATGATGCTGGTAAATCTGAATGAATGATATTTTTGTACTCATGGTTTCTGTAAAATAAACTGAATAGTTGAATTGTGGATAATCTGTCAGAGCTAAAGATGTTGTTGGTCAAAACCAGTTAATATAAGTATTTTTCATTATGATGTTAGTTATGAAGTTATGTTCAGTTGCAAAACTTGGGCTACATTTTACTTGAATACATTAAAAAATGTACTTATGATATGCTGTAATGTACTAAAGTTACGCTTTTCATGTATGTAGTTCCGGCTCCCGAAGAAGTACTGGTTTTTGATACCTTTATTGTCATTTTACAAGTTACAAGTACAACAAAATGAAGTCATTCACTGATGAAGATCTTGAGAATGATCTTCTATGCTCAAATATTTTTAAGTGTAGTTTAGGTTCATCAGACACATCCTTTTTTTAAGCAGAACTTTCAGCATTGAGTTGAAGACCCCTATTCTAATATTCACGTTTTGCCACTGAATATAGGTGTTTACATTTTGTGCTTCTAACTGAGCAATCAAATGTACCTCTAAGTGCTTACACGGTAACAATACTGAGAGTGCATAAGCAACGGGATTGACCTCTTGGGCTTTTAGAGGAGTCATTTGACAATTGGCTTTAAGCATTCAAGCATAGTGCAGGTCTAATTAAAAATAAAATCCATAGGTATTAATACAGCAATTCCTGAAGTGTTTTATAACTTTAAGAGACAGGGGGAAGGAGAGGGGGTCGGTGGAGAAAGAAGAGGAAAGATAAAGGATGAGAGACACTTTTTTTAAGAATTAAGAAAAGTACTCTTTGTTTAGTCAGGTGTGGAGCCCTGTGGTGATTAGGCACTCATACGGCAGCCATGGCTGCTGGAAGCCATGCAGAACTAACAATAAGCCTGATCTCCATGGGCCAATTAGCCTTTGGAGTTCCCATGTAAAACCTTTCATGAAGAGCCTGTGAATGGAGGCCATTACAGACAGAGAGTCGTGCCAGAAGAGCCGCTGTGTCTCCAGTGGATATCTTCCTCCCTGTCCAGTCAAGCCTGCACTTGTGACAAGTGCCCATGTCCTGAAACTGTACATGTGGGCTACCAGGGAATAGAAAACTGACACTGTGCCCTACTGGAAACCAATTACAGCTCTTAAATCAAAGACTCATTGGCCATTACAGTGGGCAGATAGGGTTGATTGATCCCACCTCAAATCATCATTATAGACAGAATTTGTCTATAAGGCAAGGATTTTTTGTGGTCATCATGAACTGTATCTTTGCTTGTGTGGCTGACTGAAGACCTTTTAAAGTGTTAGAAAAGTGTAGTTTCCCACCGTTAATTCCACATCGCTCTGCACACAGTTCTTTAGGGCGAAGAAACCGTTTTTAAACTTGAAAAGGTTTGAATGACATTCTGAGGAAGAGCCTTGAAACATCCCTCAGTGTGCTGGAATAATCCCTGCAGTCACTGTAACACTATGAGAGTAGCCTAAGCCTCCTCCTGCAAGTGCTCTTACAGTATGCAGAAAACTCAGTTTGTCACATAGAGGGAGTACAGTATTGTTCAAATGTAGATAAGGCTGTTGTTGTTGAACAAATGCTACATGTCTGCTTTTTCTTGAGAGGGCATGTGGAATAGCTGGTGGAAAAACCTCCTTTTCTGTTTGCTGTTTTGTTGGCTGCCGTGATTTGTTAATGTGCATGCGTTGACATTTGTCAGTGTGTTTCTGTGAATGTAAGTGTGAATGAGTGTGTATACATGCTGGTCTTTTGACACATGCGCACGGTTGGGTGTATGGATGTGTGGGAGTCTGAATGTGTGCGATGGCAGTGCAGGGATATGTTTATGGCTTCCCCCAGACTGAACAGCTCCCTCCCTAATCACAGCAGAAGCTGAGGGTCCTCCTCATTCTGGATTCTCCTCACACCCCAGCTGTGGGTTTTAAGTCACGTTCACACTGAGAGGTGAGCATAAGCCCCAGCTGCCAACTTTTGAGAAAACAAGAGCTGAACCCAAAACAACAAGAAGGAAATAATTTCTAACGCTTTGTTTTTCATATTCACTTTGCTCTCCTGAGGCACTGAACTCTGAAGAACAGTTGGGGTAACATCCTCAAAGCTTGGCATTTCCAGTGAGGATTAAATACCTGGAATTTGAAGTCAGTAGAAAATGAAAAACTGTCTCGCCTGCATCAAAGAGCAACCTTGTCATTATTAGCTGTAGAGGGAGAAATATGCAACTTGACAGAAGTGAATATTGTCTTTGCATTCTTCTTTCACGGTGTCCTCCTTTTTTCTGTCAAGATGCTTTCATTGTACCAGCCTTGAAGTGTATTAATGTTACCGTTTTAATTGGGATTCTGTTAGATACAGTGTGCCATTAGCACTGCAGTGAGCTAGCTTCTCGTCATCAACAATGTCACATTGCTCAGCGACATTTTACTTGAAGCATTCCCTAAATGCTAGTCCTATTAGTTGAACCCTGCAGCAAAGGTTAGAGATATTAAGCAGTTCACTCTGTTTACACTGGGGCTGTGCATGATCTTTCATCTTATCACCACAAAATGAACAATAACTCACTGTCAGAAATAAAGTACCGTATGATCATTCATAAGCCTGTTTTGTGAAAACGTTATACTTAAATCATTTTAGTCATCCTTGCATCTTACACAAACCGGAGCTGAGTGTAAGTCTTGTTGCATTTTCAGCATCAATCTAGAGCATGTACAGTATCTTCCTCCAACCTGATAGTCAGATTGTTTTTACTGAGACAGGGCGCAGAGAAAAGCCCAGCAGTGTTAGCTGCAGTACATGTCAAAACCTCTGCAGAAAATGACTTTTATTCGACTAAATTGAGAGCCTACTCTCTTGGAATATTGCGAAATGAGCACAATGCCACTTAAAATACCGGTTCCACGCATGAAGAGTGCAAGAAATAAATTTCCCAGGCATGTAAGGATTACCTGAGTGTAGATGCACCGTTCCTGATGTACTGTAGACCTGTGCAGTGGGAAATAAGTGCTGCGGTCATGGTGTTTGACAGGTGGATACATCTGCCTTCACCTCTGACAATACCGTTCCTACTATGAGTGAATTTTACATTTCTTAGCTAAATTGTTTCCCACTTAACCATGACCGAACCCAAAGCATCTGAAAAGTCCCTGTCAACTCAAAACCGTGTTTTGCTTATTGTTACTTCTCTGGGATATTTGACCTTCACTGTGCATAATGATGGCATATGTGCAGCGATTGATATTTAAAAGCTGGGAAAGTTTCTCTGTGCTCACCTCACATCCGAGGGGAAGACAGTATTGTTTTGTGACACCTATAATAAACCATCAAACCATCATCCGGGATGCAACATGGTCATGGTTCAGTATGCAACAACAACAAAAAATCAACTTTGCAAATGTTTTATGAGGAAGCAAATGCATTCAACACTTTTGCCAACCCTCAAGGATACAAACAATGTGTTTAGGTGAAGAAGAATGAATGTAAACAGCAATACTCCATGAGGCACCTTTAAACTTTTACAATGAAAAATATATTTGCATATTTATAGATATTGAATTCTTCCAGGGCAGGTGGAGTAGATGTATTTTTTTAAAAAGGTAAATTTATTCCTTGGTCTTTTCATTGATACATACAGTATCTTATTCAATATGAATATTATTCAAATTGGGACACTTATTTTTCTAGATGTAACATATAGCTAAGATTTGATGAACTGCTGAAACTAGTGTAATCATGTTCGTGGTAGAAAAATATCATAAATCTGAAATATATTACTGTTATAACAACTGTTAATCAAAGGTAAGTTTTAAAAAAAATAATAATAATTTTGTTGCTGATACAAGTGTCCGTGTCCCTCAAACCAAACAGGTGGCTCCACAATGTCTGGATGGAATTATCGGCTGCTGTGACATGATAGGTTATGGCAGGAACACAGCTTTTCTTTCTGCTTAGATACACTCGGTCTTCTGCGATGATGGTGCTCCAAGACAAGTGTTTGCATCAGTCAGATTGAACTTCACAAGGTGTGTGTGTGTGTGTGTGTGTGTGTGTGTGTGTGTGTGTGTGTGAGTGAGAGAGAGAGAGAGAGAGAGAGAGAGATAGCAACCTAACTGGAAATGAAGACAAGGAACCTGCACTGAGAAGTTATTCCCCTTGTCCACAGCAAAGACGGAGAGAAAGAGAGAATTGTCTAGCTATGTTTGATAGATCTCACTGTAATATATTTGGTTTTAAATGAAAATTGCAGTCATCCAGCTCAAGCGATATCTGAGGGCTTATGATTTGCTGTGTGGATACACAGCCACCCCTGCAATTCCATCAGTCCCCAGTAGCTGACAGGAATGGATAGGCTCTATTAACGTAGATATAGCGGGCCTAAGGCTGTGTTGTAACTAGTGCTATTAATCCATATAGTTGGTCTATCAAGGTGCTACCCAGTATGGGATCAAAAGGAGTAGCCTCCTGTCATAGAAACACCTCCTGAATTTAAAATGATTGTTTCAGAGAATGAATACGGATTTTAGGCCTGTTTTTTTTATGATGATGATCTGCAGCAGTTTCATGTCTTTGTTTCTCAGATAGAGTAGAATAATGTGGTACAGATGATAACTTTGTAGATTCTTGCTGCTATGGTCTATTTTCTATTTCTTTGTCCATAGAATAGTTTATCTATATTATGTTTGTTTCTCTGCCCTTCTTCGGCGTTGAGCAGTTACAAGTTGGGAGCTATTAAGCAACATAAACACGCAACATGGAATAAGCAGGTTTCAATGCATCTCAATGACTCCTCAGTCTCTCAGGGGAGAGGCATGACATGGCTGGGCTCTTTGATCAACACCAAGCCATCAGGTCCATGTCTCCAAGATATCCAGTCTTGAAAGGGACACACTGGGCTTATACACTGTGTACATTAGCAATTTAGATCCAACATGAAGAATATTGTTTAAGCATTTGCATCTCAAAGGCGCAATTTTAATTTTTGAAATTGGTCTGGAGCTGAGATGGGTTGATTTCTTTTTTTTTTTCCTTCTCTTTTGTGCTTTGTATTACTTTTATGTTCTGGAACCTGAGTGAACGAACTGTATTTTTACAATTGGAAATTAAATAAAGAAAAATATTGAAAATACAATGATCTATCACTGAAAGTGCTGCACCTTTTGGTATAATTTATTAAAAAGGTTACACTGACATTCCTATTGATGTAAAACAAAGGGATGGTAATGCAATTTTCATTTCATTGATGCTGCTGCCATTTGAATATATATCTATTGTCTTTTGTTTGTGAAGCAAATGAATAACTAAATTAATACAACTTTATAGCAAACACAAACTCAGGGGGACTTCAGCATCAGTTATCTCGATGTGTAGACATATAATGTCCTTCATCTACTGTAATATGTATGTAAATCCAGGTAATGCAAGTCTGAATGAAAAACAAGACAGGTCCATGTGAGGATTTCCTCCAAAAGCCCACAAATCACAATGATCTTTACAGCATTCATTAATGAATGACACCTCAGGCATCCTCGCAAGTTCCCCTTTCAGCTGGAAAATGTCTCTCGTAAAATGTGAAACTTATATTGATTGTTCTAAATGTTAATGTCCTTTGAGCTGGGACATGTGGTATTTCACCATTAAAGCAACAATAAAGCGTGTAATATTGTAATGATATTTACCAACAGCTGTTCCCCAGCTACTCCCATGGGGGTTGAGGGGGAGGAGGTTTAATGCTGCCCGGGTGTTTTTCTTTATTGATCTATGGAAAACGAAGAAGAAGCAAAAGAAGAAGAAGAAGAAGCAAAGAAGAAGAAAACGAAGAAAAAAAATATATATCTGAAGATTTGTTCCTTAACAGTTTTCTCTGCACAAGTAAAGCTAAAAATTGCCACATTCAGTAGCAGAAGGTGACTTACACAAAAACCAATACATAAGAGTAAAAATACACTCATTTATTCATATTTAATACATCTAAAAATGGCTCAAACTTCTCTGCCACTCAGCGAAGGAAATAAAAAAATTAAAAAAAAAAGCTGAGATTTGTGGTAAATATCGGTATTATTTATGAAACATTCATTATTAAATTATTTTATTCTGTAAGAAATTGAGATTTAGGCCATATTCAAATGATTTCTGGTCTCGGGAGCCAAAACAAACCTTTGATTAAAAAAATACTCTGGATTTTCTGTCATTGCTTAAGACATGAAAAGCTTGATCACTTTGTACCAAAAAGTAGTGGTTCATCAAGGAAAGGAGCTGGTGGGGAATGGAAGCTGTGGTGCAGTGTAGTAGAAGCTGTTCCCATAATTGCTTCGTTAAAAACCAGTTGCTTTGTGTGTCCTAGAGTAATTAAGCAGTTGGAATTTTACATTACACTAGTGAAAATTAACAAAGAGCACATCTGGGTGTCCCATAGGTTTAGTCATTAAAAAGCCCATTATTTTTCAAATTACTTTTTCAATCTTTCAGCCCCCCTAATCCGGAGGTATTTCCCAATAGACAAGTTCCCGTTCTTGTTTGGAATGACTCCTTTAGGAAAGTTAAACATTTAGCGGATGGTGTGGCCTGCAATGGCTGCTCTTGCTGCTGAACTCTATTTCCAAGACAAACGTGGTCGGGGAGCGGGAAGACACCACAAAGATACCGGAGCCAAACATTTTTAAGCCATTTAGCTCCAGCCTTTCATGACATCAGTTTGAGAGAAAAAATAAATAAATAAATACAAGATTATTCTCCTCAGCTGAAAGTGACAATAACCCACAAATATATTAAATTACTGAATATGTTAGATTTGTTATGTATGTACTTTCTAGAGCCTCCCTTATTGACCACAGTCTCTTGTGAGAAGCACTGCAATTATTGAAAAGCAATACTCTCACTTGAATGTGCTCCATTATTCTTGGTCATAATTGAAAATGGTCTCGTGGGGAAAGCTGACATCAGAAAGTGTCACTGAAAGCATCATATAATCATTAAGAAATGTGATGTTTTGATTTTGTCCCTGGGGAATTTTGCCCATTCCCTGAAGAATCTTTACTTTTATTTAAGACGTACAGAGAGGAAGGCTGAGGAACGCTAAAGAGCCAAACATGGAAGATGGATTTTGGCCTGGTAGGAGCAGTTGGGCTCCCAGGAATAGGAATCACATGTAGGAGGTCCATAATGTAAATATATTTGGTGAGAGGTTATGTTAACAGGTCATTTTCACAATGTAATCACAGTTAAAGTAGCATTAACATCGATGGTCTTTAAAGCACTAAATGTAATATAATCCACCTCTCATTTAGTCACACTACTGTTCTCTGTTACTGTGCAGTTAAAGATGAGTTCAGGTGGGGGTGGTTGGTCCTGGTCAAGCTCATACATAATTCAAACATCTGGTCCAATCCAAACCATGTGTGCAGGAAGTATTTTCGCACCTGCACGAAACTGACTTTATTTGAACATTTCTAAACCCTGACCTCAACTGTTGCTACCAATTTGTTGAATTGAAACACTGAGCATCTGTTAATGTCTCCTTTTTTAAAACCCTTGAAAACCTCAAACTGATGGAAACAACTTATGATTGAATAAAAGCATGCCTCATTCAGAGTTTGTTATTGAAATTCAAATCAATACAAGAAACACAAGGGAAACAATACTGTCTAATTCTAGGAAAAAGGCCACCACAAGTGTGTTCATGCTCCTGGGCTGAGTATATTAGTTTTACATCAAATCATCCTGGATGTACTCGCCTGGTTTATTCTCCCTGTGCTTGAAATTACACAAAACCTGATGATTGCTGTTATGGTTTCTCTCCGAAGAATCCTAGAGTACACAGGACCATCCATGAAAAGGCTTCAAACTGAAAACAGAAATCCATGGCTGGCATATCAACAATGTTTTTCTCTTCAGGGGTACCTGGTGTTCCAACATCACAGGGATCCTTTGGTAGAAACAAATACATATACATGACCTGCTGTGTACATTTGAAGTTGCTTTGCAGCACCACTGTGTTACTGTAACAAATCTCCTGGCGTTTAATTGTGATGTCAGGTCCGATTATAATTTTTCTTGGAGCATTTATTTAAGACAGCTTCAAATACAAAGTGTAGTCCAAAAGTCTGAGACCACTTTCCCATCTGTGGTCTCAGACATTTGGACCCCACTGGATATAATTTTAATAGTTTAATAATAGATTTCATTGTCATTTATGTTTCTTTCCTATGTGTCCTTTTTCATGTGGTGCAAAATATGTATGTGACATATTCAAATTCTGCATTCATGCAATGGAATACAGATGAATAATACTGTTTCCCTTTGAAGATCCACAGTATCACAAGCAGAAAGTTTGTTTCATAGCAGGAGCTTTCTTTTAAACATGTATAACAGATATAACTAAAGCATGTTTCACATGAATGAAAATAGTAAATCTTTCAACATGATCCTGATATAATCTCAAGATCGGGCTAACTTTATAAGTGCTATTTTTTTTTTTTTTTTTTTTGAGTTAGGGTCTCCTGGTGTAGGGAGCATGGCATAATGTACTCGTACCTCCTCAAAAATTCTCAAAGAGTACAAAATATAGGGGATGAATTATTTACCGACGTCAGAATATTTCTGGAGGTTTGCAACAGTGGTGGAGAGTAGCCAAGTCTTTCATCCATGTGAGACTCTTGACAGTAGCTGCTGCTGTAAAAGGCAGAGCCCGAGATAAGAGAACGCTTTGACCAGCCTTGCCTCCCCATGATAAATCTTTATCATTTTAGGTGATGGCCTGACCTCTAAGACGGGTGCTGGCCAAGGGGGTCCTCATTAATACAACTTGAAATCCTCTTGGCTCATTCCGTCTATTTTCTTGATGCCTGTGACCTTTCCAGGATTGCAGCTATCAAACGAAACCCGTTTTTGAAGCCAAAGAATTGGAGAGGAGTTTGAAGAGCAGATTGCATGATTCTGTTTAGTCAATGGGGGGGCGGGGTGTGGTGGGGGGGGTGGGGGTCAAGGGAAGAAAGCAAAATGGCAACCATGTGTATTCTTTATTGCTGGTAACTGATGTGTTGTTTGTGAATGTCTTGTGACACAATGAGCTTGAATTCATCACCTAGATTTGTCTGTTTTTTTTTTTTGTTTTGGTTTGTTAGTTTTTTTCAGTGTGTGTGAAATGACACAACAAAAAATTGAAAGGCTGTCTACAGACCAGAGCACAGAGCATATAGCTATCGATGCAACTCTCAGTAGAAAACACTAGAAAAACAGCGTCTTAGCAAGACTTCAGAATCACAGAGCAGGTGGTGGAAGAAGTGTGTGTGCTGTCACGATTGCTCGCTAAATACATAACAACATGCCACACACACACTTTTAATAGTGAAAATTTCTCACATTACTTGGGACTTGTATATGGCTACACAGACAAAGTGCCAAAGAACTCCTCAGCAAGGTAATTCTGGGAAATGTTGTAAGCCTTTATATGTGGGTTGTTGATTTGTTGAAACCCTGTAATTGTCTCCAACCCACCCACATACAGTATACTAGTCCCACTGTATACCCACAGAGTTCTTTCTCCCATTCATGCTTCTTTTATTCTTGTAAAGTAGCTTTTGTTCTTCGCTATGTATCCAGGCAACCAACAGTTTCACAGCAAACTAGATATACTAACATACATATATAGGCTACATACAGAGACATAAAGATGAGAATGACTATTATAAGAATGACAATGACCAGTTTCTAGTACCCCTTAGATTCATACATTTTTTACTAGTATAAAATGACAGCGCTGTTATTAATTCCTTTAGGAAATAGAGGTTTTGTGTCACAATTAAGCCACTGACTCTAATTATAGTATGATTAATGGTATGGTAATTGCGACCCCTTCATGAAACACATTAACTCGGTCAAAATATATCATATTGAATAAAAACACTCAAATCCCAATGATAGAATGCTCACTGTCAGGGGTTAAATAACAAATGTCTACTGAAGGCTACCATTTATATACTATGGTGTGTGTGAATGTGAGTTGTAGGAGTCTCAGAGGTGTGATATCTGTAAAATTAATAATGAAGAAAAATTTCAAGCTTAGCAGAGTATTGAGCTGCATTTACATTTCACTCAATAGAATGTGTGAAACAGCGTAAATATATTATACTAATGTCCTTTAAATCCTTTATTTAATAAGATGTTCTCTTACATTTTTTTTAAAGTGTTAACTTATCTTCATGGCTCATATGCATGCGAGTCATATTGGAGGCGGTGATAAATTAATGGTAAGGTTGAACAAAATATTTCTTATAGTCTGTCCTCTATATTCAGAAGATATTGGCAAATAGACTTTGAGCTTTTAGCAGAGCCTTTAAAGCTGGAATGCTTTGCTTTAATTCATGCACATATTATTGGCTGGTCTGAGGGGGGAAGAGCCGAGACAAATTGATCTTAAAAGACACAAACTAGGAGAGACTGCCCCTCAGACATTTGTTTAGTTGTAGTGTTTATCCCATCACACAGCACCTGTAATTTCTCCCATATGGTGCATAACTGATATGGATTAAACAATTAAGACTGTTTTCTCTGCATGACTTCTGGCTGCTCTCCCTGCCTTGAAGAACTGTGTTTCAAATTAAATTGCCCCAAAAGATGAGCCTGCTTTACTCCCCCCGAACAATTAAATATGGCAGGTCTTATTATCTATAATTCAAGAAAAAGGGAGGTGTTGTGACTCAAACTTTAATTCAGACCTTTTGTTTTTTTTCTTACTGAGAGGTTGACTTTCTTTTTGTTTGGCTTTGTTTTGTTTTCCATGTGTTCCAGTCTTGCTAATGAATCTTCTGAGACCATTGCCTGTTGTTGAATTGTTGATAACATTCAGGTCAGGCTAAAGGTCACCTTACTGCCTGGATGGTTAATAGGAAAATCAAACCCACTTAAATTTAAGTATGAGTGGTTTATCATGAAATTATTTCACAAATACATTTTCGCTGCAGATCTATACAGTGAAAAACATATTCCATAAAAACGCAGAAGTACAACGCAAGCCTGACTTTGAAGCATATCGTGGCGACTTGTGACACATGTTGCTGCCACAGATGAACAGTGTAATCTTATTGTATACCTCTGATAACACTGACAAGGGCACTCGTTTGAAGTTAACTAACGAGGCAAATGAAAGTGAATATTTCCTATGACAATTTTGAATTAGCAGCCCTGATCAACATCGGTCTTATTTTCTTGGCAGATGAATGCATTTCACATAACAGTCTCCTCGAGTCATCACATATATGATAACACGGTATTCTCACAGCATCACTGTGGAAGGGTAGAGAAAAAAAAGGAAATGGGATGTTAAAAAAAAACTGCCTTTTGATTGAAGAACAGCTCAATCCAATTAAGCTTTATAAAGACAGTGAGGACAGGTGTACTAGTTCTGTGGTGACTTAAAGATTTGTGACAATACCCCAAAGCAAAGGCTTCAACTGCACAAAGGACACCCAAGTGTGTTAGGGTTAATTGGATGACCCAATCCATCTCAATTAAAGACTTTAAGGCACACATCCCCCTGTGTGTGTGTGGAAATTGAAATCAGCTACAGATGGCTCTTCCTGTGGGGTTCCTCCAAATAATTGCTGGCAGATACCACCGGTGGGGGGTGGGTGGGTGAAGTGGGCACATTTGTTCATAGAGTCATAAAATACTTTTAATTATTTGGGTCAAATTCAGTGTTGACTAGCACCATGTGGGCCTGATGATGTTAATGCTATAGTAAGTTGGGATCTCACAAACACCACATTGAAGAGTGTGCAAGTAAGACATAATGGGGCCATTTTTCCCCAAAAAAACTTCAGGGGGCAAAAGTGCACAGGTGGGTGGGAGTGGGGGGTGGGGGGGTAGGGGGGGGGGGATTGCATATGAGTAGGCCTATCTGTTTATTTTTTTCAGCAGTCACAACATAGAGCTGGAACTTGAGTTACATGAGGAATTAAAGTGAGTGACAGATTAATTAGAGTGATAGCTAAATATTAATCCTCTGTCAACATAGGATTGCCTAAAATATTTTTTTAGCAATTCAGATCTGCAAAATGACCCCTGGTTAGTTTACTGTTAGAAGTTTTAGTATTGAGGAGTGTAGTCATATGCACAATCATTTACCTCACAGTGATTGGACTGGAATCAAAACTTTGTCCACTTACATAATTGGGCTTGGTGTAGCATCAGTGTGCAGCCATTACTCTTTATAAGTTCTATATACATTTTTGGCTGTCACTTTGATTTATTGATAAAACATTTTTATCTCATAAACTCGAGAGACACTTTAAAAAAAGAGCGCATAAAAATAACATTTCCTTTATCAAAATAATCTAAATAGATTGACAGAGCAAAAACAATGCAACACCTGCACTGGAACACAACTTATCTACAGCTCAATAATGTAACAGAAAAGGGTTTTGCCATTTGAAATTCATGACGTTAGATTGGAGAGTTATGCACTGATGCATTTAGATCCTGACCTTAATAACAAAACTACATTCATGTCCAAATAAGGTGTTTAAAAAAGTAATTTTAGTGAGACCCTAGAAATCTATTCTGATTTGGTGCATTGATTTACAAATAATTCATTTTTTCCTTAGACCTACAGAAACTGTCTGGTGTTTTTGTATATTTTTACTGTTGCCAACAAATCCCACGAAGCCATCAATGTGTTTGTCTGTCTCTCAAGACTTCCTGACCTCAGCCTGTCTGTGGAATTAAGCCCCAAGCACAGTGGTTCCTACTGAAGACGGAAATCTTTAACAGTTCATATATGTATATATATAAAAAAGTCTGAGAACATTTTCCCATCAGAAGTGGGCAACAATGTGGCTTACTGATACATTTTTCATACTTTTTTTTGGAAAACAGTGGAAGTTTATGGCTTAGGACTAAGGAATTGTTGAGAATAAGAAAATTATAAAATAAGAAAAGCATAAAATATCACTTCACTTCATTTTAACTTAATTATTTAAGGTTGGTGATCCAATTACTTGCTTATATCATAACTTCCAAGCAACATTTCATTACCCTTGTTATAAATGCATTTCTTTTCTTTTTTTTTTTTTGTTGTTGCAGATATCTCAACATTTCCACACTTTCAAGATATTGTGCAGATTATAATGATTACCCACATTTAATTAAATACAGTTCAGAAGAAGACAAAAACTATTTGCCATGTCATTACAGTTTTTAGTGTCACACTATGGCGACTGGCCACATTTCGAATTATTATGGTTAGGTGTTGAAACCCTAGGACAATGCAAAGCAAACAAATAATAAAAATAATAATAATGAAAATGTTTGAGCATAGCACATCATTCTCAAGATCTTCATCAGTGGGCGACTTAATTTTATTGTACCTGTGACTTATACAATGACAAAGGTATTATAAACCAGCACTACTTTGAAAGTTAGAACTACCCAGAACACATAAAAAGTGTAACTTTAGTACATTATAGTGTATCATAATTACATATTTTAATGTATTCAAGTTTTGCAATTGAACATAACTTAATTATCTTAAATACTTACATTTACTGGTTTTGTTTTGTTTGTTTGTTTTTTCCTTGATTTGGTTTATATCTGAGCTGTTTATATCCAAAACTACCCAATATATACAAACAGTATAATTCTGATATATAACAGCATACCACAGTTTCTATATACTTCAATATTAAATTAGAGGATAGGTGTTACATTATACCAGTAGCACCTAATTAGAGCGGGCCTTGAACTCAACGCTCACCATCCCTGGCGAACCATTTAAAGCTCTGTCAAAGCAGCGTAGCATAATTTACATAAAGATATAAATGCTTAAACTTTTGTCAATATTGACAAACTACACATCGTTATTGCAGATAGATTCTCCACAAAACTGTTCAGTTAATTTTACAGAAACCATGAGTACAAATGTATCATTCATTCAGATTTACCAGCATCATAAAGTAGCAGGGGGGGCAGCGAGCGTGAAGGCTGTGTATTCCTCAGTTACTTACATTAGTTTGTAAGGGTGCATAGATCAAAAGCTAAGCATTTTTCCACGTTGATTCAACGTGAATGTTGTAATGTGGAGTCCATTGCAGACAGTTGGGAAACTTCTTCTTCTTTACTGCTTCCAACATGAAAATTAGTTCTGGCTGGGAGGCTTTGGGTATGTTTGTTTTCACTTTCATTGTTTTCTCCCTACAAATTGGAAGTCTCCCCACAATTTTCTGTCGAGTTTTCACTGGGGGAGGTCAAGTGAAGACATCGGGTGCACATATTCGAAAAGCCAGTGACGATTTCCCCTTTACCTTAGCTCTGGCCTTGAGACATACAGTTGTTGCATGTGTTTGCTACTTAAAATGAATGATGCTGATAAATCTGATATCGTGATGAAATCAAATACAAAAAATGAAACACTTACACAATTAATCCACTCAATGAATTACCATTAAAGCCGATGTATGGCTTGGGTAAGCTGTCTAAAGAGCATGTTTATCATTTGAAAGATTTCTACCCATCATTTCAATCACAGTAATTCCCCAGTTATCAATCACATGCATGATTGATAGAAATGTAGGGATGAATGCAGAAACACGCAAAAACACACATTAAAGATCCAGAGAGACGCACAACCAATACACACACATACAAACGTAAACATTCCCACCCTGGCCCACTCCCACCTCACAATGGGCATCTCAGTCGTCTGTGTTGACACCTATGGAATTGATTTCCCATGGCAGCACGGTCCATCTATTGCCACAAACATTGGCGGAGCTGCAGTCACATCATGTTGACACAGAACACAATCACTTCTGCTTGTCTGCATTGTTCCTGTGACACAATAAAAAAAAATAAAAAAACAGACAAGGACTAGAGGATGTCCGGTGGGATGCAGCGTCTCAGCGTCAGCATGCATCATCTCTGAGATTCAATGTTAACCTCATTTTGTCATTAGTACTGAGACACTTTCGTCTGCACATCAGACAGGGAGAAAAGCAGTTCTGTAATCAAAGGTTTTTGCTCTCCCGAATACACATATATACACACCCATACACAAAAATGTACACAACACTCTGGTGCTGATATCAACAGAGATTTTAGAAGAGTAAGGGGTACCATCTCAATTCCAGCGAGGTAGCTTTAAAGACTTAAGTTGGTGAATGTTGTTGAACCTGTGACACAACCCAAACACCACCATACGAGGGACATATAATGGTCAAAAAAACAAGAAAAAGATCACACATACCCTGTTTACTCTTATTCACCCACTCCGTTTTTAATATTATGATTTAATTTAATCCCAGTATCTATTATTAGCTGGTGAAAATATAATGGCTACAAGGTGAAATGTGTTTCTGAGATGTAGGAAATGAGAGATAAATTCCTCATCAATGATGCTGTGACACGAAATCAATTGAACTCACTGGTAGGTGAAAAATTAATTCCAAAGAGGGAAATGTATTAATGATGGTCAAGCTTGTCCAATCCTAATTGTCTGGCTGTGCAAATATGGAATGCATACATGCATTTAGCAATCCTTTACACACCTGGTCACCGATGTTGATTTTGTAATTACAAGACATTCAATCAGATTTTAATCACCACCCACACAGGCCTGTTTACAGACTTCTTTGTCTTTGCTTTAACACTAGTCATATTTGTACTGCCGTCATTGCTTTGGAAGGATTTGAAGGCTCTGGCATTTTTAGTTCTTGTGAAAACATGCTGGCTCTCTGTCTTGTGTATTATAGCATAGGTGCTGCATTGTTCTGTCAAAATGTGAGAAAATAAATATTGCCAGTATGAAACATTCAGCAGAAACATTTCCTTTTTTTTTATCCGGCAGTGTGTGCTTTAGCCATGAACTTCAACAGCTCCATAATCCTTTGTCTGTCCAACATTGATATTTGCCCACCAATTGAATGTCACAGTCTAGACTTATTCTGTGTATTCTCATTCAGGGAACTACATGGCAATGCCACTGAACCTTTTGTCAGATAGTGATAGTCTACAGTGCAAAGCTTGCTGTATGAAAATTAACCCTTAAGTTGGTTGTAAGAGTTAAAGTAATTATTATTTTCCTACATGCAAATTCACAGAAAACACATCAAGATGTACCAAACGTTTCTAAAAATCTGTACCTGAGAGTGACATTGGATTTCCATTAAGTTAAGGTGTGGACTGCATTGATATTTTGTTACAACAAAAGATGCAGCAATTATTAATGAAGACGTGTCCCAAAGGTAATTACAACACTAATTTGGTTACGGTAGACTTGTCAAGTATCTGATTTTTTCATTGAACCGATTTGTTTGACCAAACATGGGCCTAATTACCCCAATGGACGGGGAGTGACTCTACTAACAGTTTCAGATCATAAGGTCCCTACCACAGTCTCCAATAAACATCATTAATCGAAGCACTGGCATTACTTAAACACTGTCTGGTGAAGGGTTTTACTGTGGGGCTAGAGAGAATGTCTCCATTGATACAGTATGTTGTTTGATTAAGTGGTTAATGACAGAACCCAGAGATAAAAAATGTGTGTGCTGTATGTTTCTGTAGAACATGCAGTGACAAATAGAGATGTTTGCATTCATCTCCAGAACTGCACGATGTGGGCAAAATGAGTTACCGCTGTTTATTTATTTTCCTGCAACCCATGTTAATGTGGATAAATAACAAAGCAACTAAGTTTGACTACACACAGTTGTCCGGGAGTCATAAGGCTAATTAACCATTGTCTACCCAAGCCAGACAAGACTATAATTGCCTTTGAGTTTTTATCCCCTTTCCAGAGTCAGGGAACATATCTAGTTAAACCAGTTTGCATCCACACTTCACTTATAATTATTTACTGTATCTACTTAATCAATGCTCACTTATTGATTGTGCTTTTTATTTAATTTAATGCTTCAAGCAAGGTAATGCATGTTTCTTAATCTAGATTTAATTTAACCATAAAAGGCAGAGATTGACAGTGGAAAATGAATGTTTTCTTTTGTGGCGTGAGATTTTCCTCTGTAATGCAGTTAATAAAGGGCAAAGTCTGCCATTCAGGCACATGCAGACATTTTAAGGGCAGTCCAAGTCGTACTGCTACACCAGTATGTAACATGTTATTGAAAACATATGCAACTCAACATTTGCAAAAAAGGAGATCAGTTTAAGCTGTCAGGGCTCTGCGCATGCTTTTGCTTGATGTTAAAATGCACTGTCATGGTGCTAATCCATGATACACACTACCAGCAATCATCATCAATCATTAATTTAATGCAGCCAACAAAGTTGTTGTAGTTCTAGTTGTGTAGTTTGGCTAACCATCTTTGTACCACTCTTCACTGCACTGCGGAGCACTATAGTTTCACTCTCCTCTCTGACAGAATATGTATATTATTGTAAATGAATATGTATTATGTCGTGTCAATGAGACAATAACCTGAAGAAATTGTGGAGGATATGAAATGTGCCCTTAAATTGGCATGATAACATTAGTTATGACCTTTTCTGGCCTTCATTAGCAACTACGGAGAACTGCAATAAAGTGGACGTTTTCTACAGGTAACCCCTTCCGCTTATCTCTCATAATACTGACATTAACCACAGAGTGATATTTTTACAATAAAGCCCAGCTAGCTAGAGTCCAAAAAAGGTCTGAGAAAATTGTGTAATGCAGAAGTTACATATGCCAATGTAGAATAATCATAATAATAACAACACTGCATTGTTTTGGGTATAATATATCTTTTGGTGGTCACCAGTTCATCCCAACAGCCTCAACTGACCATATGAGTAGAGGTGGGGTGCGAATTCTACAGTACCTGGTGTGAAGTTCTGGTCTCCAAACATCATAGAAACCACATTGACAGCCAAAAAAAAATCAGAGTTTCTGCTGATGTGATTATTAGGTCTGTGGCACTGACTGACCACCTTAGGAACTCCTGCAGACGTACAACGGCCATTGGGGCAGGAAAAAAAAAAAAAAGCTTATCACACTTGACCGGAGGTTAGCAAAGTTGAAGCTTTTTCTGGTGGTTTTGACAGAAAAATAACACTGAAACGTTTGAGTAATAAGCCTCACCAGTTTAGGCAGAGGACAGTACAGTACTGTCTTTCTTTCCAGCTCAGACCCCCCCCCCCCACACACACACACACACACACACACACACACACACACACACTTCAACATGCCAGTTTCTCTATGCCTACCACCTAATTAAGGCCAGTCCTTGCAGTTTCAGCTCCAGAGAGAACTGGATTCCCCATCTCCTTCAAGGCAGTCCAGCACGATACTTGTATTTTCAAGGCACACTGTTAGCTGTGGTGCCATATTTTCAGGGGTGAACACCTGCATGTTTGACATCTTGTATCATTTGATACCACTTCTCTAAAATGGCTGAAGAAGTCTGGTAGTTTATAACAAGATATAACATGGCACCAAATCAAACCCAGTACAGGATGCTTTTGAAACATAGTTTGCAATCACATGCCTCCTAGGTGTACACTTAATATTTGAAAGCTGTAGCCTAGTTTCATGGTCAACTATTAAACTACATGTTTGCAATATTATAAAAGCACATATATGCTTGCTTATCTAACATTTACACAGAGGGCATAATGTCGATTCTTTTCCACTGGACCATGAACGTTTGATGTGCACATCTTCTTCCATACAAGTACGCCAGCTTCACTGATCAGCCTAATTAACATATTAATTGTTTACTTGTGTCCTCACTCCGGTTTCCAGAGTGTTGCCTAAGAGATGAAGCATGGTTCTGAGTACACACACACACACACACACATACACCGCTTAGTGTGTTTGAGTGGTGTGTATGTGACCAAGAGTGCGTGAGCGCACACTTGTTTATGCACGACATTGTTGTTCCTGTCTACACTCGCCGGTACATGTGCATGAGGGTGTGTAATCAGAGCCGCTTTGGAACTTTACAAGAAGTCATTAACAGTCAAGACTATTGTGCAGACACCATGATTTCAAAGGTGCTCCACAACAGCTTGTGCGGCAAGGGCTGATTGAACCAGAGCACTTGAAAGGGGGAGAGAGACGTCAGGTTCGCAGCATCCTGTCGCGGCCCATCTGCCTCTCTCTCTGCTCCTGCCGTCAGTCTCCTTTGTGAGGAGGAAGGGGTTTGAACATCAAAGAGCAGCCATGCTACCTTGGAGACAGAAACAATTAGTAAGGGATCTGGTGAAAGGTGGCATAGAGGAGAACCCTGTTCCATGATACTCAAAAAATATATATATGGGAAGAAAGGGCAACACTGTATTCCAAAGACTGTACTCCACAGAGGGGCATTGTGTATGAATCAGACATTTTTGAAGGCCAAAATATTTTATGGAGTCAGTCTAAATGCACCATGAAAATTCCTTTTACTATTATATGATGTAATTCCTTTTTTTTTCTGTCTGTCATTGTGTATCATCATATAACAGTACCAACTGTAACATGGTGAAACTGCCCAGATGAGACAACCTACAGATAACACCTCTGCCTGTGATAAGTATATTCTCATTAACACTTGTATCCCACAGTATCTCTACAGCGGCCCGGCTTGAGTCCAGAGCAAATCTCAGGGGGATGGTGCCTCATATAGAATACCCTTGAGCTGTTTCGCAGCTATCTAAAATCTCCTAGATGTCTTTGCTGTCTCGCTAAGCAACTCCACCTACTTTCACCCCACCTTGCATTTCATTATGAATGTGAAGTTTGAGTTGGCTTAGTTGCTGTTTAATAATGCATTTGTCATCCGTGACCAGGCCAGCTGAAGGGGGTTAGCCCAAACAAACACAAAATGAGGTCAATATCAGCTGGTCCTCTATAACGAGGTCGAGCACTAACATGTGAAGGGAAGACTAAAGGAGAACACTTGGTACAACTTACTCACGTGCCATTTATGAAAGTTCAATTTTCACCTAATTGACAAGTACACCTGACAGTGCTTATATATAGTAGTATAGTTATTCTTAGAAGTAGCAAATTGCAGTTAGTACGTCTTAAAGTGTTCAACTCTTTAATATCCACTTGTCACATAATATCACGCAGTATATGATTGCTACACCACATTGTACATTTACAGTGTTTTCATCATTTTTCATCAGCATATATATATATATATATATATATATATATATTGCACTAAATATGTAAACACTGGAGGCTAATGTGAAAAAAAGGAGTTGTATTCATATGAGTGACTGCACGATGCCAACAGATATGGGGATGCTAAAAGAAGACAAGAGAAGATTGGTATACATAATCAATTTGCCAGGAAATGAGGAAAACATATTAAAAAGACAGACCCTGAATAATTAAATTCAATTATCAGGCGAGGCAAAAAAAAAAAAAAAAAAAAAAATTAATAATAGACCGGAGAGCAATAATTGCAGTGTTCTTCTTTGTGCATTTTCCTCACATGATTTATTGTCCCATATTTTTTTAGATGTTCGAGCTGGTGTTTAACACAGAAGAGCTCCATGTGTGTACTCATAGATTTAAGTGTGACAGTGTTAATGGATGCCTTAGATGTTGACTGGATATCAATCTCCTGAGTCGAGGACACACATCACATGGCGGACAGGTGTGCGTTTATGCATGATAGCGTAGATGGACACACACCATTAACAAGTAACTGTACCTCAACTGACAACCACTCCCTGAGTCAATTTTTTTTTTTTTTTTTTTTTTTAATCACATCACAAATTGACCTCTACATGCCGAAAGTGAAATTACATTGATGTCACAAACTATTTCTTTTCTCCAGTTAATGTGCGTCCTTTAAAGATGTTTAATCTCATCTTTTTACTTCTCTACATGAAGTAAAATGAACATGTTTATCTGCTGGGATGCGAGTGGACAGCAGCTGGACATTTTCTCGTGACATTTTGTGGAGCTTGAGGAGTTTTTTGGTTTTTTTTGTTTTGTTTTTCTCTGGTTCTAGCTCTAACACGGTATGAAGAGGGAGATCTCTCTTCAAGGTTATTGCACTTATAATTCCACCCATTTCGGCGCTGGAGAGAAGACGAGAGACACAGACAATCAGACAGACACCAGCTGACTGAGCTCTGCAGACCTGTAGGCATGTGAACAGCAGAGGCGGTATCAATCCCTGGAATGAGGCCGATGACCGATTCCAATTCAGGGCCACATCAAAGAGTGTGAATGCAGCAGCACTAACAGGGATGCTGGGGGTCAGGGACACTGGCTGAGGGATTTAGTCATTTCAGGGCTTATGTGAAGCACCATGGAGAGCAGCCATAAAAGCACAATGTCACTTTGTGACCTGCAGTTGGAAGGATACAAACCTGGAGCGATGTGAGCTGGATGTGAGCGTTGCACTGTTTTGACACACTGAAACATGCAAAGGGTTACTGAATAGCACACATACACACAAACCCACACACAGACACAAAGATCAAGACTTAAAGAAGGAGGCAACTCGCTCTCTCTCTCGCGCTTAATCACTTCCATCCGTTTTTTCTTGTCGTCCTTTTCCTCACATCTCGTCTTTCTCTCTCTCTCTCTCTCTCATAGACCCAGACACAAGCAAGCCAGCACATATATCTCCGTGTGCATAAATCTACTGCAGTAATTCCTAAGGATGATGATAGTAAATGACAATGGTAATTTTTGACAGTCAATTCGCCACTGATGTCCAGTAAATTCGCAGCAGTTTTTGCTTTAATGCAGCTCTGCATGACAGCCATATATCGTCTACTTCCGTGACATTTACTGGGTGCAACGACACTCACAGGAGACATTCAGATCCGTCTCGTCTGCGTGAAGCGCTCCAAACATCCATCCGGGAATAGTCATGCAGCTTTTAGGGGCAATAAAGCTCATCAGGCGCTGTTTCCTTGTCAGAATAGACCTTGTCCTTCCATAGTATGATTTTTTTTTTCCTATATGGGTAATCAAAGAAAGCTTGTATGGCCACAGAATGAATTTATCAAGTTATGTTTGCTTGACAATGAGCTTGGGTGTATAACAGAATAGGTACCACAGCCGTCAGATGTTTCATAAGATGAGCGGAGGGAAAAGGGAAGGACATGGGGAAACATCCACAAACGACTGTCGCTGTCTGAAACCTCTCACTTTTTTTTTTTTTTCATAATCCTGGGACACTTATTAAAGAATTACTTACAGTACATAGTTATTATGCTCCCGTGTATCCCACACAGTATATCATTAGCTTTACATCAAGAGGAGACCCGTCACAAATTTGAACCTATCTTCCCCTCTCCTTCCTCTTTGTAAGCATACTGTCCACATCAGCGTTAATGAGTGCCTGCTACTGTTGCTAGCAGCTCTCACATTCTCATCCACTTGTTATGCAGTAATGAATCAAGCTCTCTTATGAGTGCACCGTAGCATGCTGAGGACAAACCAGGGAAGCTACTTAGAGGCACATCACAGCTGGGTGAATCACAATGTCGGCTCAGTCTGTTAGCAGATGCATTTTTTTTGTTCGCTCTCTTCCTCACATCTGCACATCTGTCCTCATGCGTTGTGACTGATAGATTACTAATTTTGCTGGAGTTCTTAGCCAACATGGCTAATTTTAGTCTTTATGCACAAAGTTAAAGCACCCCCACATAGCAATGCTGCCCTCCAGTGCATGCAGCAGTTGATACCCACCATCAAAAAAATGGGGTTTGTGTTTTTTTGTTTTTTTTTTCCTTTTGAAGTAAATCTGCCCCTTTTCATTGTAGTTTGAATTTGATTTCCAAACTAAGTGACATAATTTTTTTTGTACCTTTTACATAACGCTACATAGACATTGACGTCCTGTTTCCACTACACAGACAAGTCCGGGGAGAAAGTAAGGAGTAAAACAGTGTCATTGCCTGAGTCAGCGCGGCTGTGATTTTGCAGCTTTGGATGTGTAGCTGGCACCAATCCAGGAGCATGCCATCCCTTCCATTCTTCAAAGTGCATTTATATTACTAGCACTCTTGGCAGGCAGGCCTCTCTGGCGGTTTAGGCTGAAGCGCCTCCCAGCCTGACGATGATTACGATGGCTATAACATGGAAACTGTTATTGGCCTTGTTTGGGGATGGTTATTACAAGTGTATCAAAAACCCACACATACATCTCGCCCCCCCCCCCTTCAGGGCTGTAGCCATATATAGGCACTAATGAATAGGTGATTTCAGTGATTTCGACATGTGTCATAAATATTAAATGGCCCTCTGCCCTTGGTTACCTTTGCTGCCAGCCAGAGCCTTTGTCATGTATACCGTGGCTGTTTAGCTTTTTACTTATTGACAGAGGTGACAGTAGGGGACATTTCAAAGACAGAAACCTCTCAGGAGTTCAAATCTGTTGTGAAATAGACCTTTGTAGTGCATTACTACTTAGGCTATCTGTTGAGGGCTTCGACTTTGTTTTGTTTACTTACGCTTGCTGTTATTGTGGTGGTGGATGAAGCCATCATTGCAAATGACGGTGTTGAGGACAATAATAATGGGGCCATATGTAAAGAGTGATTTCATTTAAAAATAAAAAAGGGCAAATTGTAGAAATTGTGAATTGAGATCATTGTTTTATATTACATAGTTTTTAATTAGTTACATTTAATACCGTGTAATTAATGGCTGACACTATATAGAGTCACATAACATTCATTATGACTGCATGTAACTGCTTTAATGAAGTATTAATTTATATAAGTTGAATCTTGATTGTGCAGCTTAGCCCAGTGTCAGCATGATGGTGACCCTAGTGTTAGAGTGGATGAGATGGAACAGTTGGAGGTGTGTTTTCAGGTATCTAAGAAACAGCACTTGTTCACCTTCCTGTGAGAGTATTCATCGGGCTGCTTTGTTTCACCAGAAAGTTAGAACAGAGGCCTTGTAGCCACTGCTATTTTCTGATTTTAGGGTTCTGCCTTTTGGCAGCGAATGCAGCAAATAAGACTGAGGCAAATTCTGGGTAAAAGACTCAATATAACAAACATTTTACCATGCATGACCTGTGTACCTGTACCTGTGCAAAATCAGTTAACTTTATGTTTATGAACAAAGCGTTCAGCAGTCTTTCACCGGTAATACCCTAAGGCTTAACATGGAGGTTGCAAATGGACAACTGTTTGCTTTTTTCTGATATGAGTTATTGGTAAGGTGGTTAACCTTCACTGGCAGCAGTGGAGAAGCTCATTTACTTGGCAGCTAAAAGGTGTGAATATGAACAACTAAATGAGTGTGAAGGAGGGTGTTGATGGGGGCAAATAAAAAAAGAGTATATATTCAGCAGATCTCCTCTTAGAAAATAAATCCCAAAATAATAGCTCCAGACAATTGTTTAGTCTCATTGCAGCACCACTGGGCAAAGAGTACCACTTCAATTCTGTTTTTACAGATTTTTCTTGTCTCATACACTGCTGAATGATTTCCACATAAAAGCCATTACTTACTTTTCCTTTTAATACACAATAAGCCTGTATTTCTGAGGCAAGTGCGCGGCTGACAGATCAACTTAATTTATCACAAAATTGAATTGTTGCTCTGCAGTGCAACACACATCTCATCCAGTTGTGAGAAATTTGTTTTCCTCATTGAGTTGTGGCATGGAGTCCCCATCCAACGGATGAGGAGTGTGCTTCTGTCATACTAACGCCTCCCAAACCTTACAGAGTGTTTGCTTTAGATCCCGGACAATAAGCAGCAGTATAAACACTCCCCCACGTTTCTCACGGCTGGGAGGTCTGAGCTGTAAAATGCCGAGATTGATAGAGCAATGTTCAATTCCTCCCCTGAGTTAGAAGGGCAAACTCCTGTGGCGCTCCTGCATCAAGCATGCCCTCCCTGTGACTCGGCACTGGAGATAAACTTTCCCAGACAACAATGCCTCATCAGTGGCAGCAGCAGCGGGGCCGTCTTTTATTGCCAGAGCGCCAATGTTGAACAATTAACAGCTCACCGTGGTCCCAAGCACAAAATACTAGAACGGCCAGGTAAGCATGGTCTCTTTCAGTCTCCCCTTGCTCGCCCAACCCCCTACACACCCCCACCACTGCCCCCCCCCCCCCCCTCCTATCCCCAAACCTCCGCCCCCAGGCCTCGTTGCAATGCAATGCAATCTCTCATTGCAGTCTGTTCTATAAATTGCCAACAGCGGGAGAAGGCAGATACAAATAAAGGTGATTTAGCCCAAAGAGATGCTGAGCGATGGCTCTCATTAGTCCGGAGTGGAGACCAAAGTCGAGATTTAACTGAGAGGGATTCCTGGCCATTAGTGCACTGGCAGGGGCTGTATTGATAGGTTTTTAATAAGACGCTACATTAATGGTTATCATGAGTGAGTGGGTTTATGGTGATGGGAAAAGGCAGAGGAGGGGAGAGGAAGTCTCCAATGTGTTTTCTGTCAAACTCAGCCACAGCTCGGCTGCTGCTGCTGCCAGCAGCTCGAGCGTGTTCCTTCGCAGGTTGACAATTCGTGTAACACAAACTCTCTCTGTGGTCTGCGTATGGCGAGTAGGGAAAGAGTGTCTTTTTTAGCCGTTACTTGAGTGACGCAGACGTGGAGAGGGTGGTGTCAGTGATGAACGATGCCAGAGGGATGTCTCCTGTGTGCGCAGAAGTCTTCATTTCCTCCTGTTAATCAGTTGGACTAATTCTCCCCTTGTTCCATTTTTAACCTTACAGTGTCACTGCCTCCAGTTGCTCTAATTGAAATATTAGCAGCCGGTTAAGTAAATGAAGACAATTTAATCAGTCCCCTTCTTGTGCCTTTCCTGTCTCTCTCTCTCTCTCTCTTTTTTTTTTTGTCTTTCTCCCATGCGACGGTGTGATCTTTCTATTAAAGAGAGAAGTTGAGAGATCAATTTAGATGGTCTTGTTTTTTTTTAACTAAGCTGACAACTCTATCGCCTGAGCGCCAAACGAAGCTGAGATTAACCTTGTTCGAAATGTGAACTTTGCCAAAGGATGTCAAACTCTGCCAACAACTTTTTTTTTTTCTTTTTTTTCCCCCCTCTTTCGCCATTCACCAGTGGAGATCCAGCACGATGAGTAGCCAGCAATGAGACTATCCAATGAAATCCCTATGGCGAGTCATTTCCTTCCAAAGCACAAAATGTTAATTGAACTTTCCCAAAGATTCCAAACTTACACTAATTTGATGAATTCAAATTAGTCTCACAGGGGCTGTTAGATCACTTCAGTAAGAAAAACAAAACTGCCACGAACATTTGGATAATCAGCCTTAGGGTATTTTATGAATAACTCCTTGTCATAACTACTTTCTTCGTTTCTCATCCAGCTCTCGCCTGAAGTAAGACTGATAACGCTTAGTTCAATCAGAAAGAAATAATATAGTTTGCACAGTGACCCTCATGTGCTACATATTGATGCGGAAGTTGCATATTGATACAGAAGTTAAACTGGTTCAATTAAAGTGAGTTGTTATTTTTGGGATGTCAGGATTATACTTATACCAGAGACTGATGCTTATCAATAGTCAGATCAGTGCTGATGATACTGATGTGATGCAGTGGCACAAAAATATACTGATCCAGTATCTTGATAATCCCTTATTATTTAAAGTTAGCACGGATACACTTGTGGTTTCAGGAACTGAAAGCTGGAACACTGGAAGGGTTGAAAGAAACTTAGGGGTTTATTTCCAAATGGGATTTGCACCATTTTTCAGTCAGCTTTTACTTTCACAAAATGTGTTTTGGCCTTGGTTTGCACAACTGTAGAATTCATTATGTATTATCTGATTAGTTTCCCCTGAGTTTGACTCTTGAGCTTGTTCATTTAGATCACACACATTATCTTTTAATTTTTCTGCTACCTTGGCTGGCTGATGGGGAGGCGGCATTCAGAGAATGTTTTGAGGGAGTCAGAAATATTCTGCTCCTTACTGCTCCGTTACAAACATCTTTTATTTGGGCTGAAATGAGCTGTATTTCTGTCTACATCAGAAGAATTGACCCTCACCTGTCTACTGTGATCAAAATGCACAGAACATGCACGGAACCGAAGGCTGGCTGCACTCAAAACTAGAAAACACTTGAAACTCTAGTTTCCGCGACTAAAGGTGAAAGTATTTATACCCGTTTTGAACAACCGCTCTCGGAAGTGAAGAGAAAAATCTGCTCTCATCTGAATCTGTGTAAACCTGTGTATTGACGCAGGTTTGCCCAGGACCAGTTTACTGACCTTTTAGTTGTAGACAGGATCCAGGGCTCAGCACTAGTTCTTGGTGCAGTGTATCGATGTAGTCATTTTAGTGTAATTTGCTCTAAGATTTGTGAGTGAGAGCTCTGCAATTCATGTAAAAACCAGGTTGGTTGAAAACAAGATTTTGTGGAAAAAAAACCCATACACACTGTAGTATGACTTCTAATTATAGTCGTAAACTTCTTTTGACACGTTAGTTTTTGTACAAAATTACTGCATAGATTTTGTGAGAAGAAAAGTTGTTTTTTTTCATCATCATTTTTCTTAATACTCCCCCCCACCACACACACACACACACACAAACACACACACACAAACACACACACAACCACTGTCTCTGCCTTGCTGCTTGGTGTCATAAGCAATAATACATTTCATTTTGCTATTATAATCCTGATAGGAAAGGCAGGTCCTGCAGCCTAATCACATGGTGCAGCTGACAGGTATAGAGGATTCGTCCTAATGATGTGTGAGAAAATGTTAACTGTATTTTGAAAAATTTGGCACGAGGAAGTGGGGTTTGTCTGCTATGTTAATAGTGAGTCTTACAGATGTAGATGCAACATAAACCTGACTGAAGCATGAGAATATAATAAAGACTGCTTCTAAAGAAATCTCAATTTATGACAGATTTTTTTAAATATATATATTTAATTTTAAGTTAGTGCAGAACTTCTTCCTAATTTATGGTAATCTAGAATTGCTATGCCAGGTTTTTCAGGGTAACAGGTCTAACATTAAATTAGAGAGTGTGGGATGACTGTAACTTTTTTGCCTTTTATCATATTTTGCTATCAGCTGTTCTCACCGAAATGTTAACACATGCTTAAAATTCAAATCGTGTGTTAATCATTTCAGCAGCAGTGCTAATTCAGCAACAATCTGTAATTGTATGTAGACTTTTCATCAAATTGCCCCATTCCCTCTCCAAAATGAATCATATCGCCTCTCCTTCTTCTACAAAAAAAAAAAAAAATTACCATTTACTTTTTCCATTATGTCTTTTTTCATTTCTTATGAAAACATGATGACTTCATGGCCAAAGGGAACATTTTCAGGGCAACATGGTTGTAACCCTTGTACTGCTCACTTGTATAAAAGCAGGAATTCAGCTTCATCAGCCACTTACTGTAAGTTCAGGATAAGAGGATGCTGTATATTGTATGTAAAAAGTCAATCTTGACATACTACTGACTTAAAAAACCGTGAAATAGACTCTGTCACAATACTGTGATTGTACCATGTAATTTAATTAACAGGTCTATCTATATTTTGCAATTACAGAACATGGAATATTGATGAGCCACATCAATAAGTATTTTAGATAGCACTATCCATCTGCCCGACTAAATAATTGGGCACACTTTTTATTTACTTTCAAAAAGTATGTGCCTTTTACAGTAAAGCACATGAAGAAAGTGGAACAAAAATTGAGGCGAAGCAATCAGCTGATAAATCTCTCTTTTTTCTTTTTTTCAGTTCCCCTATCTGACGTGAAAACCTGATAACCACTGCCACCCCAACACACCCCCCTTCTCTTGCCCTTCACATCTGTGTGTCTGCACAGCAGCGATAAGCAAATCAATATCCTGTCACTTCTCATTTTTACTTGCCCAATTCTACTCTCTGCACCTTCCACAAGGTGACAAGCTCCTGCCTCGCGGTCTGGACCGGACAATCTCAGTCTCCTCTTTGTAGAATATTGTCTCTCAAGCGACTCTGAAAGACACTCTCTATCACTAGAATGATGCCAACATCGGCTGGTGCAGCCACGGTAGCTGCTCGGTGATGCTAAACTTTTTCACTATTTTCAGTTCATGCTCAGTTCATCAGATAAAATGATACTGTGAGGAGTTGCCTTGCAAGATTATTCATGTTGTGTATTATTCCTGTTCTATAGTGAGATTGCATTGAGGTCCCACTACAAGTGAGGCCTCAGAGCTCTTATGCAGTGACAGTGCGCCGCAGCTCCAATCCAATTTATGAGTCGATACCAACTGATCCTACTGAGACAATAAAAAAAGGCGGTTTGTTTACATTTCAGATCACACCTTTGGATACATGTGCCTTAAAGCTGCATTCATGTCATTATCTTAACTATCTGTTACTGTAAAATCTCCCTGTAGTGACTTGTGGGTATGTATGTGATTAATTTCTTTGGCATCGATTAATTTCAATCATCAGATTATATGTTGGTGCTGAAGACTTGGAGGAGATAAAGACTGAGTCTGTGCTTTATATTGTGCATATTAAACTAAATAGCTGTGCCCTGAGCAATACAACTAGAGCCGCAGAGGAGTTATGTGTCTGAAATCAGTAAAAGCTTCAGTCGTTCCCAGTGCTTCATGATAGATGTTCGAATAATCTTACATTTATTGGCAACAAAAGCAATTCAAGGCAGTAAGGGGGGTTTTGGCGAATATGGTTTGACAACTAAATTTAGTTGTCAGAGGTTACAGCTAAATCATCTGAGGTTTAGAAAAAAGTTTTGGGCTTCATCAGTGTTGCTGCTCTTTTAAATAAGAGACTCTGCCATGCTTTCTAAGGTAAAATAGACTGCCAACTCAGTATAACCTAACTAGGCTCATACAGCTGCCACAACAGTCACTCCGAATTGTGAAAAACACTCTTTGAAAACTCTGGGTCTAAATCACTGTGGACAGTATTATTGGCCCTAGCCTTTTCCCAAAATGATGTGCTGTTTTTTTTCTTTGTTTGTTTTTTTTTATAAATATATATATTTTCTTCTTCTTTTTTATGAGGATGACAGACATACGTCACGCCAAGCTGCAGGATAAACAAAGATAATGGAAAGACAACTTTGGCCTGATCTTTTCTGAGGACAGCTAACATTCACCAGGAGAAGATAAAAATTAATTTGGTTGGAGCCACTCAAGCTTTTTATTCGCACATTTCTTGTCTAAGGGCAGCGGGGAGAAGATTTGTTTAAATATTCAGTGCCCAAGGCAATGTCAAATAACACCAGACCCTGATAAGATTTTCAAGGCTTGCCACTGAAATTAGCGCCTTAGACAAAGATTTCTTGGAAATATTTCTTGGGGCTTTAGGTTTGGGTTTAGAAAATGAACTCTGGAACAGAGGGATGATGTGTCACTCCATGGAATCTTTCATATCCCCAACTTGAAAATGCCAGTCATGGAGTGGGCATAATGAAATATGAATTGAGCCATGGACCATCACTAGCACATTAATGATTTCTGCCAAATGTGTATCCTCCAGATTACTCCTTATCGCTACCAAGACACACACTGGTGTCCTGTATTGCGTAAATAAACACCAGCATCTGAATGGACAGGGCAAAACACAAACTAGAAGGCTTCATGTCCATTTTTTAAGTTTGGATCCATGGGCTAAATGGAATTGACAGCCATGCATAATCACCTGCAGTTTTAGCTGGGGGTGCTTTGGCTCGGCTAGGAAACAGCCTTGTTGAGAGCAGATTCAGCCCCAAAAGCCCCATTAAACTCTAATCCTAAATGGGGTTCCATGCCCTGACAGTTTAGGAGAAACACAGTACAGTTATACAGTACATTCCCTGCCAAATAGATTTGGAAACTACTATGTTGTGATGTCCATGTCTGTCTTAGAAATATAATATAAGTTAGACAGTTATTTTCCCTTCACAGTCTGAATCACCTCAAATGTTTATTGAGATAATAACACATGTACTTATGTTCTAAACATACTTACTGTCTCAGTCATTTACTGTGTCACTATCTCATAGTCTGTCTGAGAAATAGGGGGATTCCCACACTCATTTGTTTTATTCTTGATACCACAGGGCCTGATACATAACTAATTGATTCAACCTTTCAAGAGACTTGAATAATGCAATTGTTCCTTTTGTTCACATAAATGTCCCCACGGGACCTGCTTGATCAATTAACGTCAGATGAACAGTCGCTTTCATTACCGTCTTGCTCAGCATACCTTACAGGGGAGTTAACGAAGAGAGTCAGGCAGATGTTTGGGAGCCTTCATTTGATGCTTGATTTCATTTGGTATGTGTGTGTGTGTGTGTTTGTCTGTAGTTTATATTGTTTGGTTTTGTTTGTCTTTTAACTTATACTGTGGTCCTTGTAAGCACCCCAGTTTTTATATTTAGAATTAGAGTCAATATTAAAATTATGACTGAGCTTCTATAGAATCTATGAGGAAGGCTCGTAGTCATGCTATCTGATCTAGGATTTTTTTTTTTTTTTTTTGAGAATAATGCTGAATATTGGAGTTTTAGAGGAGCTATTTGTAAGTTTCGCTATTGCTACATGGCAAACATTAGCATACTCTACAACGCATGCATGGCATATGAGAGAGCCTTTCGCCCCCCCACTGAGATCATCTGGGTTATTTTGATGTTTTTATTCATTCCAACACCCCACTTTTAAATTGAGTCTTAGCAGATTTTGTTGTTTTAAGTATGCTTAATCAGCAGCAGGCCAAAACGTGAAATAATGAGGACCATCTTTTAGGCGCGCTATGAACTCAACTCTCCTCTGCTACTAACTTACCTAGGTTTGTTTTTAGCCTGGCACCTAGGATAACTTGTCACTTTTTACTGAGGATCTTAAACAAGTTTACTCTTGATTTTACTCCTCTCTAATTCCTGCTTGCTCACCTGCTCCTGGGTGTCATCCCTGGAGAAGCTGAGGGGATGTTAAGCCCTTGAAATCTCTTCCCAAGGTTTCCAGCATTAAAGGTAGAGTAAGCAGTGCTGGAGAAAGACTGTTAACATTTGAACTCAGCAGCAAAACAAATACACCCCTCCCTTCAGTGCTCCTTCAGAAGCTCCGCCCCCCAAATTCATGGACGTGCCTTGCCAAAAGCAATGACAAAATAGTGGAATCTAGAGCCAGAGAAGTCTACTGTGTTAGCACACTTGTGTTTTCACGTCTTCATGGCTATGTAGCGTTAACGCTATATTTAATGATTTACTCTCGTTGAAATGGGGCACCAGTCCTCTAGGAGGACAACAATGAATTACTTCATTGCCAAATTTATCAATCTCATATCGGAAGCCATGACTTCTCGATTCAATGGATCTCCAGTCTCTACGTCAAAAGAATACGACAGGACAACAACTGGGTGTAAATAAATGAGTTTATTTAACTAAACTACTATGTACAGAGTAAATGCAAGGTGTAATAATCATAAAGATGAAAATAATATAATGAATGAGCAGTGTGATGAGTTGGCTGTATGGCTATACACTATGACTATACAGCTAATGATGCTACATCTAAGAATTAGGTTTGATGATTAAATATTGCTATATTTCGACATCAACCCAGTCATGAGCAGAGTGTTAAGACCGGCCTACTGTGAGTTGCGCTGTAGCTGAAGACCCTCGGCTGGAACCCAGGTGGCTGTGGTTGCCGTGGTAACCCTGGAGACGCGGGGTCTAGGTGGATTCTCCTGGAGGCCGTGTCCCGTTATCACGATGACGGATTCTGCCGGTGTCTCAGCGGTTCAGCTCTGGTGGAGTTTGCCAGGAGACTTTCTGTCTCGGGCTCTCTTGATTTCTGCTCGGCTTCTCTGCAGGAGGTCGTGCAGATGTTATCTGCTGGCGTCTCTTGCGGGTTGATGCGAAATAAACTCTAATGCTCTTCACTTTGGTTGGGTAACTTAGAGGAGACTGGCGTTGACCAGATGACTCTAAAGTTGTCAAAATCTTCAAAAAAAGGGAAACTTGATGATGATTAAAAGTTACGAAATTACTCTGAGGCACTTCTGTTGCTTTGGTTCAGTTGGTCTTGACTTGGCTTATAAAAATAAAAGATCGCGCATGTAGACAAAAATCATGTTACTTGTAGCTTGTGGCAAAGAAAAATAAAAGACGCGAAAAGTGCAAAATGACTAAGAGCCATGAGTTTGTGGCGAGCAGCTTAGAGCTAAGAGTTTACATGGCTACAGAGCCGGGCTTTGAGCCGGGACTCTGAGCTTTGAGCAAAGTTCTCAGCTTCTAGTTTCTGCATCGTTTCTCGCTTCTCGCATCTTCTTGTCGTCCTGATTTAGGCTTAGGCCTGGTTTTGGCTTCTGAACAGGCTTAGAAAATAGGCTTAGAAAAAGGGGCTTTTAGGCAATGTGTGAATGGTTCACGACTGTTTTATCCCCTGGGGGCTGGCGCATGTTTCATGGGCGTCACCCATCTTCTCCTGTGTTACCACTTGGAGAAGAGAGTAATTTTCCACTGAACTTTTAGAATAATTTAAATCTAGAGTTTACTTATAAACTCGCACATCCTTCTTCCACCATGACCACAAAACATTAAATGGAATAACATAAAACTACTTGCACTAATAGTAGCAGAGAGGAGTAATAGGAGTGTTGATTTCATATTACATCCTTCAAACCTGGAATTAATTATGATACAAGTGGTTAATTGATCAAACAACAATATAAACATTTCCCAAAGCTAATAATCTATACATATGGATTACACAGCAGTTCTTCGACTGTAACAATAATAATATGCACATTCTGGATGTCATGTAGTGTGTTACCTTGTGTGAAGGGTGCTGACAGTATGGTCACATGAAGGACCTTGTCTTAAAATCTACATGTTACATTTCAAACATTCTATGGGATAGAAGTTTGGGATTAAACTATTACATAGGAACATCTCATGAGTTAGAGAATAGTTAGATATTTAATTTTACATTCATCCTTTGATCTGTGTCTGTGAGGAGTGTCCTGCTGGTCACTACCCAGGATTGGAATGTGGGTTGTAGTTTATGACTCTTATCTAGAGAGGGACAGAGGAAGAGAGGTTGGTGTGTGTGTGTGTGTGCTCATGCATGGCACAGACAGGCCAGGATTCACACCTTAGTGTTAATCAGTCCTTTTTGTTGTTACTTGTCCTATACAAGAAACAACCAAATGTCACTTCTCCAGTTATCTGGTGTCCATTGGTTGATCCTCTGGAGCTGACCCTTTGATCTTTGGTCTGGTTCTGTGTCGTTCGGCCATGCTAACAGCATGGTCTGTTTGTGAAGGAGGGGTCTTTGGTCTCTGTTCCCTATCAATCTGATAGTTTGATGGTGGAAAGAGTCGCAAAGTGTCAGTTAGGGGTCCGTAACTCTGCATGTCCTTATAATGAACTTCCTTAATGGCTTTTGACTGATGCCAGGCCACGTATGTACGCTACAGCTATAAAACCCTTTGCACATTGCACAGACAAATAACAAAGATATAGAACAAACAAAAGGACAGCAAACTGTGGCTACATTCACTGCTGCAAAGCCAACATGTATTACATTCGGCTTACTTTCCAGTATGAAAACTTTCCAGTATGAAACTGGAAAGTAAGCAAATGTGATACTGGGACCTGCCAGGTCCCTCCACAGAAAGATGTATCATGCTCTTTGGAGCCAGTTTGTTGGGATGAACCTCCAAAGAACTCCTGGACTGATGTTGAGAAGGAAAAGCATAGGATCCCCCCGCCTCTCTTTGACCCAACCAGCAATGAGGATACCCTGCCTCTCTCCAACTCCTTTGCACTGCTAGCTGAGCTCGTTGATGGCCTGGCCCTAGACAGCAGACCCACCTTGCAGGACTGAAGCTACGCCACAGATGAGGAAAAAAAATGTAGTACCCTGTTCCAACTCTGGGAGCTCCCGTTCAGCATCTCCAGAGGGTAGGTGCCCTGTAGTCATCACTGAGAATGGTGTTACAAAGAATGCAGTCCCCAGCCAAAACTCTAGACATGGTTGGACTTATCCCACTTATCTGTTACTGTCCTCCACCTAACTGCCCATACTATTATTGTGCATTTGAGGACAACTGATATTAGACTTAAGCAGTCAATTAAGCTCCAACAAGACTTTGAGACACTAACTGATTCTATTGAGAGCCTTGGAAATTGTATTTTGTATTCTATCAGGCCCAAATCCCTCTCAGAAGAAAGGTTCTCTTTAGTCCTCTCTTTAGTGCTCACCAATTGTTATTGAACTTTTGTATTGCTACTGGAATTGGGTCTGTTAATAATTTTGACTATTTCTGGACCCAAGCAAGAGATATAACCTTCTTCCAAACCACAGGGGCACCAGACTGCTGACCAAAAACATCATCCTCCATTCGCAGAGCCCATGATGTCCTGCGAGGATAGGTGGTGCCAGTAATATCCGCCGGTCCAGTGATCCACAGAATGCTTCCCGATCCCATCCCATTGTGTCTATTGAAGTTGTTGAAAGTAGGCGATCCCACTTTAATGCACATACATACATACACATACACGCTACTGGCCTGAATGAGACACTATCTTAAAACTTGCTTTTCTAAATGTGAGATCTTTAACTGAAAAGGCTGTGCTGGTTTGGCCTAATTACACATCATAAGCTGGGCTTACTATTTTTAACTAAAACTTAGTTGGACTCTAGTGGTACTTTTACAGTAACATAGACATCACCACCTACTTTTACCTTTATGAATGGTAAGTGTATGGTTTTTATATCTGGCAGGAGAGGCAGAGGTGGAGCAGCACTTTTCTCCAATATGTTTTATGCAGACATAAAACAGAGTGAGTGGTGAGTTCACCTCATTTGAGTATCTTTCACTTACACTGAAATATTATTAGTCATAGTCTATTGACCCCCAAAAACAACCAGCAATTTTATCGATGGGTCTAATGATCAATTGTCCCAAATTTCCTTAGATTTTTATCTTATTTTCATTTCTGTTTATTTTAATATTGACAACAACCTGCCAGAGTCCTACGGTTTTTTGCAGCATATAACTGGATCCAATCATAACCAGGGCCATACTTTATAACTTCCGTGGTAGCTCATGCTGTGTGCAGTACAATGTGCTTCCATCAGGAATGAAATGTGCTATATAAATAAAACTTTGCTTACTTACCAGTCTACAGAAAGTGTTTCGAGTTCAGTGTCAAACTTCAGTCCTTTACCAATGGAAAGTTGTCTCCATTGATGGAAATCAACCCTCTTGTTCTTCTTCTATTTCTATCACCTTTTTTCTTCCATGTTTTCTTCTACTGAAGTTAGCGTGCTAGCTAGCTAGCCCAGCCTGGTCGTAGAGTCCAGTCTGCCCTGAAGAAGTAGCACGGCTCAGAGTGTGCGTTAAACCTCCACTTGGAAACGCAGCGATGGCGCTCTTGACTGGCAGGTAACCAGCTGTTAATGCTTATGTTGGCTCTGTAGTAACAGCAAAACTTATAAGTAGCTCCTTTAAAGCAGCTTAGATTGTTTTTCTGGAAATGTGAATTAATCTTAGAAACATATATCATGTTTTAAATATCATTCTGAAAATATACATTTATATCCATCCATGCAATTCTTCATGTCCAGGACATGATTATTAGTTTCCTCCATAGGAAAATTCTCCACTATCACCAGACTGTCAGTATGGTCTCCCAGTAGGAAGCAATGAAATGAGTGGTGGATGTGTCGCTCCACGATTGTCAACAGCCTTACACATCCCCCTGAAATGTATGATTAATCCCACACACATCCAGGTGTGCATCTGGCCTTGAAAATACCAGACATTACTGCACTTTCACTCAATAAAAAAAGCACATGTACCAGCACAAGCATCTCAAAACAGTTTTTGAGAAAAGAACACTTGAGTAAGTAGATACAATTATCCCTGTCTTTGAAGTCATAAGGTTTAGGTTTGGTGCAGGTATGGGATAATGCCAGGCATGTAGTGCTGTTTACAGTTCAGTTTAAGGATTTTTTATGATACGACTAATGTGTATGTGTAAGTGTAGGCAGTGTTGAGTTGTCTGTGTGTCAGGTACAGTTCAGCTAAAAGTGAAGTGTGAGTGGGTGGTTGTCATCACAGCCATATGGGGGGTCACACAGAGAAACTAGAACATGTCTTTTGTGCACAGTGGAGACAGATCACCCACTTTTTTTTGGTTGCGTAATGCTCCCAACCACGCAGAGTCAAGATGGTCAAGTTACAGTCCAGTCGTGTCAACTGCAGCTACTACAGTTAGGCTACAGTAGCAGAGATAGCATCTTAAATGGATTTTATTAGAAAAAAAGAAAAAAAAAACTTTGCAGATACAGTAACTTTGGAAAAGAAATTTAGTCTAGCTCATAAACTATTGAGTGTTTACAATATAATTCCACCTTTGGTAAAAAAAAAAAAAAAAATTTATTATATGACTTTCTGATGTTGTAAGATTAGCTTTCTACTGGACTTCAAAAACGTAAAATGACATATTGATTTGCAAAATCCCGAACACACCTATGCAATCCCTCACTCAAACACACAAAAAACTGATGATTATATGAGCTGATGCAAAGAGGTGAAATTTTGGACAAGCTTCAAATCCGTCATCACCACTATCTAATACGTTGCTTTCAGGGTACAAGATGGAGAGATGTCTGTTAAATGGATGACTGTCCACTACAGCATGCATATGAACAAAGGCAGTGACATCTTTGCTTGCCTTTGAGAGATGTGACCTTGGGAAGCCCATGCTGTATACACAACACACAAGTTAGCACATGTTCACAAACACAGATACAGCAGACACAAACACACAAGAGAACATACACACCAATGCCCCAGCGCAAACAAAATCCACACACAGTTGCGCTTACACACATGCCACACACTGTTTACGCCCTCACATATTCAGGTTCCCACCCACGCTCGCCCACACCCACACATTAGTACTCACACAACTGCACAAGCTAGCTCTCTCACTTTATTTCATAAAGCAGTTGGCTGAACATCTATAAATAGGCTGTAGGGCACTGCACAACCTCAATTTGCCACCCCCATACACTCCTATAGCAATTATCCCAAGGTTTATTTCGGTTAAGCAGTCAAGCACGGGGAATAAACGACTCAGCCCATTCAGCAGTGGTTAATAGGAATGAGAATACTTAATAGCAGCCAGCAATCAATCAGATCAAACGGGAATGAGTAAAATAAGCTAATTTGTTCATTTCACATGATTTGAGAATAGCTTATTTGTTGAATTGTGCCAAATTTAGCAAATCTTTTGATAATCTTATCTCATGTTAATGTGCTTCTTTCAGGATTTTCGGTGTCACACATTTTGAGGTCTTCCCCTGCATTACCCTCCTGCTGAGACCGAGGCAAAAGTCCATGTTACAGTTATGATCTCGACCATTTTAGAGGTTCGACCAGGCAGTGCATGCATGAACACTCTCTTGCTAAGCGTACCTGACACCTGGAGTATACAGAGTGTACAAAATAACTAAGTACAATGCTCGTCATTTTAAATCCTGTCCATTTAAGACAATTTCATTTGTTTGTAGTCGAAGCCTAAGAGAAATGAAGCCAATTAGTTTGAAAAACGTTTTAAAAGTAAAGTTATTGAAATGTAACAAAAGTCCATAAGCCCATAAGTAAGAACAGACAGCAACTAGAGTCAGCACAGCTTTTATAAGAGAGATTCCATTCTTTTTTTGCTTTTGAAATATTTTGTTTCTCCACTTTTGTTTTTGATGACAGCTTTGTTTCTTTCTCCTGGGCATGGATGACCAGTCTTGCTCAAATCTGTGCAGAGATGTTACATTCTCCACAGATGATTCTTTTCGGTCTTTGCTGGAGGAGCTTTGTTGCTCTACCGTGCAATTTTGAAATACTCTAAAGGTGTTTTATTGGATTCAACTCAGGGGAATTACTGACCAGGTCATAGTTTTCACTTGTTTTCTTCTTTAAAATCTCTTGTGTGTTTTTTCCCCCATGTGTTTGGGATCGCTGCAGTGTTGAAAATTCCTCTCCTGCCAAGCTTGTTGAGACTGAGAGTCATCTTTTCAGTAAGTATTTGGGTATACACACTTCATCTCATGTCATTTCCTCTACACATTTTTGCACTGATGCAGCCTCATACCAGCACATTCCCACCTCCATGTTTCACAGTCAGCACTGTGCAGTCTCTGCGGTAGTCCTGGCCAGGTCCACGCTCAACATGCTGGACCCAGTCTGATCCAAACAAATTTATTCAGGTTTCATCTGACCAAAAACCGTGCTGCCAATATTCATCAGGAAATCTTTCATGTTCTTTGGCAAAGTTTAATTTTTGCAGTTTTGTTCCATTTTGTGAGCAATGGCTTCCTTCTTGGATGCTGTCCATAGAGGTTGACTTCATACACTGTCCTTCGCACTGTCTGATCAGTCACTGAAATACCAATTTCCGCAGACAATCTTTGTGCCAAGGCAGAAGCCCTTACCCGTCTGTTTTTCAGTCCAAGACTGTGTAATTTGGTGAATTGTGCATGGTGATGTTTTTCAAAGATGGGCATAGCACCTTCTGTTATTGGTAGTATGGCTCTTCCTGTACCTCCTAACAACTGCTGCATCAACACATTTTCACTTCCAACTCGTATACGGAGTCTTCGTTAGGAACCCTTTGGCGTCACTTTTAAGGTTATGGGTGTCCTTTCAGCGTAATTTTCCAGCATTCAGAAACAACATATTTTATATTTATTAAGTGCAGCTGACTCACCAGGAGGGTGGATGGCGGGCGCACAGGGGACATGACTGTTACGCCGATAACACACTGGCTGCGTTGCGTGTGCATGCCGGCTGTGTCGCTGCTACTGCCAGCTCTATCTGTCGACATAAAGCTTGCAGGCTACTCGAATGTTGGACTTCTTTTCATTATAAATTAATTTCGGATTTATTTTAGACAGAAAAAGCTGTGATATATTCCCAGCCTCACACCAGAGACTGGGGTTTGCATCCAGAGTCCTGTCTGTGTTTAGGATTAGGCAACAAAGGCCATTTGGTTAAGGTTGGGGAAAGATTGTGGTGTGGTTTAACAGAGAATAAAATTTACTGTCACTTCAAAACATGATGCAGTCTCACCCCACATACATCAGCAGACAGCGGGTCACCTTTCAGCACGGCAGGCCTCTGTGCATTAACACAGGGGTCCCTGACCAAGCATCCATATCTGGCGACTTGGGAGTGAGAACAGGTTGCCTGCAACTGTGTTATTTGTTCACTAACCTACTGATGCCCTTACCCTCTCCTATCTCTGTGAAGTCTCTTAATCTGGTTGTTCAGGCGATTCCATACCATGTTGTGTTCGTCATGACTCAGACCAACACTGAGAGAAATCTGTGGTGTTCAGAGGTTATTTTGCAACCATGTTCGAACAATTAGCCTTAACTGGAAATCACATGTGAAAGAAGTTTTTTTTTTTTTTTTTTTTTTTTTTTTTAAACAAAGCACCAACTGCAGATCAGTCAGAGGAAATCATTTCACAGGCTGTTATAGGCAAAAAAAAAAAAAAGAAAAGGCAGGGAAGGTCTAATTTTTTACAACCCATTTCACACATTGGTAATAAAAGAAAAAAGCAATTAATACATGTACAATTCTTCATATTCTTACACATAGAACCTTTAAAACTGACTTGAAATATAGTGAACCTATCCTCTAAGCCCTTCATTACACACTGATTGGTGATGTATGGCAGTGGCTGGCCTCTTTTGCAGCCAACAGGCAACAGTTCTCCCAGGACCAGAGCAACATATGTTCCCTCCTCCCATGCCAATTTAATTATAGGTGCTTTTTATTTGCTTGTGGCAATTATGAACCTCCTGCACAAGGACATCAGTTTCCTCTGGGGAATTTCTTCTCTTGTTTATGTGGACTTTTCACCACGTTACCAGACAAATAATGGAGAAAAAAAAAAAGGTAATTTGGTTCATTATGACTGGTGCCAGGTCACACCCATTACTTATTTTACTGAGCGACATATTCCTTATATATTTCATATCCTATGTTCTGTCTTGTGCTTGTACAAGTAGCAGCTTTAGTATTAAAGGTTTACTTGCACAGCAAATACTCATAACAAGTGGTGAAAGACATTGTGTTGTGTTTGAGGGGGATAACAAAATCCGCAAAAGGGAGAACATTAGTTGCTGAGCTGTACCAGGTTGGAAATCTACAAGACAGCTGAACACCAGTAAAATCTAAGCCATGCGCCTGAATGTGAAATTGTCATGATTTTGTGATGACCAGCTGACTGCTCACCAGTCAAGTCCCTAAAACTGCTGGGAAGAAAGTGCTCTTCAAAGCTTCAAAAACTACTTTCGCAGAGCGAAACCACTGAACCCAAACTACTGCTGCGGTTGATATGCTCAGAGGCCAACGGTACAGACACATAGCTGTGAAGGCAGCTGCCAGGTGTGTATATGAGTGGAACCCTCTCCTTCCCTGCCACCGCTGCCACAGGTCATTGTGTTAAACGGAAAAGGTACACTTTGTGAACTTGGATGGTTAGAAAAAACTTAAAGTAATACTATGCAACAGTGATTCAACCTATAACCACTTTTGTCACCAGAGTATGGTCGGGTCTTCCACCTTAAAATTGCTCTGGTGTACATGAGGTGAGAGAGAGAGTGAAATTAGATTTACGAGACCCTTGACAAAGCATTGACTTAATGAAAAACATTACTCTAAGTAATTTCAGTAAGTTATTTTACCCTAACCATTTGATATTCATATGCTCTCTTTTAGTTGGAGAGATGCAGATTTGTTTTACAGGTCCCATAGTTTCTTATAATGTCCTTGGATACGTATCTGTAAATACCTATGGAATTTCCTTGAAAGGACTTTTAGTCTTTTAGTCAGCTAAATAAGCAAAAAAAATAAAAAATGTCAGGTTTGTTCATGGCTCAGCATATAATTAAACATGGAGGAAGTTTCCAGATATACAGTACCCAAAGTTTGTGTATCCAACTTGACTGGAACTGTATATAATAAACCCAAATGGAATAGTTGATGGAAATTCTAATTCAAATGTCTCAGAACATTGTGTGTTTTTTTCTACAGTCTTTAAAATTACAAGGTTGTTTTTGCAAAAATGTTTCCTCAGCTACAGTAAATGCATGACAGAATATACATTCTATTACATTAAATACCTCCCTTTCTTTTTTTTATCATTTCTTTGAGGTACATCTTAAGGAAGAATGTTCAATGGTGATTATAAAGACTGATCATGCTACACTACTTTGCTACTGGAGACATCTTAGCCAGTAAAACACATTACTATCCCTCCCTTGGCACAGGTGATGTGTGCCGTATAGTCAAGGCTTAGCAGTTGTGCGAGCTGCATGGGACTCATTGAATGTGAAGATCTGGAGTCAGCACTTGAACTCACTCTGCCACAGGGAAGAGAAAGTGACTTGTATTGACGCTATTTTGAATCAGAAACACACACACAAAGAGGAAGGAAGAGCTAAAAAAGATAACGTGGGGAAGTTGGCGGGCACACTGGGAGCAAGAAAGAGAACAGAGAAGAGAGGAAGGGGGGAAAAGAGAGAGGATAGATGGGTCAGAGAGAAAGCCTGGGTATAAAGAAGAGAGGAGGAGGAGAAGAGAGAGAGAGAGTCTTTACTGAAAGGGAACATAAAGTGACAGAGCCGAACAGACATAGTGGCTTTGATATCCCCTCAGCTTCAGACTGACCTTCACCTGCTCCACATGAACCAAGCGGCGGAGACACAAGGTGGATGGACTGCTCCCTGAGCTGTCCTTTAACTCGTGCTCTAGTAACTGTAATAAAACAACGCTGTCGGGATGGTAAAGAGTGACAGAGGGAAAGGCTCCCGTGACCTGCAAATACAACCTGTTTAATGACCGTGAAGATATGCTGGGGTGAATCATATGTATAACCATAAAATTATACGGAGGTGTAGCACTGTGTTTATAGATGCTGAGCTTGTGTCACATATCTGATATTTCTTTATAGAGGAATTAACTGAAACATCTAAAGGATGATGCATATCATTATCCCTGTGATCTGTTTGGATTAAGCCATCTATTGAAGACATTAGCATTCTGTGCTGTGTGTAATCAATAATAGCTATCTATTTCTATCAATTATTCCTAAATTCTTATGCAATTGATAAATGTAATGTCACTTTCAAATGAGATTTAAAGCATGACACACACACACACACATAAATAAATGAACTGTTTCACAAATTTGACTCCATTTTTCAATATATATGAATGTATAGCAAACTATACAAAGCATATTCTACTGATAATCTCTCCGGAGAGTTTTTTCCCTACATCCCTGTAATGTGAACTCGGTTCTCCCGAGTCATACAGAGCGGCTTTACAGCTTCCCGTATATCCACTGATTTCTCTTCCTGAAATATTTATCATCTGGGTGAGAAGGGGTTAGGGTTGTGCCGCAGGGATCTGATCCACCTGTGGGGGAAAGGATTGTGCTGAAATAGCCAGACTCCACACTGCCTTTATCTTGAGACCCAAATCCATGAAGTGTGCGATCTGCTTCACCTTCAGTCAGAGAAATGAGAAAGTCGCCTCCAGGAGACACTTTTTGAGGTTTACAAACGACAAAGAGAGAATACAAAAAAGACTATTCATTAATACTGTATATTACTAAGATTAAATATTTTATGGTTACTATTTATGGTTGACTGCAGACTCTATTTTATCTTATCCAGCTCTGCTTACACCTGAGCCGGGCACGTAGTGTGTTTTTCTTCCTCTGGCCTTCTGAGCTGTAACAGAAAAGTAGTCTGGATTTACTGTAAATACATGGTGCAAGATACAAGATAAGTTACATCAGTGTTAGTTAGCTAATGGACCTGTTATTATCTGAGTAGCTTAGCATAAAGACTTTAAACAGGGTGAATTAGTTGGTGGCTCATTAATTAAAACAATAGGATGTAAAATGTCAATCTGTACAAAAAGCAGTGTTGAGGCCATTAAGGTCCTCTAATGGTTGCCTGGCAATGGGTCCAGGCCAAGAAATACTCCAGCGCATAAACAATCAAATGTAGTCATTTTACACTTTTTTTTTTTTTAAAGAATTAAACAAAGAATATTCAGTGCAGCAAGCTGGTGGGCGGATTTTCTTACCTCTGAACGGAGCCGTTACAGCTGTTTACCCTTGTTTTCAATATTAAATGCCGAGTTCTGCTGTGCTGGTTCCAGCTATAGATTTATTGTACGACTATGAGAGTGGTATCAAACTATTCTTTCAAAATAAAAGGAAAAGAGAACAGAGAAGAAAAACTGAGCACAGCAATGTCACCATGGGCAGCTTTCTCCGAGTGGCAGTAGGGTTTAGTCATTAAAACACAACATAACATTTGCATATTTTTTTTTTTACAAATACATATACATTTTAGTTTAGATTCAGTATTCAGATTTAGTTTCAGATTTACCATTTGAAATGCTGCAACATTTAAATTAGTATTTCATATTCATTTTTCAATATTCTTTTAAAAAGTTGACAGCTCTCGGTGAAGTAGGTTATAATTTAAGCATTACAGTTGGCATCCAATACTTTTAAGCCTATGAAAACATGGAAGTGCTGGATGAATTACCCACACTCACTTTATTATCAGAGTGTAGTAACCCTGATACCCAGTCACAGACCACAGCAGAAAGTTTTAATGAGCACAGAGCAGGCACAGGTTTCCTGGGCCTACGTTGGGCCATGCCATAAAGATAATGGGTGGGTGTGCGCAGGTATTAAATTAAGGCGAATACAGACATAGGAGGAGGAAAATTTTGTTAAAGTCAGTTCTACAAAAGGTGCATTGAATATAAAGTGGCTTGTTTGCTTTTGCATTGGCTAATTAAGACTTGGAATGGGGAGAGAGAGAGAAAAAAAAACGAGAGAGAGAGGGAGAGTTATGTCTGTTTCCATTTCGAATTTATCTGCAGGACAGAAATTACAGTTGACTCCTCCACTCTAGTGGGAAAGCAAACCGATGTGAAGGAGAAAAAACAACAGCAGCGAAGCTTTGAAACTCTGATGCAGTTCTCTTCATTAATCGCACACAACACATTGACTCTTCATTCCCTTTGAACCCTCACACCCTTTGAGCTTTCTCTGATTAATGTTGTTTATCAGACAGATGGCTGATCATACCTGACAGTTATAATCACAACCCTCTATTATATGGCCACTGTTAATAGATCTGCTTAGGTGTTTGCATATGTGTTTTTTCTCATGTTTACCAGCTTCTTCTTCGCACCACCAGAGACAGTCCTTGGAGCTGTATGTTGCTCCGCGTAGATGGTCTCTCCTCTTCGGTACATTCTGTCTTTAAAAATGCCTTGTGATCGTCAGTGTGAGTGAATAGCTGTTTGAATAGTGTTTTCTCTGCTTATCAACTACTTACCCATCTCTGTGGAAGAATGTTCATGAGAATGAACAAGGTAAAAGCTATGGCTTTCAGCTGCAGCGTTTTGCAACCTGACCTCAGAAAACGGAGCTCACTGTGAGTCACAAACTCGTTTAAAAAGGTCCTTAATAGAGAAGGTAAATCTATTGAAGCAGAAATATGTACAGGCAGGACCAATGAAAAAAAAGTTTTCAATTCAACAGATGATTTACTTGGCCTCTGAACTTGCACTAAATAACATTATATCTTCCCTGAAATATAAATCATTTCAGTTATCTTTAATCTCCCTGGCGGATATTAGTTACGAGAAGTCACTTTTCCACATTTGCATGTCTTCTTAATAGCCTGTTAATGAAGATACATGCAGAATCCTTTTGCTTAATAAGACACATGTCAGGTTTTTCTTGCCTGCGGAAGGAGCACTAAAACTCAGGCACAAGCTGAGGCTAAGTCTTAAAACTGTGACAAGCCACGCTAAAGGAGGGGGGGTTGCCACAGGCAAAGGTAAAGCGGGAGAAACATAAGAATGGAGGAAAAGAGGAAAGGGAGACGTAGGGGTGTCAAGACAGAATTACTCCTCATTACACTGCTGCAAGAAGCTACTAAATCAAATGCCACTGCAGCCTTTCTCCAACTTTCCCCCATCATCAGTCAAAAACCCTCCCCGTAAAACATGCTTTGTGTTCTGGCGCACGACTGCCTCCAGACCTGTAATAATAGAAACATGTCCCAGTGCACTATGTTCGACAAGGTCGCCTCCTGTGTCTCCCATCTGAGTTGTGTTGTCCTGTGGGTTTGCGGCCAAACAACGTGGGGGAAGTGGAGGGTGGGGTGTCTTTTTCATGGTCAACAGAAGGTCGATTGATGGTATTGATGCCTGATTTTCCAAAGTCACCCAAGTGTTGTGTGGAGGTTTGATGCCTGGCTGGTCCACTCACACACACGCCATCAGCTGTGCAGGTGATGTCCTGCCACCATCTTTTCACAAATGGCATGTTGCAGCACCTTGACATTGTCGTGGTCGCGGGGTGAAAAACGATGTCGCACTTCATTAGGTCCCTGCTGGTGGAGAGCTGCTCGTCCCATTAGACGCCGCGGCGTGTCGCACCATGTTACTGCAAGCCCCATTGCCATTTATTTCACAATCGGCCAGATGAAACGGCTGATATTAACAATCTGTTCCTTGATGTGTTTCTCTCTCTCTCTCTCTCTCACTCGTTCTCTCTCCCTGCTCTTGCCCAGACATTTTTCTCTCCCTCTCTTTGCCACTCTTTCTCTCTCTCTCTCTCTGCCCCCTCCTCTGGCTGGAAACTCCTGGCATTAGCCTAGACAAAATTTTAAAAATCATTTGTTATGTTGGGTCACGTTTCAGGACACAATAAATGGGGGAAATCGTGTGGACAGGTAATTTGAATCATCAGCTCCATTTGTTATTTACAATTGTCAATTAATGCCGCCCTGAACAGCCCTTGTGTCAGCTCTCTCCCTGCCAGTTGCCAATTACTCTTCAGCCCACCTTGCTGACCTCCTGGCAGGGAGAGAGGATGGGGAATGAGACGAGCACAATCCCTCTGAGACGCGAAACATCCCAGCCATCTGCCGCCCGCATTCATGCCTCCACAACCGCGAGAGAAAGGGAGAAAGAGTGTGAGAGTTACAAAGAGAGAGTGAAAGAGGGGACAGAGAACAGAAGAGAAAAAAAAATGAAATGAAAGCAGACCAAGGATAAAATGATAAAAGAAAGGGGGACAAGCCAAATGACCTGATTTTTAGGGGACAGTTTTGACCTTTTGTCAGTTCGACTCAGTATAGAGTTTCTGACTGGAGTCAAAATAATAATAGCAGTCTATTCTATTTCATTCTGCTTCATCCTTCCCTCTCTTTATGGCTGGCTCGCATGCATGTGCTAAGTACATGTGCTGGTGGGTTTATAATGAGTCAGCTCTGTCATGATGCTGAACCTGATCCACTGGCTCAGATATTCTTCAAAAACACATGGGTAACATCTTGTGCTGCAGCTACTGCCAAAATTGTACAACTTTTTTTTTTCTTCATTAACCATATGAATAAAATAAATGAAAGCATTTCTTACAGTACATCCCTGCCAAATCAGCTGTGACTATATATTCCATTGTGAGTAATAAAATAGGAGTTTATTACTGCATGCTATAATGATGGGTTTAATATAGGAAGATCTGGAATGTTTTCTGTTTTGATTTTTTTTCCCTTTAACATGTGCATGTCTCCTGAAAAATAAAAATGTGAAAGACGCACTCTCAGTATGGTTAATGTTCGCAATAAATTTCACATTATATATACATTTGTATTTGTAGTCGATATAATAAACACATTGCATTTTATCGAAACTATTTTTACTGCAATAACATAATGTTTAAGATTTATGTATGCATTTAACATTTCCATACATTTTGGATTACACATTTTAACATAAAAAAAACCGAATAAACTTAATGTGGTGCATATTTGTCAGGTTTATGTAATCGTACTAATAAAGCCAGTGTGTTTAATATGATTAATAGCCAGGTTTATGCAATATAAACTTGTTTATTGTGTAAACATCCATTTTAAAGGAGTTAGAAACCATGCACAGCCTTTTAGTCATTTGAATTTTGACTTCCTGTGAAGAGTGTTGAGACTCAAAACTAATACTAGCAGATCTTTTTGACTTAAAACTTCCTGAGGGGATTAAGGCCCCTTCCTCTTACATTTTACCAGTCTGCCCTTATTGAGTGTCATTTTCCGCCCAAAGAAAGAGAAACAAGGAAGAAGTGCGAGGGCTGACCTTATGGGATGTGGAATTGCAATTTGCCACAGCGGGCACCTCGACACATACAAATGACGAAGGGAACTAAAATTCCAATCCCTTAGAGTTCCCTAGCTGGAGGGTATTGCTTTGTAAAAGGAACATGACATAACCAACCTTGCAAATGTGTCTGATGGCTTTGTTATGGAGGGACTGAGCAGGGACATGTGGAGGAGTGATATTCACTATTGTAAAGGCAGAGAGCTGCTCAGCCTTTATTAGACCACTCAAGTTTTTGGACAAAAAAAACAAAAAAAAAAAACAAGTCACTTGAGGCTTCAACAGGTCTAAATGCTTTATGATAGGATGTTCATTCAGATCTTCTTTCATGACAACAAAGACAAATCAAGCAGGTAACCAGATGTTTGGGTGTTGTCTGTAGGCCATCGGCTGTCAACAACAAATTTAGCTTCAGCGACGAGCCGGTGTGTCACTTGAGGCTTTAAAAGTGAAGACAGGAAGAAACAAGGAAAAGAAACAACAACCATGAAACGCATGACAGACATTTGCCATATGACTGGCATAGTTTTGATATATAACACAAGTGTTGCCAACTGAAACTGGCACGGCAATAATTGAAATAATAATCTACTGCTGATGTTTTTAAGTTGAAACTAATTTAATTCCAGATAAAAAATAAGACTAACCTAAAACAGTCAAACATCACTAAATCAAAATTCTTTTCCCCTTGTTTTTTCGCTTGTATGCTAAAAAGCAGGCAGAGATCTTAGCGTGGGTAAAGTGGAGAGAATGTGTCAATGCACCAGAGGGGGATTGTGTCTAATGCTCCACTTAAGCAAACTAAGTGGCCTCCTGTTCTTGGTTCCTCGCAAGAAGCAAATATTGGAGTAAGCAGACAAAGTGTCATGACATCGCAGATGAAGCAATGCCACTCTGGGGCTTCTTTAATAGTTTATGGCAAGGTAATGCAGATGTCCACCAGACACCTTGTAGCTTTTCTTTTTTTTTCTTTTTTTTTAATGAGTTAAACTATCACTGGAGATACGGTACCTGCTCGAAGTGCAACTGTGTAAATCTCAAAATGACACAGGTCACAAGTGTGATTTTGCCGTCATACACGGCATTAAAAGAACTTATTTATGACTGATCGATGAATGATATTTGTATTTGATATTTCTTAGTTATTGTAGATGTTGGTGGGGGGTTGAGGTCGCCAGTGTGTGTGCACTTGTCTGAAGTGCTGAATAACAACTGCTGGACTTCCTTTGATTCCTTTGATTAGCCGCCATGGCCAAACATTACAGTGTCTAACCTGTCAATGACATACCACGGATTGCTATTGATTGGCACAGTTATTGCTACGGGCTAAATTCATTACAACATCGACCAAGGTTGCCTGAGACGGGCACAGAGGTTGAAGCTTCTCAAAGCACTGGAAAGGTTAAAAAAAAAAAGGAGAAAAATAATAATTAAATAAGCACTTTCAAAGCTCTATGAAGGAACCGTGAAGGCAGGAAGTCTTGCTGATTTTGTCAAAATCATTTTGCCTTCAAGTAAAAAAAGAAAAGAAAAAAGTTCTGTCTCTGCAGGTCAAAGGTGGGACAGAATTATCATTCATTTCTCCTTTTTAGATATCATTTGATACTTGCTCCTCTAAATACAGGCTTACAAACTGAACCCAGCCAAGGTTGTGCTGGATGAACGGTCAGAAAATAAAATCCTTAATTTTTTCTTTAGAGAGAATTACAGTGCAGTGTTTCAAAAATGTTTTTGTGGTTAATTATAGTTCATTGATTCACAAACTGTATATTCACCGCTCAGCCTTGTTACTTGATAAGTTGGCGTGGGTGAGAAATATGTATGCAGACATGAGACTGAAGTTTGTGTTGGGGGGGGTGAGATATTTATCTTAATTCTATAATCTATAATCTAATATACTAAAAGATGCCAAAGATGTTTATGTCAATCCACCTCAATGCATAATTAAAAGAAAATACATATTTTTAATGTTATGTTTGTTATGTTCAATGAACAAATATGCGGCTATAGAAGATGTGTGATGTAAAAGCTGTATAAAGTATACAGCAGAGAAAATGAGGGAGTGTTTCAGTGAGCTCTCTTGTCCGTCCTCATGCAGAGCACCACTTCACAAAAACATACGGTGCACCTAATATACACCTAAGAATAAAACCCTCATCTCTGTATTTTTACATGCAGAACATACCGTGCCCCCCCCCCTCATTGATCCCATTTTAATTTCACCATGCTATGTTGATTCTGTCAATGGAGTAATGTGGCCAAACAGTTTGACAAATGAAAACAGAGACACAGCCATCTCTATGCCTAATCTGCTACTTTATATTGATAGATATAAACCCTCTCCTGGACTTCATTTGTTCTTCTACCCATTAATCCACAGCTAGGCATTCTCCATCCAGGGGCTTAGTAGCTCTCTATTCTTTCCTTCCTAGTTGGAGATTGGGAACACCATAGGGGGCCGGAAGATCCTGCAGAATACCAATTGGCCACACCGGGGGGGAGTAGGATGAGGGATCTCGATTATAGATTTCGCTTGAATCATTCTTTTTTTTTTCCCTTTCACCTCCTCCTCCTCTCATCCACAGACCTGGAGAGGGCTGAAGTAGAAAGGGGAGAAGTGGACTTGCATTATTGCGGAAGTAACAGCATCATCATGCTGCTGTTTACTGATCTTAAATAGCAAGCCTCTTGACGGGGTCTGAAGTTTTTCTCTGTGGTTTACAAATTACGATCCTGACACCAAAAGTGCAGGCACAGGAAGGAGTGAATTGCTTTTCGAAGAAGATTTCACTCTGTTCTATACTATGATTGGCCGTGTAGGTACAAGGTATGTCAGCAGAGATGAGAGAGAAGCGAAAAGGAGGAGGCGAAGAGGGATTGGAATAGCTTCATTCATCATAAGGTTGCCTGCGATTCCTCCCGCCTCTGTGATTCCGCATGATCTGGGAGGATTTAGTTTGAGGTCTAAAGCCCTTTGAGACAAAACTGTACAAATTGAGTTTGATAGTTACCGACTCTTATATTCTGCCATAAATCTAGTCTTTGCAATTGAAACTCATACATCTGTATTGACTTTGGCTGTATTTGTACTGTAGTTTTAAAACAGCAGCCTTTTTCATTCTCTTACATCTCTCCCTTAACCTTCTCTGTATGTTTTTTTTTTTCTGTTGCAGACAATGAAGATAAATGAAAAAAGGGAATTAGCTTTTCACACCACTGGAATGCAGATAAGCCATAGTCTACAGCACACCTGTAGCATCACTGAAAACCATAAATATAAGCCTAAGGCAGGTCTCGCTTAAAGTCGGACATCATAGGGTTGAATGGGTGTCTGATAAATTGCTTTAAAAACAGCAGCCTCTCTCTCGCTCTTGCTTTGCATGTGATATTCCCTTGTGAACAATACATTCCCTCCAGTATAACTTAATCAGCATCTTATTAATATTTTCAACTTGACAAACTTCAGTTCAGTTCATGGTTTACAGTGCTCCGAGAACGCTGGTCTTATTTTAAATGCACACCACACGTATACAGTGAAGGATATATTTAGAATCTTTTGATATTTGCCAGCACATCTGAAGAAAATTCTGACTTCATCCCAGGCTTCCACTTCAAGGAGAAAAAAAAGCAAAAAAAAAAAAAAAAAAAAGCAGTCACTGTAAGTTGCTGGAATATTGTGTGATAGCTCAAAAAGCAACACTTTGTATTGTATCAGATAAAATATTTGCCCAGAGATGCAATCATCCAGGCTGATAATCCAGCATCTGGCTGTGCCCCGGAGGTCGGTGGAGCAACCACCGGCCGAGGCTGGGGGTCTTGTGAGGCGGGATCGATGCTGATCGCTGTAGCTTCCCTCTGTCAGTCAGTGAGCGTGTTATCTGCTCTGGCCCTTCACTCAATCACCCATTCACTCATTCACTCGCTCACTCATTCAATTGCTCCCTCCCTCACGCACTGCAGCAGCACAGACAGGCCCGTCAGTCCGGCCTTTCTTTCAAAATAACAACACTGCCCCCTTTTGGTCAGACTAATCCGTCACCTGGACAGGATGATGTCCCACTTGAAAAACGACTGCACCGAACAATTTCTGACACTCGCCCTGTCTCATTGATTTATAAATCTTCTTCGGGAGAAAAGAAAGAGTTTTTTCTTTTTAATCGAGAAACAGCGGATAAGGGTTGAAGGTTGATATACTTTGGGTTGGCCTGACTTGGCTATATCTCTGACTGAATCACTGCCACTCAGGGCTTGTTACTGAGACACAGCTATTTCACACGTGCTGGGGATCCACAGTGAAATAGTGCTTGTGGGAGAGATAGGGCTGGACTGGAGTCCCGGGGGGAGGGTAATTATCCGTTATGATCACTAGGAGACGACATGAGTCTGTGTGACAGCTTTTGTTATTTTGACCGCCGAGAAGAAGAGCAGAGGCGAGAAAGGATGATTAAAAGTGTGTCTGCCCTCCTTGTGTCTTTGCAGGAAGAAGTATGGTGACACCCGGGTGGTTTCTAAGGATGTGCCTTGACAGCAGAGTGGGAGAAAGAGCTGCGAGAGGGATGGACATGAGAGAAAAGAGCATCCTAAGGGGGTGTCGGCGAGATGTTTGAGGCCCCTCCAGCCCCGCCTCCCTCACTTTGTTGCTTGGAGACATTTGCAGAAAATGCTAATGAGTAGGAAACACAGGGACTGCATGATTGTATAAACAGTTACACAAACACAGCCGCCACAACAGCCACACAGAGCAGTGTGGTTAAATGGCTGATTATGATAACAACTGATAATTTAATGGATGCATTAATCTAATTTATGCACAGCATGGAATGACACTTTTTACAATCTGAATAATTAAAGTTCTGAGAAAAATGTAACCATAGCTGTAATATGAATAATAATATATCAGAGAGGTCTCAGCCTCCCTCTTTTTTTTTTCCAAGTTGACTGTTTCACTTGTCAAAGAAAAATGGACAATTCTCAGAGGCTAGCCAGTTTATGTGGTCATGTCCCGCTTGCAGCATCCCATGCCAGTTGTTAATTATTGTTAACCATTCATCGCAATTCATTGCGGGGAATTTTTAATATTTAGACCACAAAATGTCAGCCTTTCCCCTACAAAGGCTTAATGGGATTTGGTTGTTTCAGGCTCCCAGTGAGTTCTACTGACACTCTCCAAGTTCCATGACAAGTCATGGATTAGATTGAGGATGGTTTATTCATTTTCGGCGCACTTTATGGCCAGTTGTTTTCATCTCAGCCCTTAAAGCCTTTCTCTTGTTTATGCCCCCCTAAAAATAAACATGAAACATTGGATTTGAAGCGTGAAGAAAAAGCTGAGATGCAATATAACTCAGAGAGAGTGCGAGAGAGAGAGAATGAGAAAAAACTATATCTACAGAGCTATTTTTTTTTCAATGTGATGAATTAGCAATGTGTAGGAGTCTCAATACACTGGTCTCACAATTCCCATGCTAATAGCCCAAGAGTGTAGAGAGAGAGATAGAGAGAGAGAGAGAGAGAAGCTGAGTCCAGAATTCAGCGTTTCATTTGAAGTGTATCTCTTGATTTCTATATAGGCCATAAACTTTGGTAATGAATATGCGCTGATGAAAAATTCGTACTCAAAAACTAACAAGACAACAAGTGCAAAGATAAAAATCCAATAGTAGAAAATGGTGTGTGGGTGGATTTCACAATGTGAGTACAAGTGTTGGCCTACATTCGGAAGGTGTTCATCAAAACCAAGATGTATAAAAATGGCCACAAGTTATGGAGATAAATATGATTAATATGAATCAGATAATATGCCTGATATCAGTTCCATATATTTGTTGCCTGTATTTTTTTTTTTTATCAGATTTTATAAAAATAAAGTTTTGTGTGACTATTATTTTTCAAGACATATTGATCAATAGAAGATTTGATTTCAGCCACACACACACACACACACACACACACACACACACAGGTATAGCATCATTTCAAGTACAAGTACCAAACAAAGCGGAGTATCTTAACTACATTTTTGCTGCGTTATGGAATCGTTTGAACAAAGTGAATTCACTAAAATGTCTTTGTTGTTGTAGAAGAGTCTTTGGAACTTCACAATACAAAGGTAGCAGAATAAAATTGTGCACACAGTGAAATGAGTATTAAATATCTCACTCCAGGAGATTGTGTTAGCGTATCTAGTAGAATGGGTGTCGCAACTAAGCTACAGGGCTGGATACATGATCAGATTATGTATTTAAAATATACCGAGGAAGTCACAACTTTACTGCAGTTCTTGTCAACGTGAAAATCTGCGTTACAAGGAACTTTTAAAGCTGCTCTGATCAATAGTTTCATATTAACAATTTGTGAGCGTGTAGGCTAATGTGAAAGTCGTTGCTTGTAGAAATGAATGAATGAATGGGCCCCTATGGTGCTGCAGTTTATTTTGGTTCAGATTCAGCGCTCTCATCAGCGTCGATTCCAGACATATGGCAGCTGTTTTCAGTGAAATGCTCTGATAAAGCCACTGCATGTTCCCGCACGGTGTCAAATGGCAGAAAAAGGTGAGCTACTTGCCGATGAACATTTATCAGTTAAAGAAACAGATATTTGCCTCGGGAGATGGTGAACGAGTTGTTTGCGTATCTGCTGGAGTTAAAGCCAGTGTTATCCTTTCTGCAGCCGCAAATTATGTGAGGGTCCGCTAGGTTCTGCGAAACTTACATTTTGTCATCGGAGGGTGTCTGTGAGCCTCTGGTGCAGACGTCTTGCCTATCCACCAATTTGTTATGCCTGCGTGGCCACAGCGCTACAAGAATACCAATCGCATGGATCCTGAGTTTGAAGAGACACTGTACGAAGAGGTCCGCTGCTAACCTCACCTCCACGATCTGTCTTTAAAAGAATACAAAAAAAAAAACTGAATGTGTCGTAATTCTTCTCGCTTCGGTTTCACCATTTTGATTCCATTCTTGTATTGCGCATGACCGGAACACGTGGACAACGATCTACTGTGCGAGTATGGACTGTGTCCTCGAAAGCGGACAAGTGGAGTACAGTGAAAGAAACCACGTGTCTGTAGCGTCGGCAGCTGACCGTGTACATGTCCGTAAGCATGTATACATACTAAGGCCATAGTCAGCACAGTTTAACATACAGGAGGTTTCTGCCGGCTGATGTTACTTTTTCACTAATACAGAAGAAATAACCTATGGTGAATCAGACAAAAAAAAGTTTCAGACTGTTGTGTCAGAAGAAAGCAAGTTTTGAGACTGTGTTTGGGTGTTGCTTACAGTCAGGAATCCTTCTTGCTTCAAATATACAGCTCAAACCTTTGACAAGAGTGTGTGAGTGTATATGAGAAAGAAAATCAAGCTTATAAATAGCAGGATACTAGTGCTGGGCTGGACCAACTTGCACCGATACACGTAAAAAGATGTCAGTGTGTGACATATTTGCCTTCTTTACTTTCTAAAGTCTTTATATAAAACCAAAGGGGCTGTGTCTTACAATCAGGTTCAGGTTTCTCACCGTGCCGGTGTCATCCCCTACTGTTTTTTTCCAAAGTATTGTATACGAGCAACAATGTGCTGCCTTGTAAGCAGCCAATGGTTTTGTTTCACTTCAGAGTGAAAATCATATTGCAGAGAAGTTGTTTGAGATACAAACTGCAATCCATCACAGTAAACCTCCTTTTATTTTATGTCGAGCTTATACCATTGTGTGGTAATGCAGTTGCAAAAAGGGAATGGTTTTGAAAACTGCTGAAAGGCAAACTTTGTAATGCAAGAAACTACCAAATCCACATTTACTTTTTCATGATGCGCATGCTTGCTTGCCATTTCTGTTCTAGGTTTGATTTTCTGACAACATAGCTTGTGAATGAAATGCTTTTCGGCAGCTGAATCTAAGATGTGCCAGTTCAAGCTCCCTGGGGCCTGAGCTAACTTCAGCTGGGAGACTCTCCTACCAAGGATTCAATAAAGAAAAAAATATGTGATATGCTTCAGAGCCATGCAACGTGAAGTCCATGCAGTTATTTTGAAGTCTGACTTTAAAATGGATTCTGCCTTGCTGGTGACATCAATGGTATTTTGCTCCTCCTCCTTTTTCTTTTTTTTTTTCTTTAAAAACAACTGATCAGTGATAAAGTGACCGGGAAGGTCATACACTGCTGCGATGGTAAGTAGAAGTCTTTGACATCATTGACACACACCTTTTCTCCCTATTTCAACCTGTGCAAACCACCTCTGTAAAACACAAAGTTACATGACAGTGCTGATGTACAGTGCTCACTACCACTGCTTTGCTTGTACAAGATGCTGGCTGCGACTTCCTGCCAGTATTGTAGTGGCTGACAACATCCCGCATCTATTCTTCTGCTAAAATGTTCAGCCATGAGGTTATTTCAGTGCTCTGCTCAGATTCTCTTCTCACTAGAGGCAGAAGTACATACAGCAAACAGAGCAACACTTCCTTGTTCGTGTGATTCATCAAATTCATCAACACTGACATCATTCACAAGCTTCATTAATATGCAGCGATCAATACACAGTACTCTGAGAGCTTGCTTATATAATTATGTCACATCTGTAATATGGGACAAATGATACTGTGAACAGCATGTGATGCACTCAGAGGTATTTGTTGTCACTTGGTTGACATCACATTAACTGCTTCCTGGTTTGCAGCTGTCCAAGAGGTTCTATCACCATATCTGATGTTTACTACGCCCCAAAAGCAAAAGCCTCCACAACACTAACATGTTTAGAGGGAAAACAGAAGTTAGCCTTGTTTACCTGTGTTGCTGATCCTACAATTCTTTCATGCAGTTGTTATTTATGTATGTATTTATTTATTCTTGCTTTCCTTTGACCAGAGGGATAATGCCACTTTGATGCCATCCTTTCATGGCCTTTACAACATTTGCAGTGGCATTTTGACATAGGTGGGCGGGCCTTTGGGCGGTGCGGGGGCTCTACACAACTTGGCTGAACGGTTGAATTTGTGTTTGTGTGTGTGTGTGTGTGTGTGTGTGTTTGTGTGTGTGTGTGTGTGTGTCCCTAATTCAGCAGCAGAGCCTAGAAGGCAGAGAGAGGTAGAGAGAGAAACACCTTACTCTCCCATGGTTTGGCTTTAGCGCTGCAAAGTGAGGCTATTATCAGGCCATGGCAATAGGGGTGAGGAGGGGGCCTCAGTAATAGTTTTTATAGGTCCACCACTGCCCTGTCTCTGCACCTGGCATTTATCTCCCCCTGGAGGTGCAGCAAATGATTTTAAATTAATAAGCAGGTACAGGATGGGCTGCCTGTGATGGGGTAGAATGCCCTGAACACAGAGAGAGATGAATAACTAGCTGCACGGTGTACAGTGGAGCCTTCCATTCTGTTTCTCTACTTTTATGTATCCATATGGCCGAATCTTTTCCCTTGGTGTAGCCATTTGTAGTCTTGGAAACATGAGCACAGAGTGACTAGAAATCCACAGAAAAGCATACACACTACAAACATTTTCACAAACCTGGATCTAAAGAAAAATCCTAAAACCCAAGCCCTGTGGTTATCTTGGTCAGCTGGCTTACACACACGCACACACAGACACTCACAAGTGATCAGCAAGATGCTTCTGAAAAAACAAAGACTCACCATCTGAGTTGTGTACTCCACACAGCTTCTGCCTGTACTGCTGTGTCTCTATTCTTCTTTTTAAACTTATGCCTTGCCTGGCAGCAACAGTGACTTGGTGCTGTTCTTTGCTTGTATTCAGAATTAAACTTTAATATGTGCAGTTGAGTTCCAGTATGTGAATAGCACTTCATCTTGCACAGTCTCTTTCTTTGCTCTGGTTTGTTCATGTGAGTGTTCTGGGAAACCATTAGCGGTCAAGATGTCTCCACATTATAAAATTAAGATAATTGTGATCATTATTGTGCTATTTTCCATTTCAGGCCAGTTGGACTGAGGTTATCTTTACTGAAAAAAAGAATTGGAATAACTAGGACCACATTGGCGCATGTAAACACAAATGCCATGTGAGCTCATCAAATTACCACCTGCATCTCCGGTGAACTGTTTCTTCTGCCTAACAGTGTGGAAGTAGCTGCTGAAGTGAACATGCAGCACTGCTGTGCAAGTGTTGTTTTATTAGTCAATGTTAATTAGGCAGAAGGCGGGCATACTCAGCAGGCAGCCATCTTCCATTATAGCCTTTTTGCAGCATTTGGCTTTTGACAACATCACTGTTTTCTATCTTCCAGTGACTGCTGCCCACTCCCATGACCAGGCCATTTTATTCCAAGTTCCAGGTGTTTGGATGTGGGAAGTCAGAGAGCCAGGGTGGGAGGCTGAAGTAAACAGCATGTGTGCATGCATTTTTATACGCCCTCAGTCCTCCTGTATTCTGGCTGGCAAAATGCCTTTATACCAGAAGAAATACAATTCTTACATTTTGCAATTCCACCTACACACATGGGGTTGCACACACATGAAGGCCCATGAACTCAAACGCATACAAAAAGTAACACAACTGCCCATGATGGCTGAAAAGAACGTATTTGCATGCAACCCCACTGGCACACAGAGACAGAAAGACCATACATAATAATAGATATATATGTATGTATAATAGGGTACACAGTCCACGACATCCACAAACAAGCACTTGCCCATTAACACACACACGCAAGCTTGTTTTTTTTTTTTTGCCCATCCGTTCCTGCAGACAGACTTCGGTGTTTTACTATAAATTTGCCAGAAGACAAGAACAGTCTCATTAGATTGTTCATTATATTTTCCTGCAACAGTGTAATATAAGTTGGAGAAGTTAATTCCCCTCAAAATTAATTACTTTTCCAAACTTTGTTAGAGCCTCAGTCATTTTGATATTTTTAAATCAAGTCAAAAAAGAAAAATGTCTATTGAACCTCAGAACTTTGCAGTTTGTGTTCCCAGGTTGCATAGTTCACGTCAAAACGGCTCACAGGATCAAGACTAAAAGTCTACAGTTGTGTTAATGGCTCCGTAAACTGCCCTTAAGCACAGGGGTGCTTAGAGCTAACACACCGTTGTTAAACAGGTACAGCTGGTAGTTGTGATATTTCATAGGATAAGTGAAAATTTCTGATGGTGGCACTAGAGGAAAAGTCAGGAGATTACCAAAGTGTGTACGGTTCATCAGGGTTTTGCTAATTTAGCTTAAATACCTTGTGTCTTAGGTGGCCCATAAATATAACCCCCATCTAATTTCATTCAATTAAGCACTCGACTCCCTGGTATTCCTCAAATTTGCATTCAACAACATTCTGGTGTCAAAATGTCCAAAAAAAGCATTATTTTCTATTGTTTTTCCTATAGGAAAAGTATATAGGGTCGCTTTTGACCCATAAGGTATACAGGGATGTAATGTTTTTCTTCAGGGGATGGTAAATGCAAATGATAGTAGGTAATTTTGTTTTTATTTCCCAGTTTGACTTCATGATGACACTGTCTCACTGTTAGTATGAATTTATACATTGAGGAAGAAATCTTGGATTAGCTTCTTGTCACAGTAACATGATGTATTTTCTTTGATATTGGGTGGTTTTAATGACAGCAGCTCTGTAAATTTAGATTTCGTTTTGTATCATTTATGGACCACATCATTTAAAACCAGAACTGGAGCATGAGAATGTCGAAGCAATTCAGACCGCATATCAGACGATAGCTCTGAATGGCACAATGGTCAAGATAAGTCCAGGTAGCGGCTCCATCAGTAGATAGGACTGGAGAAGGAATCTCATTAGTTACCTCTGCTGCCATTACCCTGCTGCTATTAAAGATTGAGCGATCAGTAATTATTCAGGCCAATTTTCCAGATTGGGAAAATTTCCAGAGGATCTCACAAACTCACCCTCTCGGAAAATGTTGGCATGCAACTGTTGTGGTCACAGCAGGAGAAAAAGAAAAAGCTGCCACAACTTCCTAAAGCTGATGGATGCTCTAAAAATCTTCAGAACCACTTCTGCTGAATAAATCGCACAGAAAACGCTGGGAGATGCCATCATCCATGCTTGATCACAAAACAGTGCATATAGGATAGTGCAGTATGCACATGAAATAAAAAGTCTCCACTGAAAAAATATTAATCATATTCTATAGGATCATGATTTTGTGAACCACATGTCAAAATATCATGGGCATCTCATGAGATGAATGTCTGTCATTGCAATCCATTAAATAGTTGTTGAGATATTCCACTCTGGACCAAGATGGTGGATTGAGCCATACTGCTAATACCCAGCAAGCTCCTGACATCAAGGTAAGGTTATAAAGACGTAGGACTCTAAACGACTCCAATGTTGGACAGATATTACATTTTGGTTTGGAATTAAAATCAGATTGATGTCAAAACCCAACATTGGCTAACTGACACTGCGATGTTTAACAGGCTTTGGGTTTTGTTCAAAAAAAGAATGTCAGTATTCTATATGTCAAGATTGGTGTTGCCATGAAACATTTGAAAGATGATGTAATTTGATTACTTAACAACACAACTTAAAGCCAACAATAATAATCCCACAGGGATGGCTGAAAATACCTTGGACAGGTGATGAAGTTTATGGGTTAATCTAGTACAGATTCAAACAAAACTGAATGGATATAAATGAAGCTTAGTAGCTTCCTTCAATCAGCAAGGCCATCCTCATACTTACTGTATTTACATGCACACACACACACACACACACACACAGAGACACACACACACACACACACACACACACACTCTGAGGGCTTTCGCTCTTTCAGTTAAACCAATCAGATCCTGCCACACTCAGTGAGGCAATCACCTCATTGCTGTCAAACTTTAAACTTTTCCTCTCTGCTGCTGTCAGCTGTCATTTCAGTGTCAGACCAATGAAACCCTCCTCCACTCCATTCACCCCCACTTTTCATCAGATCCAGCGTCCTCCACTGAGCCCATCAGAAACCTGCTCCACCTCACATCTATCCATATTTTCAGCAATCATTCACCTCTTCTCTACCAGCGGTGTCTAGACTGCAGCGAGGGGATATTGTACTGCTCTGTGTATGGCAAATAAATCTAATTTAATTTCTCTCCTCATTCGTCTCTCCTGATTGAACTTGAGTTGATCAAGTAAATACTGTAGATTGTTGACAGTGTGACACGTTAAGTGATGCAAGTTGTGTTTAGTCTAGTCATAGATATGTGATTAGTAAGTCCAGCCTCACAGATACACTAATATATGCAGTGCACCTGTTCTTGCTCTGGACTTTCATCATTGTTATAAATGTTACAAGTGCTTTGTGTGTCCTCCCGTTAACAGATTCCTCGCCTGCTGTTTAAAGCAGTGAGGCAGTACAGAGAAATGTTCTTTTCTGCAACAGTTTGTTATGTTATTGTTTCTCAAATGCATCATTAGTTCCAATCACATTGCTCAGTACACTAAATTTTCTTTATATTATAGAAAAATTGCCATTTTAGATACACAGTCTGTTAAAACACCATGAAACTTCTGTGTCAGGTCATATGAACATAAATTTATTCACTTTAATTAATATGAAACAGTGTTGAAAAAAATAATTTACAAAAAAATATTCATGTCCATAAGCCTTCTTGCTAATTATTAACTCCTGCTAACCTCTGGCTAGCGAGGAGAGTTGCTGCTCATGGCGGTGACAGGCAGTAAGTGAGGCTGTAAAGCTGCAGGATGGCACAACAACGAACGTGTCCTGGTGGGATGGACTGGTATATAAACTACGGGCATGAGGAGCAGATGAGTAGGTGGGTGGAGGGTGGGACAGACTGTGGTGACCAAAAACTGCAGTTCCTCGAATGGCCACTTGAGGCTGGCTCCAAAAGCGAGTCGATCCCCGTAGACTCCCATGTTAAAATGCCCAAAGTTGAAAGGCGTTTGACCTGGTTGTCATTGGCACCGAGTGTGGCGATGAGCTTACAGCCAATGAGCGCGCAGGACACAGGGTGAGGGGAAACCGGCTGCTGCCCTTGGATCTTTATCCGTTCTCTCATCCATGGCCGCGGGAACGTGGTGAGAGCATAATGTTCTTATAGTGTTGACATAAGCAGTTGTACTCTGCTTCAGAATGACTTCCTACCTTGACCTTAACCATCCTCACTCCTCGTGCCTTAACCTAACCAATCCAACTAGCGAAGGCAACGACCATTAGCCAATCAGAGGCAGTGTAGTGCGGGTCATGTGAACTCTATGAAAAGGCTTCGTAAATTTACATCCGGCTGCTGTAGCATTGATAGATAATCGAAGGATAAAATCATAATGAGCAGCTCAACTAACATCGTTTTCGTTTGGTTGTAGATTTTGATCGGAGACGGAGACCATCGCAGTAGGCACCCGCCGGACTATCACCGCCACCATTGAGGACCCTGCTGTCAACAGGTGTAAGGCTAGGAGTGACTTGGCGGCATTTGAGGAGCCTCTCCAGCCACCCAACTTCAATTGGGAAAGAAAGTTTCAAACGTGCATTTGCACCAACTTTGTTTGCTGAATGTGAGTGTCTTCATTATGTGGCGGAGTGTGGTCAGGTTGTGTGTTTTGCTCGCGTGAAGAGGCAGCTGAGGGGAAAACGGTCGATTAGGTGCCCTTCACCGTCCCGAGGAGCCGGACCCAGGCCAGTCCTGATCTCCCGCTCAAAATGCCAGGCAATGTCACCAGATAGTCTAGTGTCACAGTTCAAGATGAAGCAACATGTCTACCTAAGCTCCTTCCACAGACAAGAGCTCTGTTGACAGCAGCTGAAAAACTCATCTCTGTGGCCTCATCTGAGCGGACCTTCTCCGCCTTGCATCGTGAAAACATGTCTACAGCAACACCGTGACCCAGAAGAGACTGACTGACTCAGCTCTCCCAGATGCATGTCCACACTGACCTTTTGAACTCATTGGACATCCATGCCCTTATGAGAGACTCTCTACAACACCTCAGCGCAAGGTCACATTTGGACCATTATACCTACAGGAGCACATCTTCTGCAGCTCAAGGTAAGTTATTTGGTCCAAGCTGCCGCCGAGCAGTTTAATATTCAGTTGTCAATTAGTTTTAACATCACACTGATATACTTTTTTTGAAAAAATGTGCGTATTTGGAGATGTGTGCTGTGCGCAATGAGCTTTTGGACCTGTTAGTTACAATAGAGTCATACATTTGACGGTGTAGTATTGTAAGCTCCCGCCGAGCAGTTTAAGATTCAGTTGTCAACTACTTTTTAACATCACACTGATATAACATTGTTGAAAAAATTTGCGTATTTGGATATGTTGTTGTGTGCTGTGCGCAATGGGCTTTTGGACATGTGTATTGCAATGATATGGCATGACTTGGCTGCTGCTGCTGTTTTTTTTGGTGTGTGTGTGTAGTAGTAGTTTTGTTGTAGGCCTGTTGTATTGCTCCTCCCACTACAGCACCTTCAACTTAAAACATCTTTCCGCAGCCATGCTGTCACCCATATTCTTTTCTTTTTTCCTCCTTGTTTTTTTCACTGCAAATAAGAGCAAAAAAAATTTGTCTCGATCTTAAAAAAGATATCCTTGTCTCACTCATCGCATGATTTCGTGTGTGTCACAAACAGAGCCTAGAGACCAGAAAGACTCACTGGGGAATCGTCCTGGTGGGAGATCCTGTAATTTGTTGTGACCCACTGTCGCTGATCAGTCATGTATTTAAAGCACAATGACTTCAAGACAACAGGTTGTGTATGAAAGTGATGTACACGGGCAGGTAAAGTCAGCGTGCCCAATACAATTGCTTGCTTTTAGAGTGTGGCAGTAATAAACTCTCCCAAAATGGAGCTTTTCTTTAGATTATGTAATCACTGCAGTCTACATCTGGTTTTTAACTTGGGTTATTTAAATTGCGGCAATCAAATGAAATGTGAAATACATTGCCATGTGGTTTTCCCCACATAAGCCTACATAGGTGATTGCAATTATTCTTGCTGACTAGACTTCTGCTCAGGTTAAAGTTTGGTTCAGTTTGAGTCGTTTAAATGCTAGAAATAACTACATTTCAAGTGCTTATAAAAGGAAAGGGCTATAATTTATTGAAAAGTGCTGTAAAAATCAAGTTATTTTTTATGTATTTGTGCAGCTGTAAAAGGTGCAACAATGTCTTCATTTGAGTCAGATCAAGCTCAGTCTGTCCAGGTCCACACAGCTCAGAGAAGAGGTCTAGTGTGAGAATAAGCCTGCATGATACCAGGGTATTGTCTTGTAGACAGAGGAAGCTATACTGTTACCAAAACAAACAAAAGGAAAAACTGAATATGACTGTATTCTCAACCATTTTCAGCAGTTTGAGGAGTTGGTCAGTTATTATTCTGTAAGGTCTTGTTGTTTTTGCATTTGCTTCATTGTGGCAAGGTTACGGTCTCCACACAGATGTGATGTTTTTTGTCTGTTGCCATCACACTTTGTCACATTTTGCTTTTATCAATACACAAATCTTTGCCCTTCAGCAAAGCATAAAAACCTTTTGCTGAATTAAGATTTTTTTTTTTTTTTATTTCTTTGGCATTTGCACTCAGGAAAGTAGCCAGTTCTGGACTGGCAAGACACAGATCAACATCAAGTATTTTAAAATGCACAGTGGCATTTTCCATTATACTGCTGTTAATTCGTTTAAGCTTAACCAGTTCAATGCAAAGTCGAACAATGTCAAAGCGGAGTTAAAGTTCGCCTTTGCTCCTATAAGCCCTACTGTATACTACAAATAAACTTGCACAGATGTGTGAACATGTCTCCCACATAAAACAGGTCACAGTGAACAGAAATCAATCTCCAGGGCCTGTCACATCTCTCTGTTTGTTATGTAGTCTTTCACTGAGCCACAGCTCGCCAGATTAAGGGGGCCTGGCTGGTACATCTCATCCCATGCACCAGTGACATGAGGCAAGCACACACACCTGCATCGCAGGCAGATATTATGCAGCATAACGCTCACTCGCACATCTGTTGAGGAAGAGACTGGATGATTTATTTATTAGCACCCAATTAAAACTTCAGGAACAAGAACACTTCAATGGGAATATAAATATCAAATAGAGTAAGCTCTACACGACTATTTAGTCATGCAATCTGGCTTCTGCACCATGGCATGCCAGAGACAGAAAGAGAAGCTGAAGATCAGGAAATGGAAGTGGAAACATTCAGATCTTTTGTGCAGCAAAAGAATCCTTTATTTCACTCTCATCATTTTCACCACCTCCTCTACCCTTTCTTCTTTCTGTGCTGTAAATGTGATTTCTTTTTCATGTTCTTTTTTTTTTTTTTTTTTTGGAAAGGGAAACAGGGTCTGTATTTCGTTTTGACGGAAGCTCTGACCACACTATAGGCCAATCGATTGGCCTCGCTTGGTTTAGTGTAGGAATAAATGTTGTGGGCATAGCCAAAGGCTGGAGAGGACTGATTGTGTGGCATTTGTTACGCTCACCAGGGAGTCAAGAGTGGTATTGTTAGGGTGAATATGGATTTCGGCACAGCTGAAAATGAACTGACTTTTCTCAATGAAATCTGATGTGCACATGAAGTCACTGTAACTGCAGGTAACTACAATGACATATACATCCCATGCCTTATCTGTCACTGTCAATGATTACATTTAAAAAAAAAAAAAAATGTTTTATGCTATCACAAGGAGAATCAGTGACGGCTTCGTCTGTAATATTCCAGACACCAAATACTCCATTATACCTCTTCCTAAAAGCAATAGAGGGCTTGTTAATGTGCAGGACACATGGCCCACTTCCTTCTGAATTAATCCATCAAGCTTGAGATACTTTTAAGGATAAGTGTCTTCTCTCACACATGATCTGAGATTCATTTGAAAGTCATTACTTAATTAAAAAAGATTGGTATCAGGAGGTTAAAGAAGGGGGGAAAAAATCTCACAGGAGGATGACTAATTTCCATAGTGATGCAGACGTCAGTTATAGACTTATAAAAATACACTCAGAAAAAAAGAAAAGCAGAAAGGTGCAATACAGCCCCCCAAGTGACTAAAATGTACCTTTCTTTTCAAACAATGCACATTAGATAGAATACAGATGTTCAATGTGTCACTTTTTTTTTTTTTTTTTTTTTCCAGAAATTGAAACAGCCCTGTAACCACAATGCCAACACTCCCTGTTGTCATAAGCTGGGCGTGGACAACTTGCTTGCTTCTTCTTTTACATATGATTTCCCGCTGCTTCTTTTTATCTGCCAGCAGGAAGCTTCAGGAAAGCGCATCAAGCACATCCTTTTTTCAGTGCTGTCACCTCTGCCATCCAGTAACAGTTGTTAAAGTGCATTATCCCACCAATGGACGTCGCTAGCGGTGACTGAGCCGGAATTGGGTTTGGAGAGGGGCTCGTTGAAGAAGCAGCGGGACAGGACAATGTGGCAATGGACTCATAAGGGATACTGTGCTGTAATCCAAAAAAAACCAAAACAAAGCAATTTCTTATTTATGGACTTCTTGACATTTTTACACTAGGCCCAGTCTTTTATGTGGCCGATTTGGTAATCCTCCTTCATGCGTCAAAGTATTCATTGGGTAATTTGTGAATAAATTATTCAACTTCTGTCACCTCTCGGGTAGTTTCTAATGCTCACCCGTGTTAGACTAAAGTACAGAGTCCTAGGCTCTCTCTGAGATGACGTTATCACGGACCCCTCCTCCGACCACGCATGAGGCGTTTAGAAGACGTTGGATTTTAAAACCTTTTAAAATATGTCAGCTATCGTCAGTATTCTACCTCTAATTACCATTAACATTAGATGTTGTCCTGACATTGAATTTTGGTCACCTGACATCACAACCTACAGTCAACCTTTTATCAACATCTAATGACATTGGTGGCCAGCTGTGTGCATGCTGGGGTAACACACATACAGCTCTTGTAATGGACAGTAGGTCGGATAGAAATACACCCAATAATGAGAAAACTGTAAATTAGATTACCAAGTTATGGCTCCATTTACACTTGGTATTAACATGTGACATTTATGTCATCCAATCCACATGTCTTTGCATGTATAACTGTTGATAGTAAGCGTTCACATTATCTTGATTCTTTGAATCTTAATATAATGTATGAATTACGTCGGCAGTTTGTCTACAAACATGGACAGGTGTCGTTCCTTTTTTGCAAGAATGTTTATGGACTGCATTTACTACTCACTGAGGTGTGAGCGTGATGTAATCAGGTGTGTGAGTGTGAGCCAGACCAGCTCCATATGGGTCTATTCTGTTCTACATTACAACTTGTATTTTTCTTTGTCCATATATGGATATATAGATCCCATGATCACGTAAGGTATAGATGAAGTCTATGTGACAGTAGAAAACAGTGTTAGGCAGTGTTATTATCTTGTGCTAAGTATCTTAACTTACAGTTTAGCTAACAAATGTTAGCTAGCTGATGGTGCACCCTTTCAATTCCAATGTTGGCTTGGTATTTCATTACCAATATAAAAAGTCATGAGCGGTGAGACAATGGATGTTGTTTTATATATTTTGACATAAATATAGTGATTATTATTTCATTTTAATAGCCTTGTGTGAGGCTGTGGTGGTCAGTCTTTTACCTTTTTATTAGAGTTTTACCTGATTGTGTAATTTCACAATATTAAAATCCATGAGGTGAAGGCAAAGTAATTGTATTAGCAGTAGTACATTACTCTACTGTACTGAAGTAAAATTTTGAGGTACTTTACCTGAGTATTTCCATTTCATGCTACTTGATAATTCCACTCTACTACATTTCAAAGGGAAGTATTGTACTTTCTACTCCACTACATTTATTTGACAGCTTTAGTTGAACAAGCAAGATACTGTAAGGACTGTAACACTTCAGTTCACTGAAGCACACGCCTGCACTGTACCAGGCTCCTTTTTGTCGATGCCCGGAATGTCATTGTATAATTCACACTCTGTTACGTGGTTGAAGAATACTACTGTACCTGTAAGGCCGAATTAGCACAAATGTGCAGGAAACACACACATCTGGTCTTACTTTTCAGTTAAATTTGTTTTTCCTCCTTGTCCTACTTCTTTGAAACGCTCCGTCAGGCTCACCCTTTACAAAGAGAGAAAGCGAGTGAGACAGAGTGGCAGGGGGAGGAAGACTTGTTAAGGACCAGTTAAATCCCTCGCAAAACAGCAGCACATCTGTAAAATTAATAGAAAAGCCTTTCATAACAGGGTGCCTGTCTGACATGCTGGCAGTCTGCCACCTATCACCAGAGTGTCCTTATTACCTCTGACATATTAGATGTGATGTGATCTGTGGCTCTGGTAATAAACTAGAACCCCCTGCATCCACAGACTCCACTGACAGGTCCACATCATCAGCATGTTCCATTTGATCCTGTCTTAGGCTCTTTCTCCTCCTGCCATTCATTTAGAAAGGACAGATGGTCAGATGTGTGAGGATTAGATTGACAGAGGAGGTGTTAATATTTGTCCATGACATGCACATGTCTCAATTCCTTAATACATTTTGTAAACTTATGTGAGCTATATAAATTGGTGTGCGCGCATGTGTATCTGTATCTCTTTTCTTTGTCTGTCTTCAAGTGGACACTTGCCATCACCGATCTGTCTATGTGACACAGAATCTCTTTTGCCACGACTTCAGAGGCAAGACAAGGCGCGAGCGGGGCGGAGGGACTAGGTAAAGATTTGTCAGACCAGGCCGACAACGAAAACCTGCACACAAGCCCAGCTTTGGATGATTTATAGGGCTTATTTCTGAGAATGGTAAAGTGAAATTAATCACGTTCCCACCTGACGTTGCTGCTCAGCAGTGATAAATGACAAGCTGCCAGGGACAGACAGTGAGCCATCCATGAAGCGCCCGCCGATGTGCTCCTTCCTCAGATAGCCTGACCCGGGGTGCTGCCTTGCCAGATGCCCCTCTCTGGATGGCCAGTGCCAGGCGAACAGGGGCCAGTCCTGTCTCCTCCTACTCTAGCACCCCCCACACACCCCCCCCAGCTGGGTATCCATAGAGGGGCCTAATGATTTGGGGACAGCCTGCCAAGCAGATGGAGAGTAGAGCAGGGGCTTACCCTATCAGCTAGCGGTGTTGTCTGATGGGTGGGCCACAAAGCACATCATATGGTGCCTCCACTCTGTGGATGCAAGAAGACATAATACAATGCAAAAATTATCTGGATGAGAGAACACTAAATATTAATTTCAATTAAGTTCTGTAAACTCTACATTGCTCTGTACCTCACATGCTTCTTTAAGAAAGAAGTTTAAGTTTTCACACTTGAGTGTTCTTCTACAAAAGTGACAGGTTATTAGATTTAGGTCATATTATAATCAATTTGGACACCTGTCTTCTTTCAATCAAAATAAGATGTGAATTTTTTTCCTGTCTTTAAATGCAGATGAAAAAATTGTACATTCAAAGATTGAGCTCCACGGGCCATTTAATGTTCCTGATTAGTTTTGCAAACATGACCTAGTGTAAAAAGAAACTACTACTGGAAAACACTGGACACACAGAGCTCTGAAAAATATCATTTTATAAACAGTCAGTCTTTTTGTTTATCAAAATCAAATGGCAGCAAGAAGGCAACTTACCATTGCACTTGACTGACATCCTAAAATGTGTCCTGTTTTTTTTTTTTTTCTTTGAGCACAGAAAACTTCAAACTTGAAATTGGAGTTGAGATTGAGACGGCAGAACATGGAAGGGTTTAGTGTAGTGTCCGTGATATGGTTACAGCTGGGTCTGTAGGAAGAGACGCAGAGGGAGAGAACTGTAGCCCGGAGCCTAATGTTACACCTGAGTTTTTGTACTTCTTCTTCAGGAGATGGCTAAACCTTTATGAGGCTGACAGATAACCTTCAGAGCTGTCATTAATCATTTAGGCAATAGAATTGAGGAAGTATTTTTTTTTTTTTTTTTTTGTTGCCATGCATTGTGCTGAATTCTGAAAAGAATTCAAAAACCCATCCTGAAGAAAAGCGATGCAGAGGCCAGAGAAGACTGCAGCCGATCTATCCAAAGTGTCAGTGCTTATTGGATGCGTGAGCAAAGGGTCTCACTAGTTATTCTCTCGTCTCAGCAGCATCTTGAAGCATTAGGTCTTTAGTTCTTCTTCTTATTGTTTTGTTGGTTTCTTTTTCATAGTTAGCTTGCATCCTTGAGCATGGGATTCATTTGTTAATGCATTTATATATATATGCCATTCATATCAGACAAATTGAATATATATGTTGTTGTTGTATATTTATTGATTATGTAATCGCAGTAAAGACACTTCACAGAAAATACACCTATATGAAATGAAATCATTTATTTCTGCTGATAACATCATCATGCAACAGTCTTGTCTCTGTCGCAGAAGCTTTTTGGTGTCTCTTTTTTAGTCAGAACGGTAAAGCCAGCCTGTGAGAGCATTAATTGAGTTTACCTTCCCAGAAACCTCACCTTCTGAGTTTCCTGAGCGTCCAGAAATTTGATTGCATGGGGCTTGAGAGTACATAGTAGGAAAATGGGTTAGGGGTCCACGCCCACATGGGTCTCCCGCCATACATAATTTGAAATATAGTTTAATATAGTAGTTAATTTTTGGGTGATCTTAGACTCTGCCCTAAAATGTGCCGCAGGGTGAATTAGTCAGCATCTCTGAAAAAGGTGCAAGCAAGAACTAGAACCCTCATTTGACCAAGTTAGACCTTGTGACAGTATCCTGTGTGTGTGTGTGTGTGTGTGTGTGTGTGTGTGTGTGTATAAATGCTTATTCAAAAAACTGCCTAGGGCTGCATGACGGTATTTGTTTTGGCCTGTCCCTGCGTCCTTCTTCTCAGCTTCTTCCTGGCCTTTACCCATCTCACTGAAGGATTGCCTTCACCTGTTTGGAGCCTTGATAAGCTGTGTGGTTTCAAGATGGTTTCCTCTCACTCTCCCTCCTGGAATGGCTGGTGCCTTTGTTTGCTTTTGGATTTTGTTTAGTGAAGGCCTCAGTTCATGTAAGAGGGAGTTCAAGTTAGTACATTTTTGCTCCTCCTCAACACCCACACTTCACCACCGAATACTGAGTACATATGTTCTAGTTTGCTTATGTTGAGTTGTCCTTAATAAATAACTACGGGCATAACAATGAGCATGATGAATTTTTCAAAATTATCAAATTTATATTTTAAATTTCACCATTCAGCAATCCATCCAACTGCAGTCACGTTGTGACAACCTGTGTTGCCTTGACCCTAAGTATGAAAAGATGAATACCAGTATCGACTCACCAGTCTATGTCCATGGGTATCTGAACTCTCCACAGCTCTCCTGGTACAATATTTGCAGAAGGGATGCAGCAGTGTGAATAAGATTATTGTATTCTCTGACATAGTTTTGATCTTACGACTGCTGGCTGGGGAGGAGGGCAAGCACACACGAAGAGGAGCACAGTTTTCAGTAAACATCTCTCGGTTTACATTATTTTAGACTGAACAAGTACATGCAGTGTAGCCTTCAATTAAAAACAGAGCTGTGTGGGTGCATTCACAGCTTTTATCAACAGAATTTTGATATTCTGTTATTTCTGGGTTTTTTTTCTTTGTCCTTCCTGTAACTGCCAGATGAACCCTGGAGTCTGAGTTATATTATGTCGGTGAACATTAGGAGCAGCATTTATTCACATGCACAGTTCAAGCTTTTGTTTAGTATACAACATTCATCTGGCCATTCAATGCATGGCAAGCAATTCCTCCCTCATTAATGTCAGCTGTGACACTGCAACATCGGTTGCGCCGATTATTTCCCATAAGTCAGGTTAAGGCATTTATTGCCCCGAACGATAATGTAGACATTAGTGGCCTTTGATTGAATGCCCATGTTTCCCTGTTGTTCTGTTTAGAGGTGCATGTGCACATGAAAAATGACTCCCCTAAAAACCCCAAAGCAGTCACCTACGACATGGTTTCACTCGCTGCCATGAAAATAAATAATCTTTACCCTTGACAGCCACATAATTAATAGTGATGTTTAGCAGGTCCATTTCAATGGACCCACTTAATCTAATTTTGTTTCCACTCTGCGATTTGTAAATTACTGCAAAATGACGCACCATTTACCACTGTCTCTGTCTGCGACAATGGCTATTTTTCTTCCTGTGTAATTCTCTTTGTGGCTCTCTTAGCTGAGAATTCAAAAAAGAGAAAAAAAAGGAAACACTCATCTCTTCTCACTCTTCCACCTCCTTCAGCTGCTTTCCAACTCCCTTACTCCCCTTTCTGCTTTTCTCTCCAACTTAGCAGCACTCTAAGCCGCTGAGACCCTCTAAGACATTAGCTGTTTTACAGCTTCACCAGAAGACATTATGAGCACTGATCTAAAATGTCAGCGCCACAAATACCTTGTCCACATTCCATTATTTGCCACTAAATGTTAAGCATCTATATTCACACGGTGTTGCATTGATATTTGAGAACAGAAAGTGAGAGTGTAGCCTGGTGCTTTTCTGCGCCATTACATATAATTTGTGAGAATCCCAGGTGTCCAAAGACTGTTCACTACCCAGACAATTGTCAGAGAAATATTTGGTATCTTAGTTATCTATTGATTAAAAAATGTCACTTAAAGTAGTGAGAGGGAAAAGGTTTCTCCAGCCGCTGCAAACTGAAGACATTCATTCAATATTCTGCTTAATAATCAGCCATAGCAGGACACACCTTTGCAAACATTTCCATAGTCATGCTCCACTCTGTAATGCAACATGGAGTTCTTTTAAATTAGTAAAAGGGTTATTTTGCTGCATCCTATTCGACTTGATATTCAGTTCAATTCTGTATGATTCCGTACTTACAATTCAGTTAGACTTTATGCTGACAAGACCTTGTAAGACCTCTGTAAAATGTTTTCATTTGAAAAATGAATAGGCTTTGGTAGGAACGATCACGCTGCTTTTCAACTGCAGTTTCTGACACCTTCTGTATACCCATGGGCTATATTGTAAGAACAGACGTCTTGTCCGTCCTCACATAATGCAAAGGGTATGGAACCTATCCAAAAACAATGGAGGACTAAGTCTTGCCGTCCTCTTTTGGGAGAATTAATGAGCCAAAGCAAAATGTTTGAACAAACCTTTTGGCCCCAAGGAGAGCAGGGGCCTGACCTGACTCCCATTCACAATGTCAACTAGGTGGACTGTCATTTTATACATGCCACACAAGACTGATGGAGCCTGACAAAAAGCCACCAAGTAAGAGAAAATACAATTAGCAGGCTCGTTGGACAGGGCAGGAGGCACCCATTTATTTAAACTGCTGGGTGACAGCTACTTGCTGCTGCCTTCGTATTTCTGTTCTGTTCTGTGTGTGCGCTCGTGTGTCTGTGTGTATTTGGATCTGACCTTTCTTAGTGGTACAAGTAGAGACTACCATCGTGTACTCTAGCAGATAACTGTCTTCATCCTGAGGCAGAAGTGGCCGTGCTGCCAGGCAGCTTTCAATCCCCACATTAGGCTCCATAATAAACAATTATCTAAGTGGAACGTGCATGAGGGAAAGCAACTTCTGGGAGGGATAACTAGGGTTGTGGCGAACATTGATTGATTGAGTATCTTGCGGCCAATTCCTCCACGGCTTTCGTATTATCCAATGACGGCAAGAAGAAAATCAGTTTATTTGAGAAGGCTACCCCTCGAGACAGTGAAGGAAAGAGAAAATGAGAACAAAAAAAGACAACATCAAAAAAAATATATGGGGAGAGATAGAGAGAGAGAGAGAGAGGAGGAAAGAGAAGGATTAAGAGGGAGAGACAAAGTGCAAGAGTGCGAAATGTGTTTCCAGTACAACCATGGCAGCATGGCAACGATGAAAGCCATGTATTGATTGGTTGGAGCGAACTGTAAAACAAGGTGCTGCCAAGCTGTGTGGCTATTGTAAATGACAGCACAAAGAATGTTTGACTGTTATTTTATTTTCAATGATTCTATTTCAGGGTCAGAGCCAGTAACCACACCGGCCTACTTTAGAGGGAAAGCATCTCAATAGAGCACTGCTGCAGACAGGTCAGGGAGGCAGGCAGGCGCGTGTGTGGTTTTGAGTTGTGTGTGTGTGTGTGTGTGTGTGTGTGTGTGTGTGTGTGTGTGTGTGTGTGTGTGTGTGTGTGTGTGTGTGTGTGTGTGTGTGTGTGTGTGTGTGTGTGTGTGTGTGTGTGTGTGTGTGTGGGGCATCCACAGTAGACAGGAAATCTGACAATGTCTCTCAGGGACATTGATGATGCAGCCAAACAAGAGTCTGCTGAGGAGGGAACTTGAAAGAAAAAGGGAAAAATTGTCAGAGTTGAAATGAAATGGAGTGAGAGTTACTCACTCGCACTCAACCCCCCCACCCCCATCAGCTGGCCCCCACCACCCACACACTATATAACACCTTGTCAACTCCAGCCGCCTTTGCACATCACAGGAAATAACTTAAAGGAAGCAAATAATCATACCTGACAATGAATTTATGAATGCTGTTTTGATTCACAGCAAAACGGGATGACGAAAAATGGAGAGTACCATAACTGTGATTTACATCTTTGAAAATATGGTAAAATAAGCAGCTGATTATTATGTGAAGAATCTGAGAATTGACACTGAAATGTGGAACTGCAAGAAGAAAGGCGCAATGTAATCCTTTACCGGTAAATTCAAGGAGAGAGAATTTGCTTTAGATTTTATATCTAAATTTAACTTGATATCATTGTGCTAATGAAAATGTGTCTATATCCTTATGAAGTCCCTCTTTCTTCAAAATAGCGAGGTAGGTGTTTCATTTTTAGCCACAGCCTGACACTTGGGATAGCAATGTCAGTCTGTCCACCACATTGGTTCAGACTGAGATATCTCAACAACTATTGGATGGATCACTGTGGAACTTGTCACGCACATTGCTCCCAGATGATGAATATTTCAACATCCACTGGATAAATTGGCACCTAATTTTGTACTGACATTCACAGTCCCCAGAAGATGAATCCTACTGACTTAAGTGATGCTCTAATTGTTAGATCTTTTCTGTTTCATTCATTATTTCCTGTTTTATTTTGAAATACTTAACTGTCTCGTCGTTTTGTTTCCTGCCCTTGTGGGTCTCCCGCCTTTCATCATCCACACCTGCCTCCAATTACTTACCTGCCCCTGGTGTTCCTGTCTGTCAACCCTGTGTATTTATACTCCCCTGTTTCCCCTTCCTCTTCACCACACTGTCTTTGTTACCTCGCGTGTGCATTGCTCTCTGGCGTTCTTTCACAGTGTTTGATTCCATGGTTTTTGACTTGGTTATTCTCTGGGTTTTTTGTATTCCTGCCTGTGCCCTGTCTGCTCCTGTTTGCCCTGTTTGGACTGCTTACCTGTGTATGACCTGCTTAAGCTTCAGTAAAGACTCTGCCTTTTTACATCAACCCACAGTCTGCTGTGCGACTTTGCACTCCAGTCTCTGAGTTTACCGAAATTGTAGCATCACCATCTAATGGTGGTGTGGAGCAGTAGAATTTTTCTGACAACTATGGATGAACTCGCATGTAATTGGTGCAGACATTTGCGTTCCACTGAGGATGAATTGTAATTACTTCAGTGATCCCCTGAATTTTCATCTAGCACCACCAGTAATCTTTCAGTGGGTCAGAATTTCAATTTGTCCAATACCTTGATTTTTATTTATTTCATTTTTTTTTTTGAGCCTCCAAAATGAATGCCGTTCCCCTCAGCCTCATCTGTATTGCATTGCTTCATAGTAGCAAATGTGAGCATGCTAACTTACTAAAAAAAGATGGTGAACATTATATCTGCTAGTTAGCATACTGATGCTAACGCTAATCTTAAAGCACTGCAGTGCTGAAGTACAGCCTCCCAGAGCTGCTAGCGTTGCTGTAAATTCTTAGTCTTGTTCAAAAAGGTGATTTTAGATTTTCTTTTTCTTAAGCTATTTGTTCAAATTATTCATCAATTCATTATCAATGCAAAATTAGTCTGTTAGATAGATAGCCTATAAATGTATATCACAATATTCTCTCAGAAGCAGTTCCCCATCAAAGCAAATCGCAGCAAGGCCTCATTCAAAAGTAAAACTATATGTATAAATATTGAATAGAAATCAAGGCCTGTGTCTAATGATTAAAGGTGCAATTGGTCATTTTTACTGTATAAATTACATTTAAATCCTCACTGAGGAGTTTTGGGGTTTTGATGAAAAATAAGCACTTTGTGTGATTCAGCCTTTACTGGCATCACAAGATATTAATGAGTTACATTTCGGTGCATGTGCTAAAATACCTGTCAATTTATTTAATAGGAAATTCAAATCTTGCATCTTTGATTTTTTTTTTTGGTGGTGGTGGTGGTGGTGGTGGTGGTGAGCAAACACTTTTGTTTATGTTTGCATGAGGGTTCTGCCTTTTTAATTAATCACTGCTGTCTGATTTAAGCAGCTTGAGTTAATGTACTATTAGTATTCTCTCTCCCAAATATCCAGAATGATTGACTCACAGAGATTGAAGTTATATTAACAGGCTGTTTTACATGTCCCATGGTGCTCTTCTCACAGCGGGGCTCTTAATCCAGCCCTTTAGGTGTCTACTTATGTGCTTTTATGGATGATGGAGCCAACATTGAGCCCACGCCTGTGGCACCTACAGCCTTTGCCTTTTTCCATTTGCACTTCCTTCTTGGGTACAGCAATACACAATTTTCACACAAAAGCCTTATGTAATGACAGTGAGAGAGGTTTCTATTATTTATACAGGTGGAATGATTATTAAGCACCCAACCCTCTCTACTTTTTGTGTCCTCAGTTGTTACCTCTCCTGTTTTTACCATCTCATTCTCTACTTCTTTACTGGTTGATTTACAAAGCCATTTTTAGAGACGGGTGAATGTGTGTGGTGTATTGCATGTATGCATGTGTGTTTATACGACAGTGCCCGGCACAAAACATAGAGCTCCTTGCATTTCAAGTAGGTCAGGTCCCTCTCTTGCCATGCAGCCGTCTTCTTAAATGAATATTTGCACAGTATTGATTAGCGTTAAACCCACAGCAGTGTCTTTCATTTGCATGTGGCAGCCGGGGATCATCACTGGGGGAAAAAAAATATTTAAAAAAATGATAAGAGCCATGAAAAGAAGGGGGAGAGATGGAAAAAGCTGGGGGATGCAAGTAAAAAGATGGAATGTAGGTTACGTGGGTGGTGGCAAAGATATTGAAAAAATCTTTTCTCTCAACAGGGCTTCCCTTAATAATCCACCCATTATCTTGTGTTTCTCTGCTCACCATTGGGCCTCAGATTGCCACACTATGCAATCTGGCCCTCATCAGTGCAGACAGCCAGATAGAGAGAAGAAGCAGCGAGGCTGGCAGAGGTGTAAGGGGTTGCAGTGAATGGTTGGCCGGGCACCGCACTGTAGGATACCTGAGAGATAATAATGTGTGGAGGCAAGCAGGAGCCATGTATGTCTTGCAAAAGAATAATTGCTACCCTTTCAAGAGCCATTTCTTAATTGGCCTGGCTGTTGTTGAGGGGAACTTGGAGAGGAGACAAGTGAGAGAAAGGCAGGGAGAAAGAGAAGGAGAAAGAGTTAGAAGAGGAGACAGAGAGAGAGGAGAGAAAAAATTCTCCAGCACATAGATCTGTGTGTGTGTGTGTGTGTGTGTGTGTGTGTGTGTGTGTGTGTGTGTGTGTGTGTGTGTGTGTGTGTGTCGCGGGGGTGGGTGTAGGTGTTGGTTGAGTCTTCTCTACCTTCTCTGCACCTCTGTTGCCCTGGGAGCAGTAGTCATGGAGCTGCTCTTCAACCACAAGATATTTCACAGACACACAGGCACAATAGTACACACACACACTAAATGCACACAGGCAGACACACCCAGCCACAGACATGCTGATTTTTCCCCTCTGCCGCAATACAGTCATACCTCAATAAACAAGTCAGTTCATACTGTACTATATTTTCTGAGCAAATTCTAAAGACTTTTTTTTTTTAGAAGGTTAAGTGATGATTCATTGAGCCCTCAGACTCTTCAAAACAGAATAAAACTTGAATCTCATTTGGTTTTTGGTATAGAGGAGACACTTATCGAAAAAGACAGGCTGTGTACCAGGGATCATTCTGTTTTCAGGCCTTAGGATAGCAGGGTAAACATTCATGTCAAATCCTACCATAAATAGACAACCAAATTAAAGGGGCAGCACTGTTTCATGCCCCACAGCACGAACTGATCATAATATATCTGCAGGAGGTTGATAGAGTTGATGATCAATACTATTGACTAAGCAGTTACTTAGCAAGTGTAGGTATTTCTGGCTTTTAAAATTTTCCTCTCTTGTCTTCTTTGATAAATTTTCCCTTTGCCTTTGTAATTTCAAGTCTTCCCATTTGAATATTTAACAGCACAACAAGAGAAAATAACCACTGGTGCAAAACATTCAGGTGACTATGTTGGGTCTCTGCTTTATTTAGCTTGCTTAGCATAAACCGCCATCCACTGGATAAGGTCGCTGCTGTGACAGAGCTACAGCAGCTTGCAGACTCACTACAAAACATGCCCACTCCAAGCCATGATCCTGTTGGACATGGTTGGGGTCAGGGTTTCACCAGGTCTTTGAGTGCATGTGTCTTTGAATCTGCGGCATGGACTGCAGACAGAGTCTCTCAGGACAGGACGGCCCTATTTGGGAAATTTTGGTGAAAGTCTAAATTTCAGGTTTGCCAGTTTTAGGGCTCCTCATTAGGATTTCAATATCTAGAGGGGTCTCGTATGAAGTCTTGCCCCCCCCCTCCTGCTGTGATGTGAAAGCGCTTGGTGTGCCCTTGTTTAATTTCTTGAATTAATTCCTAAGATTATCTCAACCTCACATGGGATGTCCTAATCAGAGGTGACTGGAAATAAGGGGAGCAAGAGGAGGGATGATATGCAGCAAAAATCCTGAGCTGGACTGGAACTACGTACATTTGGTGAGATGTATATTATTTTCCTTCCAAAGTAACTTAAAGCCATTAAACTTGTCACAAACAAAGAAGACAGCTTTTCATCAGCGGCAGAGTCTTTGGCAGGTCTTCAACCAGAGAGAAATGAGCACCTGAGGTCCTGTGTTTTTGGGTCCTGGATGTCAAACTGCCATTTAAGTCATCTCTTCATGAGTTGGTTTTTTAAATTTAAGTTTTACACTTCATTCCATTGTACGGCGTTTGTGTGGAGGGCTGTCAAAAAAGAGAAGCACTGATTAGTCACATATTCGCGTATTGGTGTCCTTCCCTCTATGCAATGGGCTGATTGAATGGGTTTGAAACCCTGTTTGCGTTACACATTCTTTGGCATCTCTCTGATTGTGAAGTCCTAATGACTAAGTCCTGAAAAGCTGCCACAGGTGCAAAGAAACAGTGTAGTTCATTAAACAGCCAGAATTTGCGAATGCTCTTTCTGAAATGGAAATTATAGACTTATAGTGTCTGCATTTGATTACCTGCATATGGAATATCAAAAGGACCTTGTCAAGGACATGCAAAGAGCAACTCTGATGAGGCTGCCTCAGACCTGAAAATTGAAATAAAATGTCTTGTATTAGAGTTTGCTTTGACTTTTCTTCAACATATTTTCTAAATAAAACATCTCTAAATGCATCATTACCTCGGTAATCAGGTTTCATCATTCAAAACAAGACGGGTAAAAAACCTTTTTGAATGCAAAAATACAATGTGTCTACTTGCTACAATAACGCACAATAAATATGTGCAATATGGGCATGGAACACAAGGATACAGCAACGCTAAATGTATGCAGTCCACACAGATGGAGCTTTTCAGGCTAAAGCTCTTCCTCAGGCAGCATTGACCAGATAAAGGCATACATGTTACAGGAGAGAGGGAGCTGAAAGGATGTGAGCAGCAAACATCACCAGTCCTCCAAATCTGATAGCTCATAGACAAACGAAAAACCCATATATATACGTATGTAAGTGTATGAAGTGTGTGTGTGTGTGTATGTATATACTTGAATAGATGCAAGGGTTATACAAATAATATACAGTGGAAAACATAGCTGAAATATCATTAGTAGCAGGTCTACTTGCTTTTTTACAAACGTGAAGTAGCAGTAGTATTTGCTAAATACCAAGCTGTATGATGTTTAAACATCCTTTTGCCCTCACATGTGTACGGCAACATAGATGCAGCATAAATAGACAAGATCCCACCTTTTGCCTCACGGCCAACTTCATGAATCATAAACAGAACCCAGGATTTAAAAATCAGACCACAATGAATTCAAAACCTGCTATGCAAGACTTTGCAAACCAAGAGTCATCTTTTTAGCACTCGCGGCACGTCCACTGTTGTGGTTGTTGTGGATGTTCTCTACCTTAGCTTGACATTAGGTCAGTCTCTTTAAGTGTTAAGCTACTGTGTTATAGGTTATAGGAGGAGGGACAGCAGGGGGGAGGGAGAAGGTTGAATCTACTGTATTTGCTATCATGGCCACACCTGAAGGGAAGCGATCACCTGGCTGTTTGTGGAGTGTGACATGTGGTGTATGTATGTGGGAGAGAGATAAAAAGATAAAGAGCACCCATGGCAGACATATTTATGCGCCGAGTCTGTGTAGGTTAATTTACAAACAGTGCTGTGATGTGGGGGGTTTGGACAAATTTCCGTACTGAGGGAGATTGAAGGAGAAAGAGGGAGGTTTTGATTGAGTGCCCGCGGAGGTCCCATCAGATGTGGCTTAAAGGAATAAAGGATTCATTTGAAGAAGGGTGAGAAAGATTACATACAGTCCTCACATCTATCCAAATCCCTTCCAAATCCCTCTACATCACACTTATCAGGCCATTTGCAGTGTGGTACACTAACACTCATTGGTCTTATTATCAGGCTACCATGTATCACAGTTAGCTAGTGGAGGTGTAACTTATTCCACGATGCACTTAGGATCATGCACGCAAGTCTGAATGGGTTAGGCCTCATTTATACTCGCTTGCGGGCGTGTACATGGACGGCTGCAGACGACCACAGACGCGTAGTTATTTATATATTTTTTTTAAATATATTTTTCTTTATACTCCACTTGGAGGACACCTTCCATACATGCGCAGTGCATCGTCGTCCATGAAATGTATTGTATATACAAATCTAATCAAAACGGTGACATCCATGCAAGAAGAAGGGTTGATGTGTCTGCTGTGCTTATTCTATTTAAGCTGAATTGTAGAGGTGAGGGTAGCGGTGTACCTCCTCATGCAGACTCTCTTCAAACTCAGCATATGTGTTTGTTTTCCAGCTCGTATGCATTTTGTAGCGTAGTGCTGCGTACGCCGAGGTTGGCATCAGAACCTCGTCTACACCCTCCAATGACAAAATGTATTTATAACACTGGTTTCACTGGGCTACATCAAGTCTGTGCGCCTCTGTTCGCCAAACTTTAATCACAGATGTACATTAAACAAAAGTCTTGACAACAAAAACTCTCACTAATCAGTGGCGAACATGAAGGTATCTCGGAACTCTTCACAAGGAGCACTTGTTACACAGTACACATACATGTGTAAGCAGTTTAAAAACCCTCAGGCACAGCCTTAAGCATGGTCTTTTCTGTCTTGAGGGAGCTTCAGTTGGACCAACATTGTCCACGCGAAGTCCCTCATACCAATTTACCTCACTACTATGCATCACGTTGACCATCGAGTTTCCAGCAGCCACCAGTTTAGTGTAGCTACCATCCCTGATTCCTATTACAAAGGTATTAGATGCTGACAATTTAAAATCCTCACATTAAAAAGTAAAAAAAAAGTTTCTGAGTGAAGGACGGCTGGTGCGGTTCCCTATTCAGCCCCACATCTCTTCGTGTTATATTAAATTGATTATTTTCATTGTAAAAAATAATGTAGCAGATCAATGGCCGTTAAGATATTTGGCTCTTTTTTTTTGCCGTGCACTTTTGAACACTGTTCAACCGCTCACCCAACACTTCCTCGTCTCATTAATGACATTTATTCCACCTTACACACTGATGATGCGGTCCAAGAAAAAAAAAAAAAAACAACACAAGTGTTACATCTACAGTGAGATTTCTAATACTCCTAGTGAGAAAAAGTTGAATGTGGGAAGACTGTGTAATGAGGAAAGTTGATAAATCCATCAGAAAGGTCTTCCTGTGTTTTTACAAAGATTTCTCAAATCCCACTTGCTGTGACAAAAGGTAAGGTAGAGTCAAAAAGATTGATTGACCTCTGGCTATACAGATGGCAGTGAGGGGTGCAAGGTGTTGAAAGCACATCAGTATGCTAAAGAGTTGGCCTTGCTTCACTGTATCTGTACATTGTGAAACCACTGAAAGGATTTTCTGTGCTACGTCAGATAATACGTTCTCTGAAATCCAGTCGGAGACAGTTACGATGATTTAAATAAGAGCTCTACAGAACTTTCATGGTCAATTCAAATTAATTATGCGTTGTACAATTAAATCTAATCTATTGAAATCTAGAAATCATTCAATTTAAGTCCTCACAGTGCAATGGATGTACGGAGAGATATTTACATTAGTGACTATTGACAATTGGGAAATGCTGTTGAAAGAGCCAGAGAAAAGAAAATGAAAAACTACACATCTTGAAAGTAAAGTAAAAGTAAAGTACTTCTCTAAAGTACTTCAACAGATAACAGTCTTAAAAATGAGGTGGCTAAGTTATTTGAGGAAAAAATGTAGTCATAGGTAATTGAATAAGCCAAGTATTTAATGTTTTCAGTTTCTTTAAAGGTGAGAAACAAGTGTAAGAACTTATTTTCTGAGTTTTAGTTGTTAATTTTAAATGAAATACTTACGTTTGGACTGTTGGTCAGACAAAACAACAAACTTAATATGTCACTTATGTCACCTCTCCGAACTTGTGATGGGCCTTGCTGTTTACAGTTTTCTGTATGGTGTACAGCTCAATTACAACAATTAATTGAATCATTGGAAAAATAATCAATAGAATCTATAGATTTCATTTCAGAGTGCAATGAAATATAGTTGGTGGTAGAAACGCAGTATCTGGTTGAGATCAGACACACAGTTCATTGCCATGTTCCCTCTGTTAGGGTGACAGTTTATCACGATCATGATGTGATAGCACCACTAGACAGATTTATGTTTGACTTTTGATGACACTACTTTAAAGCCACTTAAAACTTTGTGCTGATAATCAGCTGAGTTCGAATACTGGCAGATTGTGAAAGACTGTTGAACATGCTGTTGCCATGGCAAGTGGAAAACATAATAGAATGAGCTGCACTTATACAATGGCTCCTTTTGATTTTTTTCTTTCTTTTTTTTTTTAATGTACATTGCAAGTATTGTACCTCTCAAGGTTTTTGTATCATTGCAGATATGAGCTGTCCATCCTACCCCTCCACCACTCCAGTCTCTGCAGCGGTGCAGTATTTATGTTTTGTTCACCCAGGCTTTTGAATGAGTCCATGTACTGTTCGCCCTCCAAGGCTAATCTACTCCTTGTTCTCTATCAAGCATCATTTGGCACCACATTTTGCAATTCACATCACCAAATTGTGTTAAGAGGGATTTACCACAGGGATGATAAACTACTGACCAGTGATGAAAATCAGTCACTGCCATAATCCTTCTAATTCTATGCTTTGCAAGAGGTGTGTACAGAGGTTGTGTTTTGACAGCGATGGAGGCAGAGAGGCGATCTATGAGAAAAGAAGCGAGAGGAAAAATTCACCTCACCATGTAACCCAATAGAGCTTGGTGAAGAATGTGTCTCTGGTGAAATAAAAAAAAATAAATAAAAAAAAGAATAAATAAATAAGCTCCTCATGAGTAATAATCCAGTCAGTGGGGGGCGTGAATTGAAATATCAAGCAGGAGGTATGGAGGAATATATTTCTGTGGGTGAGGCTATGTAAAAGGAGAAGGAACACTTACGTGCCATGGTCAAAATAAGGAAATCATTAGAGATGATGAGACTGAGTATGGGCAAGGCAGGGTGCATTTTTTTAAAGGTCTGCAAAATTTACTGTTGTTTGAAAGGTCACTGTCTGGTGCTGGCAAGCAGCTGGGAGTTGTAAACGACCCTTCTTATCAAATGTTAATGCTGGCAGACCTCACGTCACACACGCCGCCAGCAGGAATATGTCTTTGAGGTCCTGCAGGTTCCATGGAAACAAGTCATTTCATTTACATGCGGAAATGTGACCAGCTAATTGCTTTTCGTAGAACATCAAATAGCAGGATGGCTTTTTGTGGTGGGGGCCAAATGGAGTGCTCATGGGAGGGAAGGAAATGTAAGACCTCTCTAGGGTCTGTTGATTCAGTCTGTTTTTGTCACCATATGTGTCACCGGTTTTGTGGCCAGTCGAGTCAAGGCTAGAGAAGGAAGGAAGAATATGTTGTGTCCCTCAGGGATGCTTGTTGTTTGGAGGAAGTTCTCTGCAAAATAAGGGTCACTTCAGGCATTAAGAAAACAGTTTGTTATCATTTTATTTTTGAAAAATTGCATGTACATGAATCTAATTAGCTTGGATTTGTAATGTACTGTAATACTGTATAAGTTATTTTTCTTCTATGTGTGTGTGGTCATATAGAAATTGAAAAGGCAATTTGGAATTTGCTGTTATCAGAGGATTCTCATCTGGCAGCTGCTAACTGCTGGCTAAATTAGGACGCGTGCCCACACTGACTCACTAAATTCTGTGAATGCGAATACACCCAACAGGCTCTTCGGTGTATTGCTGCAGCGTATGTCTCTGTTGTAAACATCACATAGATAGGGCCCATCATGATGTGTATTAGAATGCCTCTGGACCTCAAGTAAGATGGCACTTACTGTCTGTTTACCATCTCAAGGCTGATAACATGACGTGACGGAAGCAGAGAAATTGATTTTAATCTTCAAATGTGTGGCAATGAATGTTAATTTTCCTAGAAGATGTAATCTTTGCCATGAATGGTTTGTTATAGACATTAGTGTAAACCCCTCTGTTGAAGGGAATATGGCTGTTATCTTTTCCCTTTTGTCCCAGCTGAATGGGAGATCAAATGATTTGTGATTACAGTGATATGGTGTTATTTTCAATCCAAAAATGCCGGAACCAGGAAATGTAGACAGCAAATCCCCCAGAATTATTCATAAATCTAATGATATGCTCACCACTTGGCAATTTCAAGAGAGAGAGAATAAGTCTTGCATATGAATCCCCTTTTGTCCTTGAGAGCTATTAATAAAGAGTAAGTTCACATTAACGGGGACAGAGAGAAAAAGAGAAACAAAGCAAATATATGGCTAACACACTGAGGGCCCACGGTTTTTGTATTTACGAGTGCCCCGGAGACACAAAGCATACTAATCACCCAGGCGAGGCCTGAACTTGTGTCTGGAAAAAGTAACAGTGTCAGTGGTAATTACACATGTAGAGTGGGGCTTGTCCAAACACAATTGAGATGTAAAACAAGGGGAGAAGGCCGCAAATGTAAATCCACCGGCTTCCTTTCCAACCCCCCCAAACCCACCCACCCACCTTTGATACACTGTTGTGTTGTGCAATGCAGTAGCCCTCACCCCCTCCTCTTCTTTGTCTGTCTCTCTCTCCCTCTATCCTCTTTCTCTCTCCTTCTTTCTCCAGACAAGACTGCAGCAGCCCCATCAGTCTGAGAGGACAAAAAGTCACCACCGAGAGAGATACCTCATTTAACACTGCCCCCTGCTGTTTTCAAACAGGAACAGCAGCTGGCAGAGAGGAACAGAGATTGCAGCCCCACACCTCACCCGCGCTATCCATCCTAACACCAACTTATTCATGAAAAGCTTCATGAATACAATACATTACATGCTTTGAAAATGCCAGTCGCCTTACATGAAAAATACCCCCCCCCACTGAGCAGTGCTGCACGTCAAGCTGTTAAATCCACCAGTGCAATAAAATATAGATTGTTAGTCATGAGCAGTTACCAGATTTATGGGTTTAAAATTACATTCATATCTTCTTAACTGGCCTGTGTACGTGGCCTTTGAAATATTTGTAAAGAGGGGGTTATGCTGTCCACAGCGCACAGCAGATAGGGAACGAGGAAAAGAGGGGGATTGGTGCACAGATGTGAGAGAGACAAAGACGGAAAGAAGCAACTAAATCATTAAGGCAGACAAATATAGATTTTCTGTCTGTGCTTCATTGTAATTGTACAGACTTGGACCATGTCTTTGGTCTACAGGATGTAAATGAACCTCAAGAAACCCGTGTATTCAGAATGTGTTGTTCAGGCTATTTTCAAGCCCCTGAAAGACTGCATTCAGGCTGCCTCCTTAAACAACCTTTACAGGACGACTGATAAAACACGACGAGGCGAGAGTGGAGGGAGAGACGGAGCGGGAGAGTAAAAACAGAAGAAAAAAACAAGTAAATTCGCTTGCACAACATGCCGAAATTGGTGCTCTTCTCTGCATCCCCTCCTACCGTGACCCCACCTCACTGCTATCCTCACCTCCATCCCAATCCCAACCCTTCTTCCCCTCCACTCTCTCAATTGGTACTGTCCAGGAAAATAAACGATCTGCAAGTGCAGGCACAGCATGGTGCCAGAGTTAACTTAGCCAGAGTCGGAGAGATGTTTTAAATTGTATTCTCCAAAGGTCACGCTCCCCTTTCTCACAGTCTCTGCCTGTCACCTCAGCTTTGTGTGCAGAATCCTTGCCTATTGATCTGGCCACCGACTAGCACGTCCTCGGCGGCAAGCTGCTCGCAACGCAGCATGCTGGCGTGGGGAGGCTCCCACACTGCGCCCAGATCACAAAGCATTTGATAACGGAAGGGAGGGGGAGGAGGGGGGGGGGGGCAAGAGGGCCCAGAGATAGGAGGGCATGGCGGAGAAACAGGGATGAAATGGGAAGGGATGACGGAGAGGAAATGGGGAAGTGGGCATTATCCTCTGTACAAACTACAAATTGTTTGCAGACAGAGAAAGAAGCTTCGTTCGGATGTGTGAATCTTTTTTGTTTTTGTTTTGTTTTTGTTTTTTTTAGAGCTTTGAAAATCCAAATGCTCTACCCTCCCCTCCTCTTTCTCCCTTGTTAAACCAAGGCCAAATCACAAGCCCCCATGTGTAATTTCTCAACAATGCTTCTGGCTGCCTGGCTTGATGGCTCAATGTTCCCTGTATGACATGTACTGCCTCAAAGGGAGGTCTGTGCTTTTATTCAACTCAAACTTGATACCAAAGCTGTTCAAACACCAAGGCTTTTCTTCTAAATACAGAATAGAGTGCGTGTGTTGGTGTGTGTGTGTGTGTGTGTGTGTGTGTATGTGTGTCTGTGTGTGTGTGCACATGTGGCTGTCTCAGTGTGTATGTGACAGAGAAAGAGAGAGAGAGACACAGAGAGAGAGTTAGAGAGGTAAAACGATGGGTGGACTCGAAATATATTGTATGCGAGGCAACGTTTTATTTTGGTAAACGTGTTCCCCCTCCCCCTTGTGTCCTTCCTATTTGTCTTTCCCTCCTTTTCACATACCCCGTTTATGACCTTTCTTTTGAAGGTGTGCCATCGCTGAGAATGAATTACATTTTCACTTAGCATGACAAATTAAAAGATCTCTCAAAGCAAGCAAATGTCATCTTTATTTGGTGGGCCCTATCAATAAAGTTGCTATCGATCTGCGTGTCTTTATTCGCAACTCTAGTCCTGCGTAAGGGGGACATTAATCACATTGCCCAGGATTTGTGTGGTCACTTTGGATCTTTACAAACAGCCGCTTGGGATACAAATAGGCTGAGCGGTTGTTGAATTAGTGCCTTTGAGTTGCCGGGCTGACTGAAGACTCCTGTCCACTTGTATGTGAATTAGCAATTGATTGCTGCCTTATGTCGAAGTCGCAGACAGTGAGTGCCAAAGGATGGAATTCCTGAGTGTGCTGGAACCAAAAAAAACCCAAAAAACTCTCCTTTATCACAAATGGATGTTTGATTATTGAAACAAACAAAAGTTTCCTGAGAAAAACAAAAAAGAAAAAAGCCTTTGGGCACGAACATTTCCACACATTTTATTTCAGGTCACACTGAGAGCACCAACATGCTTTTAATGGGGCATTTGAATAATTAGTTAAATTCATCCGTAACCAGTGGACTGTTTCTTCCAACACTCTGACACAATATCCTCCCACACTCATCTCTTTCATGAGTGTCTGCTATCAGAGGCGGCATAATTGAACTACCTCAGCAACAATAGAGCTGAACATTTAGCCTGGAAGTCATGTTGTATCACTGCCTCGGCAGCTTTACACAATGATCACATCCAGGATTAACTTTAACCCTTCTTCTGTGCTAGACACAACATGTGAACGTCTTTCATCTTCACCATCACCATTTGTATTGTACTTCAGCTATGTAAGCGTGAGGAGAACACAGTGTTATCAAGGTTTTTTTTTTCTTTTTCTGTGATTGAATTCTGTTATTTTGTTATTGAAATCCGGGGCCACCAATTTAAATAAATTAAGATGAATTAATTTAATCCTTTATGCCCACACATTAATTTCAAATAAACTAGTTTCTTTGTATCTCTACCACCACAAATTCTAATTTTTGTGACTATAAAATTATAATTAAATTTCACCCTCACAACTCAATGCTTCAAGGGTGTAACAGTAGCAGTTATTCCAAAATCAGTGCTTTTACAGTCACTTTCTTCTGATCTGTTTTTCACAATGCTTGTTGAATTTGATAGATAGCGAATTAGTCCCTATTCACTCTGCACAGCACCAGCAATTGCGGTAAATCCGGCACAAGTGAGCAGACTTGAGTTTGGTTTTCTTGGTTTCTTGGAGGTGAGCATGATGACTGGAGCAATGAAATCATAGACACGAGCATAAAGACTGCTCTCTAGTGCCACCATGTGGGGATATGAAATGCAACCTTTCTGCTCACTGCATCCAGAAAATGATCCAACACCTCCGTACAGTAATTCATTCATTTTAATTCTCTACTAAATCTGGTTGAGGATCATGGGAAGGGGGGGGGGGGGGGGGGGGGGGTCTTGACCCAAGTCCTGGATCAGTTTGGGCAGAGGGCAGTGAGACCTGCAGGAGGTCCAGTCAATAACAATTACTCACTTTCATGTTCATATTCATGGACGCTTAAAATCCTGCACCCCACTTGTTTGCCTTTTAAAAGAGGCTTCATACGAGTACTAACAGAGGAACACGCTCGGTCTTGTCAGGAGAGTGTAAGTTCGCCGACAACCCATTGATCACCACGTGAAAGTGTTTTGTCATCTGTCAACATTAGTGATTTTAATAAGTCCTCTCCTCCGCTGAAGCTCATCACCATGGTTGAAGTGTGTCTTAAAGGAATAGGAGATCGTAACAGTTTGTCATTTTATTAAATCAAAGGAGAAGGATGTATTTCATAAAGGATTTCACAGATTCTGACTTCATCTAGAATCAGTTCTAATCTAATCTATTGAGCTGTGATTTATTTCTACAGTTATTAATCACTTTGAATTTGTCACTGTTAATTTCATTATTAACTATAACTTGTTATAATCCAGACTGCCCCAAGTGTGTGAAGAAAATTGAATAATGGCCTTTCATCCTTGGTCACACAGGAATATAATCTATATAAGCTTCATAAACCAATCATGTGGAATCATGAGTTAAGTCATGCTCCTTTTCTTATTGTTTATATAGCAAATCCTTTAAGTCACATTGACCTGGCATGAGGGGATGATCACAGAGCGATTTGCGTGCAAACGGACACAGTGGCGAGGCTCAGTTGCTCACGTTACCATACGAGACTCATTTATAGATAACCTGCGTGCTGCTCTGAGCAGGAAATCGCAGGAATGTATGTATTTCTGCACAGCCAGATAGTTCCAAAAAAAAAAAAAAAAGAAAAAGAAAACCTTACACCATCACCAACTTCCCTCTGAAGCTTGCATAGTGTGCAGTGAGATAATCACTCCCGTAATGAGTCCCCAAATTAGGAGGAGAACGCCATGCCAGATTAGAGCAGAGCACAGAGCCAACAAAAGGGCTCTGGGAGAGGGGAAGTAGAGTTGATGGAGGAGCAGCAGTGGAGGGGTAGAGAGGGAAAAGTCAGAGGGAGAAAGAAAGTGCTGGCAGATAGTTTTATTCCTTAATTACTCCCCTTGTTAACCCCTCTCAGCAACTCTACGTCTGGTTCGTGTGTAGGTCAGCACTACAAAGTGTCTGGATGAAGAGGCCGGGGACAGTTTAATCCCACTTCTCCGTGTATCTCTGCTTCTGCAATAGATTCTTTCCACTGTCAGTTTCTCCTTCTGCAGTCTCTTCCCCAGATGAAAACTTTGCTGTAGAACCACACGCCGCCCTTCTCTCTTGAAGATAATGATCACAGGAGAAAGACTACAGGTTATTTGAATAACGGCTGCCATCAAACGTTTCCCATTTCTGCTCTGCGCAGCCAAAGTATTTTTGTGCTTTCAAATATTTTAGATACAGCGGCGCACACATTTTGTAAAGTCAATCTATTATTTCACCTTCTGATAGCTTTGCATGGGAAAACTAAACTGCCACACACTCGTATGTAAAGCAGCAGTAATGTAGCCAACATGCAGTAAGCTCTGGGGTTAAATGTGCCCATTTCATTCGTCAGATTACCTCTGATGCCTGTATTGTGTTGTCTATATTTTCATCTGACCCGTAGTCAACACAGCCTCCCACTGCATGCGCCTGACTCAACAATCCACTGTACCATGTTGCTTCTAGGTGTCACTGGGATGAAAAATGTTCTCAGTTCATAACATAAGCACACTGTGTTGCATTTGGTTTGTATTTCATGTTGAAATCGGAGTGGTGGAAAGCTCCCAAAAATGTTTTTTTCTGGAACACTGTGTCCGAGGCTTTTCTGGTGGAGGATGTGTTTAGAGATAAAAGTGCTGTTATCAATAAGATAGCACGATAAGGTTTATACACACACATACACACACACACACACACACACACACACACACACAACACACACACACACACACACACACACATATATACACTGGCCTTCCCACATTGAAGGACATGGTTTCCAAACGCATCTAGTGGAAGGAAGATAACATGTTCTGCAGTATTTACACTGCGGCGAATGAGACTCAAGTCAAAAGGTTATTTTCAGATATTACAGCAAATATAATGAAGTTTTGTAGTTACATTTCCTGCATCGTGTATGATTTCATGGTGGCTGCACATTACATTTCATACTGATTATTTAACCTTATGCACACACTGGCAGATTGCTGTACATGCTGCTGTTTTTTTAAGACGATGCTTGTTGAGGTTTCGCTGTTTTGACAGATGTATCATCTTTATAAATAATGATGTATCAAAAACAATGTTGTGGTGATGCTGGTGGTCAAACAATGTCCTGCACAGCGCACAGTCCCATACATTATGCACATAACAACAGGGTCCGGAGGGTTATTGGCTGTTCAACTTGAGTTTATAATGGCCAAGCTAAGTGATCTAAAGGATCTTAAATATGGTATAATGGTGTCAGCTACTGCTGCTCAAGCACAGCTGCTCTCCAGGGATTTTGGCTTAGTACATTTTTTTTTTTTTTTTTTTTTTTACCATTTAAAGCAACATACACCCTGACCATCCAGAAACTAAACTAGCCTTCACTTGTGAGACAGGTCAGTAGCAAAACAGTAAGGCTTAGGAGAGCCTCAGCGCAACCATGTGCAGAAAGGCATCTAACAACCTGTAAAACCCAGTTGTGGATGGACTAAAGCAGCACTCGCACCAGGTGAAGAGATATCGGTTAGGATACTAATGTCCGGATGTCCACTTTTTGAGGCCGCTGCTGAATATTCTTAAGCATATTCAGGCAGTGCTGAAGGTAGTAGTACCTAGGGTCAGCAAATATAGAACCAAAAATCAATAAATACTAAATACTACATTCACACTAAATCCTAAGAATGATTTTATATCATTCAGTATGCATACTGTATGAATCTGGAAGCAGCTATATTCAAACTATAACCTGTAAGTAGTAAATCAAAAGTTCTACTTTAAATGCAGTGTATTGAATTTACATTTTCATCCATTTCTATGCTGATTCTAAGTATTCTCTTTCTTAACATTTATCACCACACACACACACACACACACACACACACACACACACACACACACACACACACACACACACACACACAACACACACATTTCTGCCAAGTCGGGAACAGCCCATGCGATGATTGTGCAGTACACAAATCCCTGATGGCTCAGATGTTTATGGAGAGGGTTTGGTTCAATTCTCCCATCAGTGCATTTTATTTATTTACTTTAATATTTCATTTAGATTCATCTGCAGAGTAATCTCCCCACAAAATGCTACATGTGCCATATTTTATGAGCTCATACATAAAAATTCAGCAAAATATTATAAAACAGCCCAGTTTTGTGTCTTCCCTGTGAAGGAAAGACTATTAACATACTTAATGGCTCCATTTAAAATATTCGAGCCAGTGAAGATGCAAAAAGGGAAAACTGTCCTCAGGTCAGCATCCTATTTATTTCTCTTTACTCTAACACCAATTATAGTTTAATAGTTTTATAGTTTATTTAGCAGTAGTAAAACAACAGATAAGTCAGTTTCAGACAGACAGTGTAAATACTTGCTGGTTGCCATTCTCAACCCATGATGGCCTCCTACACTTCATGTAACGACCAGTAGGAGGAAGCACACGCTTTACCTCCAAACTTCCTGACCTAGTTTCAGCTGTGAGTGTCTAGAACATTTTGTTCTCGTCTCATCCATCGTTCCTCATTTTCTCACATGAGGTCAACCGTTTTAAGTAGCTTAAAGGCCAACCACCCAGGCGACTGGGAGAGAACATATTTCACATTCACGGTGCCAAGCTCATGAGAGGAATGTCCACTTGGATGTAAACATTGGATCTGTATGCACTGCTACTTAGGAATTAGATGCTGAACATTTATTGAACTTCAAAGAAAAATGTCCAGCAAGCACAAGCCATGCCTTGTGGCGGGCTGCTCTCTATGGCCTCTTTAGTTGTGTTGTGTAAATCAAATGTTTTCCTGTGTCAACTCTTTAAATGCATTTAACCAGGATTCCATATAATTTTCTATACTTAGAGGATTTGGAGCCCTTCAGTTTTCCAGTGGCCCTAATTTGCTAATTTGCTAATTCAGCAAAACTAGCCCACGTCTGTGTTTACTGTTTGTTTGTGCGTGGACGTGGGTGTGTGGGTGTGTGTTTGTGTGTTTATGTGTATGTGTGTGTGTGTGTGTGTGTGTGTTTGTGGGTATGTGTGTGTGTGTGTGTGTGTGGTGTGTGTGTGTGTGTGTGTGTGTGTTGTGTGTGTGTGTGTGTGTGTGTGTGTGTGTGTGGTGTGTGTGTGTGTGTGTGTGTGTGGTGTAAGACTCATGACAACACTTATCAGTGCAAGTGGACGACGTGATGTTCGCAGAATGTGAGGAGAGAGGGAAACCACTGTTGTGTGCACACACACACAATTATTTGTTGTGGACACATTTGTTGAGGAAACACATGAACGTCTCACCATGGGATAGGAAGCAGATACACTGTTTTGTCGCTGTGCATTGAAAGTAAACGGAGTGAAAGTTAGTCAAATTTCAGCACTAAGCGGATTATGTTATGTAAAAGCTTAGGTATCTTTATCAGCGTTGCTGATCAAACAGCGATAGCGCAGGAGTGGGATCATGTGGGTGTCTACGTGGAGAGGGGGGTTGCGTACGTGAGTTTAGAGCTGTCATTTAACAAGAGGTTTAGACGTGCCCTGCTGGCATGAACATGCAACTGAAGCATCACAAAGCTCAGTTAGCAGTGACGTACGATCTCACACTGCATATCAAAACATTCACAGTTGTGAGCGTGTGTTTTTGTTTTTGTTTTTTTATTTCTGTGTGTCTCTTCACAAAGGTGTCTGGAATAAAACTAAAAAAGATTGCTCTTAAGGAAATAAGAGGTCTTGATCTGCTCATACTGGGCACCATATTGCACAATTGTTTCAATGTATGTATATTTTTTTTATCCATGTTCTCATCTGTCTTCTCTTTCTGTGGCAAACTGGTTTTGAGACCAAAATCCCTGAAATTAACAATTTTCTTTCATCAAAAGGATAAAAAGTCACAGAAGAGTCTTTTGATGTAGCTGATAACAGGTTGTAATAGTAGAGGTTGCCATTGTCCAGGGAATACTATTCAGAAGCAAGCAATTGTGGGTCATGTTTAATTCCACAATAGCAAACGGTCATGAAGACAATACTTTCAGTGGATGACTGTTTGGCAAAACTCCTCTCCAGGGAAGATCTTTAGGCTTAGAAAAATCTCCGGCGGTATTTCTGCGCAGCTCCGAGAGTGGCTCTATGATACCTACCCATGAGGCAGACAAAGCTGTCGGCAGACATATCCCACAGCTGAACAAAATGTACAGAGCAGCCACCACTAAACCCATGAAAGGCCTTGCCAGTCAGCCAAAACAGCAGCCTTTGTTCACTCTATCACTAATCTTCCCCAAAATGTTAGGATGAGGCACATTGTGCTTACCACCCTTGTGGTGACAATGCAGATTAGAGACATACAGGGAAATGAGCTGCAGGATGAAATGTTGTGAAATTAAGTAGTCTATGTTAACAATGCCAACTGACAAACCACATTTAGACAGGGAAGTCCTTGTGTTTTTGTCAATACCTCCATGGTCTGTGTATACATGTGTTTCTGTGCTGATGTTTTTGTTCTGCACACATCTCAGAGGACCGCAGACCAATACAATTACATAAAAACAGCGCTTTCAATAAATGGAGGTCACTGTGCAGTTGTCTTAGATCGGTGCAAGGCTCATTATTGAAGGTGCGTGCCTTTGTCTCACTCACAGAAAACATGTCGCTTGCACGTTCGTCAGCAACCTTTCTGTGGCTGCTCTGCAAAGTGAAAGCAGTCATGTTCAGAACATGCTGTCCTTGGTTGGTTTTTACAAAAGGAAGTGGCTGAAAACCACCTACACACACACATACCAGGCTTCACATACAGAAAGACATCATTAACTAAAGGATGTTGTGTATTTGTTGACAGTGAAAGGAGTCTAAGCTGAAAAGATTTTCTTTGACAAAAAATGTCTCATGTTTTCTAAAGTTCAGTTATTACAGTTAATAGCTATACCAAAAGACTTCTGCTGATAAGTCATAAACCTCAACTGGAAATATTTCACAAATTATCTTTCTAAATAGACAAAAGTAGAATTTTATATTTCAATAGACGAGCCAATACAATGAAATGCAGCAAGGATCTTCCATTCGTTTCAGATACTTCAAGTACACCATCATGTGAAATTCAGCTGTGAAGCTAACCTGGAGTTTGTTTTTTACTGTGCAACACTGAGTAAAATATAGTTACAGGACAAAGGGCAGTAAATCGGAGCGTAGGTTATTTTAAATACGTGTAGGCCAGTCCATGGCCTGAACGGATTCTACAAAGATGAACAGTAACATTGTTGACTGCACAATTGATGCCAAAAAAACAAGAGCAGATGACTTAAATTCATAAGTTATGCTCCATGGTATCTTGGGACTTGCCTTGCTAATGTTTTGCTAGTCTAGCACCGATAGCAGACATTGTAGTTGTGGTGTGTTTTGAGCTGGTTTGTTGTTACAGTGTACTAAGTAGAAAGTCAAATGATTTGCTAGTGATACATGCATGAGTTTGGGGACTACTCATTATGTATAGGGGAAAACCATATTCTGATAATTCCAATGCAACATCCTTATTTTAAAGGAGTTATTAAAGTTTTGCTGTTGCGTTGTCAACGTTAGCAATCACATCCGTTTACTTACCAGTCTAGAAGAAACGCTGTGAGATCAGCATCGAAACCTCATTCCTTTAGCTGTCTCCAGCGGCGGAAAGCAACAACAATGTTGACTCTTTATGAAGATAGCATGCTAACCAGCTAGCCCCGGCTCGCTTGGACTGTCTCGTTACTTTCTGATACCGGCTCACTGTAGCGTCCAGTGTGCCCTGAAGAAGTAGCGCTGGTCAGAGGGCGTATTATAACCTGTTGTCTTGTAAACGCAATGTTGGTTGAAGCTCTTTGCAAGACTGGTGAGTAAACAGCTGTTAGCGCTGGCTATGTAGCAATAGCAAAGCTTACAAATAGCTCCTTTAGGTTCTAAGGAATGAAACTGTGGCCCATTGCTTTGTTCAGGATTCTTTTTTTTTAACAGGTCAATTGACATTACAGAATCATATTTCATGTAAGTCATAATCTAATGGTGTGTCCTCAGTCGCCCGTAAAGATGTTCTATCTACTAAAGACATTAGTTAGATTATATTGTAGATTGATGTTTTGGAGGCAACAGACTTTTCCCAGGATGGCTCAGCTCTGTTGTAATGTTTTACTGCCCTTAGAGCAAATCTTCTTTGACCTTTTAAAAAAAAAAACAAAAAAAAAAAAAAACAAGGTCACAGAGAAAGCCAGAGAGAGATAAAAGAGAGAAGGGGCAGTGGTGCAACTTCAGTATATCATTATTTGAGTGCTGTTCCCAAAAACCTTCAGATAACCATATAATAAACATTTGAGATCTGTCTTCCCATGCTCCCATTGCCCTGGCATACAATAAGGAAAATGAAATGATGAAATATAATTTTAAAAAAGCCATAATTAATAAGCAAATGTTAGATTGAGAGTTATTTTTCTACATGGAACATCCATTCCTCAAAATGTTTTGAACAAGTTTTGCCGGGGGGGGGGGGGTTATAATCACTGCAATAACAAGGCATGGAAATGACTTGCCTGGTACGTTGTGCACTTTATTGCACTTTACATCGTGTCACATTTGGTTTCAGTAAAGTTCTACATTTAATTATGTGCTATGTGTGAAACTAGAAATGAGCTCACTGAAACAGGGTCACGATGACAACAAAAAAAACCTCCTTTGGGGACAGTAACATGTCCTGCCAATGCCAACTTCATTCATCCACTGGCACTGCGTACACTGTGCCTTACAAGAAAGGCCTTGACATGCATTGGCCCTTTGATGAATGGGGAGGTTTTGGCAGGTGTTCAGGGTGGAGTCCCCGGTGGGCTGTCACATTAAAAAGTATATTGATTTGTCATGAAAAAAGTCCATTTTCCAAGTGTGCAGCAGAAAAGCTCAGCTCCAATCTTTTTTTTTTTTTTTTTAAGTCTTTTGATTTTTTTTCTTTTTTCTTGTACTCCGGATGCCCCCTCCCTCTCCCTACTGACATCATACAGCTTTCCTGTGTACTCCTTTTCTTACTGTACTGTCTTGCTCTGCCTTGCTCTAAGGTCAACACACATCTGTGTTTAAGTTAGTATAATCAAAGTTTGGTAGTAATGCCCCCCCCTCTTTTTTTTTTTTGTTGCTCTTGGGAGAATGATACTGAAATAGTTCCACTGAGAAATGAAAGTTAGGCAAAGAGAGAAGACAGACTTCAGTGAAACAACACACACACAAACACATATACACACACACACACACACACACACACACACACACATAAAAAATGACTGGTGAATCATCCCAGTTTTCTCTAGAGCCCAGATGCAAATCTACCCAAACAGTGGTGGCACGCAAGCAGCAGCCGTCTGGGCGTTGTGCCAGTCTGTGAAAGGGAGACACAGTGTGCTAGGGACAGGCGAGGTCATGCTGTTTTTTCTACTCAGCACTTTTAATAGGCATGAGAGGAAAAAGAAAAAAGGTGCATGTGATGTCTGAAAAAACAATAAGAAGATGTAGAATAGTATCTCAAGGTATATAGTCTGGAGTTTAAGCCTCATGCAGCTGTGGCTTCTACTGTGGCACAGAAAAAGGAAGAAAGATTAAAAGTGTGTGTTGCAGTGCACCTCGCTCTGTTAGAAAAGTGCTGAATAGTCGCTGTACTTACCCTTATCTTCTAGCTGTAGCAGTTTGTGTCCTTTGAGGTGAGACTCATTGCAAGTTTGATTGAAAAAACTTTGAAAGAAAACTTGAAAATAAAAGTCTTATTGCTGTAGGAACTAGGAATACCCCCAATCCAGCAAATACAGCAAGTCAGGAGCAAATAAAAAAAACAAAAAGGAAAAACAGAAGAAATGTTGCTCTATTTATTATGTAAAAATACAAATTTGAAGTATAACAAGTGTTGCAGGATAATATGGCAAAGACAATTTAATAAGGGAATAAACCTAGACTTGACATAAAGCACACACTTATTCCCATGGGTGCTCATTCACAGAGGGATGCATTGCTGTGTGTCACATTTGAGAGCTCAGGCATGCAGCTCGTGTCCTCAGGTGACAGACACAACCTCTGGGCAGGAGTGAGGGTGCAATTAAAATATCTACCTCTAGGGGGCTCACCGGTCCAAGATTCCCCACTCAGTGCTCTGCAGGAGGGAACAACTGAGCATCTATAAAGTGACTCTAATGGTTATTTAACCAGTAGAACTGGCAGTATATCATATAGGTTAGACAGCCATGAGACAGCATTTAGCAAAATACATGCTGTAGCAATTATTCTGTGTCATGATATGAGTGAAAGCAGAGGATCCCATTCAGGTTGTGAGGGCTCAAGGTCCTGCTGGTTCTCATTTTGTATCACTTACTCAGGGACTGTTTTACACCTGGGATTCTGGATGAATGCAGTCGAGTACTGCAGCTGTTTGGACAGGAAACCAGTAGTGCAGTGGGCTCAGGATCGAAGGATAAAGGTTAGAAAAGTGGGGCCTTGAGCAAACACCATAACTCATAACTGTTTAGCTGGAGCTGCCCAACAGCCAGCTGAAGGTGTAAGTATTGGCAGCTGTGCCTGGTGTGGACAGGAACCTTGGGCCTCTAGAGGGCCCACTAACACTACCTGTACCACCTGTGACTTTGTAGCAATGTTGCATCAGTGGTTTAGAGTTGGACGTCTTGCCTTATCATGTGGGAGGCTTACATTCAAGTCCTGGCTCATACAGTGTTTTTTTCGCACAGCATATTAAAGCAAAATACTGAGATGAGCTCTAACACAAGCGCACGCAGCACGTGTCTGCATGCGGTAGAGCTGAACTTCATGGAGACAAACCAAAAAAAAAAAAAAACTTCCATCAGTGCAAAACTGGTCAGGTGTGAATGTGTGGAACTGAATGAATGTGAAGTAAGGTGTCGCTGGCAAAACCATGAATCCTGAATTGAGTTTTCCTGGATGTGCAAAGGTTGGAAAAACAACTGTGGGCGTTGTGAGGACATGAATGCGGTGTTAGAGAGCTGTGACATTTTATTAACTTGTGTCTTTAGTAGGGCAGCCAAACTCACTTGTGCCAGCATGTGATTACCACTGCTTCCTCTCCATATCCTTCATGTGCGGTGTGAGCCAGATTACTGCATCTGCTTTACGTCTCTGACAGTCCTCTCAGGATCAAGCTGACTTTTGAACATTTGTTGTCCATTTTCTGGAAGACAGAGGCAGCACAGAGTTCTGTAGAAGAAGGACACAAGTGGGCAGATTAACAGGCCACAGAGGAAGAATGTCTACACTTAAAGCTGAGCATTTGTGCTTGTATTTTGTCAGTGTGTTGCTTCTTACGTTCTCCCTGTTTCCAGATTGATCAATAATGTTCGAGCTCATGCAGCAACTTGGCCGGTATCTTCACAACAACTTACCACCAGCTGCCAGCAGCTCTTTAACTTGCACACAAACAAGCACTGCCTGGCTGTGATTTTACTGCCTCCATATAAAGCTGCTTTTTTGGGACGGTAATCTCGCCCAATCTCTTTTAATTTGTTTGGCTTTTAGTGTTCCCATAGGAGACTCCTCTCCTTGGCAGACAAATAAGCCCCTGCTTGGAGTTTGAGCCAAACTGCTCAAAGGAAACATTTTTAGTTGAGGTTGAAGAGGGCACCATGAGGCTAAAGCTTTTCCCCGAAACAAGTGTACACTGAAGCCCTGGGAGGTGTGTACAGGAAAACTGCCACCGGAAACCCCCATGGATTCAGTTTCACTTTACCCGTCTGCTTGGGATGTCATGTGATTAGTACCGCACTGGCTTATATCAAGCACACTTCCAGATACTGTAAGTGGATGTAATTTATACTTATAAGATTTTGGGGGATGAAGAGCGGTTGGCTCGTTTGGACGGGAGAGACACAAAGCCGTTTACAGAGGTGTTTTCCTGCGCGGTGCCACACCAAATATATCGAGGCTCTAGATGTAGCTATTGAGCACAAGAATGAGGCAGTGACTCAAAAACAGAATGTCATAGCACATACCACACAGGACATACACACACACACACATTTCACACCACACACCTGCTTTATTATCTTGTCTTTATTATGTAATTCATTGCAGAGCTCATCGTGTGTGTTACCGTGTCTTTGCAAATTAGAGCAAATACACGCAGAGCATACTGTATATACTGGACCCTCCAAACCGGCCTACAGTATGAATGCAAGTGTACTCTTTTGCCATGTTCAATCTGGGATAGGCGCACACTTAAAAAGGCTTTTAATACAGGACATCAAATAGATCGTTGTATTATTTGATTAAAGATAAAGTTTATAATCAGAGCTTTAGTCCCACAATACATTTCAAAACCATACGTAGCAGTAGCTCAAGGTTGATTTTTTCGCTGAGTGTATTTTCATCACAGGAAGCAGAGCCACCCTAGGGTTGGGCCCTCGGGCCAGAGTCTTTTTGCCACTGCTCTTGATTATCACAGATAAGGAGGAAGTTTGTGGTCAGAGAAAAGTTACCTCAGTCTCTCAGCGCTGTACATCACATCAGGAGGGCGGGATGGGAAACCGTCTTAAGATGTCACCTCATTGCCACGTGGTTCACTTCTGCTTTTCGCTGAGGTATAAAAGCCCGAGGAGTTATTCTCGTTCTCACAGCACGACTGTGCTGTAAGCGATCAACAGGTTGAGTATGCGTGTGTTTGTGGCGTCGCTTAGGATCTTGCGAAATAAGCGATTTGTTTCCATGCTGTAGTTTTAACAAATGTAGTAGGAACAGTGATAATCATGTTGTTTGTTTGTTTTATATTGCTACTTTGATATTCTTATACTATTAGAAATAGTGTAGGATCAGATGTAAAGGCTTCCTGTGTTTGTCTCCTGGAAAGAAGTACACAGTAGTGTCAGTTTGTGAGAGGAGGCAGCTGCATGAGATGGAAATCATACGTTACTGTGTATATGTTTACATGGGTGTATGTGTGTGTCTGTGAATGTCTATTTCTATACCTATGATCATTTGAATATATTTGTGTGCGCCTCTGTGCTAGTGTACACCGTATATGCCTGTGTGTTGCCTGCACAGCACTGCATGATGCCTTCAAAATTACAGATAAACACAGGCTTTAACCTCTTGACTCCAACCAAAGACATGAGCCCCAAAGCAAAATCCTCAGAACAAAAACCTCCCTCCTGTCTGATTTTTCCTTCTCCCTGCAGATCGCAGCGAGTGTGAGATTTCTCTCATTGACTATCACCTCACAGAAGTGAATCCCCATGAGCCCAATTTAGACTTGTACATAAAGAAACCTTAGTTTTCTGTTGTTGTATAACTTTGTGTAACCACTTGCCTTTGTGCCAGAACAACCTTCGGAGAGGTGGGAAGGGTATAATTTGTCAGGGAGTGAGGCAGTTGGCATCCAGTAAAAAAAAAAAAACACACACACACTTCATGTTCTTTGTAATGGTATACTATAAAACAGCACAGCCACAACATGAAAAGGTTTGATTATAACATAAAGGGTTATAAGCAGGATGTTGCTCTTTTATTCTGCGACATGAACTCTGGCAATATGTTATCCTATTTGGCTGACAACTTTGTTGAGCAAATACATGAAACACATTCTGACACAGTTACATAACACGCAAGTGGCTAAATCTCACCAAGCAACACTGAAAGTTTCCTGTTATTTTTTTGCTATTTTTTTTTTGTAGTTCATGTTGAAGGTGACCACAATCCTCCAAAGCATGCACACATAGTCTCTACAAAGGGCAGATAACCGCTCGTGTGTTACAGCACTGCCACAGGGCACACGCCCACACACATAGACAATATATAAATTACGTTTGACGCCTACATTTGCATATGGGCCAAGCTGCTCACAGGCCACCTGCATGTGTTCCATGTTATTTTATAAAACCTCATCTCAGCTCAAACCTGTGCTGAAGCACTGCTCTGTTGTCATACCTGTGAAGCCAGACCGAGATGTCACCACCTCAGGATTACCCCTCGCGCGAGCTGGGCGTCGGCTCGCTCTGCTCGGCCCTGCTGTGATCTCAGCTGGGATGGCAGATGAGGCACGCCGCACGAAAACGAACACACACAGGGTCACATATGCACATACAGTACACTGAGCCATATGCAGACGCAAAGCCATAAATAGGAAAATTTTAACTGTTATTACTCCTGAAGCTATTGATGTTTGCAGGATTAAAAATATTCAGGAGGGAAATAGGCTGCGTGACCTGTGTGAATTGGGGAGCATTCAAAAATGTAAGTAATAATGGTTATAGTTTGCTCCAGACAGTCTGAACATCTGATGACACATGTTATGTCATTTGCATGAATTCTTTTTGAACTATTGTGTCATTTAAAAATGTATTTACTACATTCTGGATCTGGTTTATAGTCATTTGTGGTCTCTTCTAATGCTTCGGTATGTGCACACCCACAAACGTATGAGTGTGGAGCTGAGTGTGCACACCCAGACACGCATGGAATCTGCAACTCCAATACACACACTTGACACTCAAACAAACCGTGTCCTCACCTGCAGCTGCAGTGGTACTGACTGGCTGGAACTGTCATGGCAGCGGCTGTGTTGTTGCTCCCCAGGGAGACACTATTAATTGGTCATTTGTTTTTTCACCTGTCTGGGGACGTTATGTAACCTCGGCAAACTGGCAACAAGGTCACAACATCTCACGTGGGGGCAAACATTAGTCCCTAATCTACCTGTTGATGGGGTTATGAAACAGTTTCTTTGCAGAGCTTTTGCTTCATTTATGCAGGTGTAATTATACAACACCGTTAAACCAGATAAGTGTGTTTGCATGAGTTTTTTTTATTTTTTATGTGTGTACAATTACATGCACATGCATTTGTCTTCTGTGTGTATTATTTGTTACAGCGACACATACAGACACACTCTACAAGTATTTGAACAAAGCTCCTTGAGCCTTAAATGGTTACTCCCATCATCACTCAGATTAATGAGTACACTAGTTCTCAGGTCTGTAGGTTGGTAGGAGAAGAAGGTCAACTCACTTTTGGTTTACAGCCTCTTGCCTGATCAAATAGGACAACAGGCCAGGTATACAGGATATATTTCTCTGATGCTATATGGTTTTGAAGTCTGTTGATTTCATAAGGAACTGCAGTTCAGGGTTTGTGCACCAGTTGCCATACAGTGAGTGGGAAAGTGACTTTCTCTCACTGTGTTTGCTCAATGCGCTGTGCTGTGCTTCCCATTTCTATGTGAAATCTCTGTAATGGGTCGTGTCTGGCTTTGAGAAACATCCACAAGTGAATATGACCTACTTACTCAAGAGCTGTGCCAATGCCCTCAGATTAAAATCATTCGCCATAACAGCTTTAAGTGCATCCATACCAGAAATTTTCGGTTTTTATTTATTCATTATTTTTTTTAACCCAGTTTAGGTAGAAAAGCAATAAAATGTACCAAATGCAATTCTTCTGCAACTCTGGACTGGAATCTCCTTGCACACAGTTGTGTAAGGTACTCTGTGAAGCCTTTTCCCACACCCTGAAACATGTTGCAAAATAGGAAAGTGACGGTGCAGCTTGCATCATATCCCACGCATTCATAAAAACAGACCCATTAGTACAAAATAAAATCATAAAACATAGCAGAATTAAAAAAAAAAAAAAAAAAAGTGATTTACAGTCAATGCCGTCATTATTCATCGGTATTGTTTGCACCAATAGGTCACATTCCATGCAGCGTGAAATCATAGGCAACATTTCAGTCTCAGGTTCTCAGGAGTGTTTTGATGACTTGTGAAATGTTCTGTCCTTACACCCAGAGAAAAGGCAGACCACTGACTCTGCAGGAGTGTCTGCTCCACGTGGACTGGCCCATGCTTCTGCGCACATGAAAAGCACGGCACATAATGCCTCAATGCCTCTCGCCCCTTGTGCCCTCTGTGTTCTCAAGAAGCTGTTATCCAAGTTAAAAAAGTTTTTCACTTTACTGATAAATTAAGAAGCCATTTCTTACATCAGATAGAAGCCATGTCATCATTCCAAATATTTAGAATTTTTATATAACTTTATTTGAAATGTAATAATACATCTCCAGAATATTGCATATTGAATAGATGTGGTGGGCCACAGTGTCACCAAGAGCCATACTAATAATTCTGGGTACAGATTCAATGCCACGTCAGCTTAAAAAACCCATATCAGTCCAAATGTCTATTATTCCCTCCCCCTTCCCCGTCTTCCACTAATCTTTGAAATACACCCCTTACTCCCCTCTCTCTCCACTTCTGTCCCCTTCAACTAAGCACTTGTTTTGCAAATGTCCCTCTGCGGGAGGCGTTGGAAGGAGGCTGTGAGTTGTAGCCAGTCATAAAGCATTGTGAATGGGTGAGCAGCTTGTACCAGACACATACGGGGTTGTTAGCTGTCTGGATCCCAGGACTTAATCCGTGCGCTGGTAGGAGTTAATAAGGGTTTAGAGGCGGGATACTGTCTGTTTAGGCAGAGCTTGAATGTCCTGGTAGGGTTGATGTGGCATTCAGGAGTCCTTCTGCTCTGAAACACGTGTGACTACAACTGTGCGACTGCACATGTTCCTGCGTACAGCACAGCGACCTGCACTAAAACATGAATGTCTATGGAGATGTGAGTGTACTGTTCGTACTAATGATGTCACTTACAATCATATACACCTCAACTGTTTGAACACCATTATGAACAATCCAGTGTTAACCATAGCAACAATACTGTGCTTGATGATATGGTATCACACAACTCTGTAGTGAAACTAACCTAACCATCAGTTAAACTGACAGTAAGTAGACTTTTTGCTTTATTAATATGATTGCTGTAATTCTGCACTGCTAATAATAGGCTTAGTAGAAGAAAAGGTTTGTCACCTCCACCTCTGTCATTATGCTTTCCTGTAAAGTCACCTCATCATACATCATCTCTTTTATCGTATATTGCAACCCCAACCCATCTCATGCCTCCACCCTGAGTGAGCACCTCACAGAGAGGTGACAAAAGGTGGGTGTAATTTTCCATATTCCCACTTCCATGAAAGTGTCCTGCCCAGTAAACCTCTGGAGGGCGTGTAACCGTCCTGCCCCGGGTATCCGATCACCCATCCCTGAGGACAGGAAGTCAGATGTCGACTCTACCAGTGCATCAGCGTCAGCAGGAAAAAGCTTGGGTTGGAAACAACTCCTTCCTGAGGCTGCAAGCACGGACACAGTCGAACAGAGTGCACGAACACATTACGCATTACCGTACACACACACACCCACACACATACATGCATGCACCAGCATGGTACTACTAATCTCATCAGTGGGAATATGGCTCACTGTACCTGCTCAGCTCCCCAAGGCCTGGCTGGGAAATGCAGTGCGTCACACACAGTTAGAAACCTTTGCATTGTCCTGCAGTGAGGCCTGCTTGGCTGTAAACACTGACTATACAGAACAAAATAGGTTTTCAGCTGCCCTGTGGAAGATTTATGCCTCGTTTCAAACTTGCATAGCTTTGCTTTTTATGAGATTTTGGTCCAGAGGAAAATATTTAACGCAGTGACATTTCTGGAGTGGGTTCAGCACATCATTTTATTATTTTTTTTTTACTTTTACATTCTTGGGATACATGCTCATCTGTGATGGGTGGTGACTTTTCTTTGCTGTAAAGAAAAATAAGAGAATGCAAATATTTTCATTCTTCAGCTTTGTGGGATTGTTAACAAATGAATATGGTGACGTAGATAAACTGTGCTCATTCCACTGCCTGGCTGCTGTTGCTTCATCTTATCATTCAGGTTGAGTGGTGGCGATGCATGACTTTAAGCCTATTCTGTGCTTGCTGTTGTTCTAGTTCTGGATAAGGAAGAGGGCCATGTCGTTCATATCCAGCTGAATTGTTTACTGCAACTACGACTGCCTCTGTTGTGCCTTTTAAGTAATCCGGTGTGTGCACAGTAGCTGCCTGATATTTGTAATGCTATCAATAAATCTGGCCTATTCCAGGAAGTGAGAGGGCTGGGTTCACTTACTGTTTCCTGTTAGAAAGAACATTTCTTTCTTCTGTGGCGAGCGCAGCGGAATTAAAATATTATTAGATAACACTTAAGTTCTTGATTTGATTATAGATATTTTAAATTATTTCTTTTATGCCTTCAAAATGATGATGATGTAATACATTTTGAATATACTACATTATAAATTTATATGCACACACATTGCTCTTTGAGTGATATTTTATTATAATTTCATTATGACTAATCAAAGATCACTGATTAAATTTACTGACATCAACATCATGTATTGTATATAGACTCAGCAGAGTTTTATCCGTCACTATTTTTTCCCTGAATGTGGAAGTCCTGACAGACTGAGAGAGAAAGAGGAAGAAATTTTGCCTCAACTTTTTAGAGCATGGATTTTGCAACCTCAACCATAAGACCGTAACACTGTCGAAATCACAGTTAGATGAAAGATGATCTCATAACTAATGAAAGGAGACTTGGCATTCGATCACAGGTGGTTGTTGCCCTTGGGATGTAAAGTTTTCAGGAAATTAAGCATTTAGATGGAGTCTCATTGACAGTAATTCATTACACACATCACATTGCATAATGTCTTTATTCATCGGTAGGTGCACAATATCGCGTCTGGTTGTGGTGTTAGTGGGAAAAACCCCCGATAACCTGATATGGAGCAGAGCTTTCACTTTTGCTTTGCACTGTTACCTAAGGAGGTTTGTGTAACAACATGATCAGACTGAATGACATTGAGGTGGGGTAAAAATCTGACCATCTTTTTGCCTTTATTGTGATGTATTGTTTGGGGCAGATAAGAGATAACCTATTTGTGTTAATGGCAAGAATTAATATGACCTCAATACTGTGACTTAGAATAGGCTTTTTCATCACTGATGTCAAGAACAAGTGCATAAACAAAAGAAGGAATTCAGAACTTATTGAAAATCTGCACAATAACAAGGACGTGTTTTGGAAATCCTCCACAAACCTGAATTTTATGTATTTTTCCGCTCTAGATTGATCAAATGTAGCCCCTCCTATTCAACAAAAGCTAAACAAATGGACACAAGGTAATTAACAGGCACAGCCTTGCTTCCCTGGAAGTC